>NC_133426.1:42511250-42830000 GCF_049350105.2 Macaca mulatta
GGAGTTCAGTGAGACTCAGAATGAATACAAGATAAGAAGGCTACATTTACGACCAGTAGGCCAGGACACTGACAGCCCCAGGAGGCCATGTTTTCTATTTGAATTAGAGCTTTCCTTGAATGCAGAAGGAAGGAAATTGTATTCTAAGACATATAAATCACCAGGAAAATCTACCATATTCTTTCTTATTCACATTATATTCTGGTATTAGCCAACCACTTATGCTGAAAATGATGACAAAGAAGGAAATGATGAGCAAACCATAGTTATTTTTTCTTTTCTCTAAGACCTTTCTAACTCACTAGTAAGCTGAGGGTAGAGAGTGCTGGTAGAATGTGTGTGTGTATCAAGAAGTGAAATAAAAACAGTTAAGTTCGTTTTTCCAGGGTTTCTACTGTTTTGGTAAGAATAAAATACATATGCATGTATGAACTATGAAATATATATTGGGTGTTTTTAGTGATCACATATGAATTAAATGTTCTTATATTTGCAGTTAAACTAGCATTGTACAATCTAAAAGTGAACAGTAAAATTCATGCAATAGTTTAAAATTTGAATTTTTCTTTGCTTAGAATCACTTTAAATGGCTGATAAAAAAATCTTAGCAAATCAAGAAACTGCAGGAGAAAGGAAAAGGCTTTATCTTTTAGTATATTTATAGACACTTTTTGAACAGGAGGCCCACATTTTCATTTTGTACTGGGGCTCAAAAATTATGCAGGTTTTAGGTCAGACAAATAGAATTAGTACGTATAAATGGAGAGGAATGAGATGAGGATTCTGAAAAACAGTTTTAGGAGAGATTCTGGTCTTCCAGGATCTTGACTGTGGATGGATGGACTTGCACGACTTTTAACAACTTGTTTTTTGTATCTTGTGACCTAACATGCCAGCAATTAAGAATGCTCTTTATTCTGTGATCAATTATCAAATATTTATTGAGTCTGTATGGATGTAGCAACGTACTAGGATATATGAAAGGGAAAAACTGGTGTTGAGTTACAGGGGCAATAAATATCAGCTACCCTCAAGGAGCTTGCAAAGCAGACCTGGCAAAGCCTTGGCGGACCCCACAGGGTGCTAAGGTGACCATAGGGCCCATTGGGATTGCCTATGGTCAATCAATATTGACAATAATTGACTTCTCTAATTATTTCTAGATTCTAATATGTACCTACATCATAGTACTTGTGCACATAAACACATACAAATGCACACCCCTGACATTTTCCTTTCTTCCCCTCTTAACCGTATTTTGTTCCCTTTCTCTATGAGCTCTCTGGACATTGCTAGGATGGTGATGATGATGATGATAGTAATGGTGATGATAACGATAATAGTGAATATTATTCTAAGCACTTTACATATATTAATCCAGTTAATCCACATAATAGTCCTGTGAGATCTGTGCCATTTTAGTCTCCTTATTATAAACAAAGAAACTGAAGCCCAGAAAGGTTAGGTAATGTGTGCCCCAAATCAAATAGCTAGAAAGTAGATGAGCCAGGATTTGAACGAATATGGTTTCCACTATACTACACTATGAAATGTCCTCAAAATTTTAGGCAATAGTGACCTTGAGCAGTGGTCTTCAAATTTACATACGTTTATTGCAGCAGGAGAGAGGTACTAAAAATTCCAGCAAAGTTTTAGGAAATTATTATTTCCAGATACTCAGCCTCATTGAGCTCCTTTTCCTGTAATGGTCTGCCGAGAACAAGACTGAAGTTGGAGCTGGTTCCCTTTCCCACCTCCCCTTTCACAATACCCCTTATCCTTTCTTAGGGAAAAAAGGCCCTCATGCTAAATGTTATTATGGCTTGTTGTGCTGGGGTATAACACCTTCCCCTCTAAGTACCAACTAAAGGGTAATTTAAAGTAAAGGTAATAATGTTGAGAAAGTGAACGACTTTTAAGACCGTGTAACAATATCATTTATAATGCAGGAGTTTCAAATTATTTGTAATCAATAAATTAAAGCACATAAACAGAGTACTAGCTGATAGGTTATTAAAAATAATTTTTGATGATAAAACACTATGTGAATTTTGTCATATAACTTAGAATGAGTTCTAAGAACTAGGTGATGGTTTTATGACAAATCCATTCTCATTCTTTTATTTAAGTGACAAGTTTTCTCAGGGTTTATGTTTATAGAAACAGATCAGAGAAAGTGAGTTCATGTTGAACTATTTCATTCTAAGAATAAGTACCATTCATTCAGAGATACATAAATTAATTGTATAAATGCAATGCCATCCATTCATTAAAAAGCACATTTCTGTTAAGATTGTACTTTTGTTTAACATACAAAAAAAAAAAAAAAAACCTCAACATCCCTGATCATTAGATAAATGTAAATCAAAACAACAATGAGATACCATCTCACACCAGTCAGAATGGCTATTATTGAAAACTCAAGAAACTACAGATGGCTGGCAAGGCTGTAAGGCTGTGGAAAAATAGCAGCAATTTTACACTGTTGGTGGGAATGTAAATTAGTTCAACCAGTGTGGTGATTCCTCAAAGACCTAGAACCAGAAATACCATTTGACCCAGCAATCCCATTACTGGGTATATACCCAAAGGAATATAAATCAGTCTATTAAAAACATACATGCATGCATATGTTCATTGCAGCACTATTTACAATAGCAAAGACATGGAATCAACCTGAATGCCCATCAGTGATAGATTGGATAAAGAAAATATGGTACATATACACCATGGAATACTATGCAGCCATAAAAAGGAATGAGATCATGTCCTTTGTTTTTTTAATGTTTTATTTTTATTAGCATTATTATTATTTTTTGAGACAGAGTCTTGCTCTATTGCCCAGGCTGGAGTGCAGTGGCGTGATCTCAGCTCACTGCAAGCTCTGCCTCCCGGGTTCACGCCATTCTCCTGCCTCAGCCTCCCGAGTAGCTGGGACTACAGGCGCCTGCACCATGTCCGGATAATTTTTTGTATTTTTAGTAGATACGGGATTTCACCATGTTAGCCAGGATGGTCTCGATCTCCTGACCTCGTGATCCGCCCACCTCAGCCTCCGTAAGTGCTGGGATTACAAGCATCAGCCACCGCACCCAGCCAATCATGTCCTTTATAGGGACATGGATGAGGCTGGAAACCATTATCCTCAGCAAACTAATGCAGGAACAGAAAACCAAACATTGCATATTCTAACTTATAAGTGGGAGCTGAACAATATGAACACATGGGTACAGGGAGGAGAACAAAACACACTGGGGCCTGTCAGGGGATGGGCGATGGGAGAGCATCAGAATAAATAGCTAATGCATACTGGGCTTAAATTTTGTTTAATACTTGTTTATCAAAATCTGTAATGTATTTGTTGTTTCTGATCATTATTTCTAATAATAATTGTAATGACAATTCAACCCTGAAGAAAATTTTAATATGTTATGTTGTTTGATCAAAGGAAGTTTTTAAAAAATAGATTTTAATTTAAAATATGTATATTTATTACATAGCAAAATAGATTATTAAGAGATTTTGAAAGGTAAAATATGGAAATAGTATAAAATTTCTGACAGTTAAAAAAGAGCTTGTTCACATGATGATTTTTCAAATAAATGATGAGTAACACTACAGTAACAGAATTATTGGATACCTTTAAGAATGATGTAACAGTTTGTTTAAAAATGTCCAAATGTAAAAGATATTCTTCATACTTGTTTAACATTATAATGAAACAATTTAAAGGTCAACTTAAAAATATATAAAGGGATATTTAGTTTAATGCAACTTTTTGTAGGTATACTAACATAAAAGTTCGAAGACCTCATGACCTTGGGGAATTATCTTGTAACCTAAGTATGTTATGTTCAATTCATCTCCATTACACACAACACACTCCTTCAGCTCTTTTTAATGCCCAAAGCATCCTTTGAAGTGATGAAAGCTGTGTGCCAAGAAGAAAGAAAGTATTAGAGATAGAAACCCATCAATTGTAGTGTCTCCAGAGGGGTTGTTTAAATGAGTAATCAATTTTATTCTTCTCTTCATCGTGTTCAGGAAACTTTCAGCCTTCCTACTTATTTAATTTGAAAATTGCATCTCTCATAATTGCTTTTGGAGCTACGTATAGCATTGATAAGTAAAAAAGTATTTACCTTATAACTTCCCTCTGGTATAGCCCTGGGGAAAAATAAGAATAAGCTTTTATAAGCGAGGAAATGAAACAGGACAATTGTTTTCACCTTGGAAATGGAAAGCAAGATGACCAATAGAGATGTAACCAAGACAGAACGAGGAAGCAAATCTCCTTTCTGACTAGTTGCGTGTGCCTAAAGTTACTTATTTAACCTCTCTGAGACTTAGTTTCTTCAAATAGGGAATAAAGTAATACCTTTCTTAGAAGTTTCTGTCAGGTATGAATAAGATTAAATGTGAAGAGCTTGGCAAAATGTCCAATATTTTTAAAATGTTAGAAATCTGTGGAGTTGGCTAGGGAAGGAAAGAAAGAAGTTTCTTGAAAAAAATTCAGGTCAGGAATTCATTTTAATATATCAGAGATTTCCTCTTCTAAGTAATGCCCTTTAAAGGCTATATGATTATTTCAGAGATATTGTCATTGCAAAGATATTTTTGTAACTAATCTTCGGGGATTGTCTTCCAAACAGTAGTTTAGAATATCCTCTCTTAAAGGTTTAAAAGAGGATATTCTAAACTTTTAAGAAACTTTTTTAGTTAGTTGTAGATTTGTATGCAGTCATAAGATAGAATACAGAAAGATCCTGTGTGCCTCCTCCCCTAATAACATGTTACAAAACTATAATACAATATCACAACCAGAGAGATGCAACCCACTGGTCTAATTCAGATATCCCAGGTATTATTTGCGCTCATGCGTGAGTATTTGCTAGATGAAGCCTTTCGTAATTTTCAGTTATCAGGCCCTGCCTTCCTAAAGAGAATCTGGATCAGAATTTGAGGACTCCTAAAAAGGAAAACAGATGAAAATCCAGCAAAATCTTACTTCTTGGTCAAATGATGTTATTACCTTGAAGTTGAGAAAATCGTCTTCATAACATACAAAAACCACAAGCTGGAAAAGGAAAGTTTGATATAATAGAGTATATCAAAATTAAAACTTTCTGTACAAGAAAATAAACCATTAACGAAGTTTAAATACAACATAGAGCCTGGGTGAAAATACTTGCTACAGATATAAAAGACAAAGCGTTAGTATTAAGAATAGACCCAGGCCGGGCGCGGTGGCTCACGCTTGTAATCCCAGCACTTTGGGAGGCCGAGACGGGTGGATCACAAGGTCAGGAGATCGAGACCATCCTGGCTAACACGGTGAAACCCCGTCTCTACTAAAAATACAAAAAAATTAGCCGGGAGTGGTGGGGGGTGCCTGTAGTCCCAGCTACTCGGGAGAGTAGGAGAATGGCGTGAACCCGGGAGGCGGAGCTTGCAGTGAGCCGAGATCGCGCCACTGCACTCCAGCCTGGGCGACAGAGCGAGACTCTGTCTCAAGAAAAAAAAAAAAAAGAAGAAGAATAGACAAAAAGATTCTGTGAATAAATATGAACAAAAACACAATAGAAAAATGAGGACTATATGCTAACAATTCATAGAAACAGGTTCTTTTCTCTCAGGGTGTTAAAGCCATTATTCTACTGTCTTCTGGCCTCCATGGTTTTTGGTAAAAAAAAAAACAAACAGACAAGCAAAACAAAACAAAAAAACCCGAATAAGTCTTTTTTGTTGTTTTCATTTATTTTGTTTTTTTATTTCCATAGGTTTTTGGGGAATAGGTGGTGTTTGGTTACACGACTAAGTTCTTTTTTTTTTTTTTTTTTTTTTTTTTTTTGAGACGGAGTCTTGCTCTGTCACCCAGGCTGGAGTGCAGTGGCCGGATCTCAGCTCACTGCAAGCTCCGCCTCCCGGGTTCACGCCATTCTCCTGCCTCAACTTCCCGAGTAGCTGGGACTACAGGCGCCCGCCACCTCGCCCGGCTATTTTTTTTTTTTTTTTTTTTTTTTTTAGTAGAGACGGGGTTTCACCGTGTTAGCCGGGATCGTCTCTCGATCTCCTGACCTCATGATCCGCCCGTCTCGGCCTCCCAAAGTGCTGGGATTACAGGCTTGAGCCACCGCGCCCGGCCATGACTAAGTTCTTTAGTGGTGATTTATGAGATTTTTGGTGCACCCATCACCCAAACAGTGTACACTATACCCAATTTGTAGTATTTTATCCCTCACCCCGCTCCCACACTTTTCGCCAAGTCCCCAAAGTCCATTGTATCATTCTTATGCCTTTGTGTCCTCATATCTTAGCTCTCATTTATGAGTGAGAACATAATGGTGTTTGGTTTTCCATTCCTGAGTTACTTCGCTTAGAATAATGGTCTCCAATTTCATCCAAGTTGCTGCTAATGCCATTATTTTGTTTCTTTTTATGGCTGAATAGTATTCCATGGGTGTGTGTGTGTGTGTGTGTGTGTGTGTATGTATACAGTTGGTGGTATTTTGTTAAGGACTTATGTGTTTATATTCATCAGGGATATTGGTCTGTAGTTTTCTGTTTTTGTTATGTCCTTTCCTGGTTTTGGCATTAGGGTGATGCTGGATTCATGGAATAATTTAGGGTGGATTACCTCTTTCTCCATATTGTGGAATCATGTCAGTAGGATTGGTATCAATTCTTCTCGGAATGTCTAATAGAATTCAGGTGCGAATTGTGTGGTCCTAGACTTTTGTTTGGTGGCAATTTTTTATTACCATTTCAATCTTGCTGCTTGTTATTGGTCTGTTCAGGGTTTCTAATTCTTCCTGGTTTAAGCTAGGAGGGTTTTATCTTTCCAGGACCTTATTCATTTCCTCTAGGTTTTTTAGTTTATGTGTGTAAAGATGTTCATAGCAGCCTTGAATGATCTTTTGTATTTCTGTGGTGTCGGTTGTAATATATCCCATTTAATTTCTAATTGAGCTTATTTGGATTTTCTCTCTTCTTTTCTTGGTTAAACTAATGGTCTATCCATTTTATTTATCTTTTCAAAGAACCAGCTTTGTGTTTCATTTATCTTTTATATTTTTTTGTTTCAATCTCATTTAGTTCTGCTCTGATCTTGGTTATTTCTTTTCTTCTGCTCAGTTTGGGTTTGATTTGTTCTTGTTTCTCTGTTTCCTTGAGGTGTGACCTTAGATTGTCTATTTGTGCTCTTTCAGACTTTTTGATGTAGGCATTTAAGGCCATGAACTTTCCTCTTAGCACCGCCTTTGCTGTATCCCAGAAGTTTTGATAAGTTGTGTTACTATTATTGTTCCGTTCAAAGAATTTTTAAATTTCCATCTTGGTTTCATTGTTGACCCAATGATCATTCAGGAAGAGATTATTTAATTTCCATTATTTGCATGGTTTTGAAGATTCCTTTTGGAGTTGATTTCCAATTTTATTCCACTGTGATCAGAGAGAATACTTGATATAACTTTAATTTTCTTAAATTTATTGAGACTCGTTTTGTGGCCTGTCATATAGACTATCTTGAGGAATATTCTATGTGCTGATGAATAGAATGTATATTCTGCAGATGTTGGGTAGAATGTTCCATAAATATGTTTGTTAAGTCCATTTGTTCTAGGGCGTAGTTTAAATCCATTGTTTCTTTGTTGACTTTCTGTCTTGATGGCCTGTCTAGTGCTGTCGATAGAGCATTGAAGTCCCCTACTGTTATTGTGCTGCTATCTATCTCATTTCTTATGTCTAGTAGTAATTGTTTTGTAAATTTGGGAGCTCCAGTGTTAGGTGCATATATATTTAGGATTATGATACTTTCCTGTTGGATGAAGCCTTTATATATAATGCCCCGCTTTGTCTTTTTAAACTGCTGTTGCTTTAAAGCTTGTTTTGTTCGATATACCAACAGCTACTCTTGCTCGCTTTTGGTGTCCATTTGCATGTAATGTCTTTTTCCACCTCTTTACCTTAGGTTTATGTAAGTCCTTTTGTGTTAGGTGAGTCTCGTAAAGACAGTGGAAACTTGATTGGTGAATTCTTATCCATTCTGTCATTCTGTATCTTTTAAGTGGAGCATTTAAGCCATTTACATTCAATGTTGGTATTGAGATGTGAGGTACTATTCTATTCATCATGCTATTTGTTGCCTGAATACCTTGGTGGGTTTTTTTGTTTTGTTTTGTTTTTTAAATTTACTGTGTTGTTGTTTTATAGGTCCTGTGAGATTCATGCTTTAAGGGGGTTCAGTTTTGATATATTTTGAGGATTTGTTTCAAGATTTACAGCTCCTTTTAGCAGTCCTTGTAGTGCTGGCTTGGTAGTGGTGTTTTCTTTCAGCATTTGTTTGTCTGAAAAATACTATTTTTCCTTCATTTATGAAGCTTAGTTTTTCTGGATACAAAATTATTGGATGATAATAGTTTTTTTTTTTTTTTTTTAAGGAGGCTGGAGATAGGACCACAATCCCTTTTAACTTGTAGGGTTTCTGCTGAGAAATCCACTGTTAATCTGTTAAGTTTTTCTTTATAGGTTACCTGGTGCTTTTGCCTCACAGGCCTTAGTAGTCCTTCCTTTGTCTTAACTTTAGATAACCTGATGACTACGTGCCTTGGCAATGATCTTTTTGTGATGAATTTCCCAGGTGCTCTTTGAGCGTCTTGAATTTGGATGTCTATATCTCTAGGAAGGCTGGGGAAGTTTTCCTCAATTATTCCCTAAAATATGTTTTCCAAACTTTTAGATTTCTCTTCTTCCTCAGGAATGTCAATTATTCATAGATTTGGTCATTTAACATATTCGCAAACTTCTTGGAGCCTTTGTTCATTTTTTAAAATTCTTTTTTCTTTGTCTTTGTTGGATTGGGTTATTTCAAAAACCTTGTCTTCGAGCTGTAAGGTTTTTTCCTTCTTGTTCGATTCTATTGCTGAGGCTTTCCAGTGCATTTTCCATTTCTGCAAGTGTGTCCTTGATTTCCAGAAGTTGTGATTGTTTTTCATTTATGCTATCTATTTCACTGAAGATTTCACCCCTCATATCTTGTATCTTTTTTTTTTTTGTATTTCATTAAATCAGACCTCACCTTTCTCTGGTGCCTCCTTGATTATCTTAATAATAATCAACCTTCTGAATTCTTTTTCTGTAAAAACAGGGATTTCTTTTTCATTTGGGTTTATTGCTGGAGAGCTACTGTTATTTTTTGAGGGTACTAAAGGAACTAGATTTGTCATATTACCAGAATTGTTTTTCTGGTTCCATCTCATTTGTGTAGGCTATGTCAGAGGGAAGACCTGGGGCTCAAGGCTGCTGTTCAGATTATTTTGTCCCATGGGGTGCTCCCTTGATGTAGTACTCCTTCCTTTTTCCTAGGGATGTGGCTTCCTGCAAGCTGAACTGTAGTAGTTATTTTTTCTCTTCTGAATCTAGCCACCTAGCGGGACTACCAGGTTCCAGATTGGTAGGCATCTGCACAGACAGGTGTGTCTGCACAGAGTCCTGTGATGTGAATCATCTTCAGGTCTCTCAGCTCTGGATAGCAGCACCTGGCCTGGTGGAGGTGGCAGGGGAGTAAAATAGACTTTGTGGGGGTCTTTAGTTGTATCATTGTTGTTTATTGCACTAATTTTGTGCTGGTCGACATCCTGCCAGGAGGTGGCACTTTCAAGAAAGCGTCAGCTGTGATAGTATAGGGAGGATCAGCTGGTGGGTGGGGCCCTAGAACTCCCAAGAGAATATGTATGACCTCTGTCTTTAGCTACCAGGGTGGGTAGAGAAACAGTCAGGTGGGGGCAGGGTTAGGTGTGTCTGAGCTCAGATTCTTCTTGGGTGGGGCTTCTTTCAGCTGCTGGGGGGGATAGGGGTGTGGTTCCCAAGTCAATGAAGTTGTGTTCCCTGGAGGATTATGGCTTCCTCTGCTGTGTCATGCCAGTTGCCGGGGAAGTGGGAAAAGCCAGCAGTACAGGTCTTACCTAACTCCCTTGCAATACAAAAGGCTGGTCTCATTCCCACCGTGCCCCCGCCACCAACAGCACAAAGTTTGTTTGCAGGCAGTGGGTGAGCAGGGCTTAGCACTTGCCCCAGGCTACCAAGCTCCTGGCTAAGAAAGCAGGCAGGGCTTCAGATTTCACGCCTCCCCACCTGCCCATGTTTGCACTCCAGATTTACCCCCTTCCTCGAGTTCTGTCTAGGAAACTCTGCATTTGGTTGGAATTCTTAACAAAGTTCAGTTGGAGGTTTCCTTCACCCTATGGTCTTTTCCCAGTTCCTCTGGCAGCCCTTCCCAAGGACCGCTGTGATACAAAATCAAAAATGGCTTCCCTGGGGACCAAGAGAGCCCACAGGAATCTTCCCACTGCTTCCTCTACTGCTGTATTTTGCTTGGCTCTTTAAATTATCTCAGCTCCAGGTAAGGTCAAATTTTTCTTTTGTGATCTGGACCTTCAGGTTCCCCAGTGAGGGTGTGTGTTTGGAGGCAGACAATCCCCTTTTCCCACTTTCAGATTTGAGCACTCACAGTATTTGGGCTGTCTCCCAGATCCTGCAGGGGCAATCCACTTCCTTCAAAGGGTCTGTGGATTCTCTTGACTTTCCTGCTATGTGCAGTTTTGGAGCAAAAGTTCACAATGTGAATTTCCACACCCTGCTCTGTTCATTCGCGTGGGAGCTGCAATTTAGTCCTGCCTCCTGTCTGCCATTTTCCCCTGAATAAATCATTTAAATCTTTGTTCTCCTATATGTTATTTTTCTCTAGCTACTTTCGAGAATTTTTCTTTACTTTCATTTTCAAAAGTTTGATTATGGTGTATCTAGGCATATTCCTATTTGAATTTGTTTTATTTGGGGTCTGATGAGCTTCTTAAATCTATAAATGTATGTATTTTACTAAATTTGGGGAAATTCCTCTCATTATTTCTTCATATAGATGTTGTATGTCAACTGTTTTTTGTTTTTATTCTGGAACTCCCAATGACATACATGTCGTGCATTTGGTATTATTCTACAAATCCCAGAAGCTCTGTTCAATATTCATCATTTTTTTCTTGTTCCTCAGATTATATATTTTCTATTGCTCTATCTTTAAGTTCATTGACTCTTCCCTGTCATATCCATTGTGCTACTGAATCCCCATCCAGTGATTTTAAAATTTCAGGTATTATAGTTTTCAATTCTAGAAGGTCTATGTAGTTATATTTTATAGCTTATATTTCTGTTGAGAACTTTTTCTTTCTATATACTTCAAATGTATTTACCTTTCCCTCATGGAACACAGTTAAAATATCTGGTTTAAAATTAATTTTTCCACAATATTTAGGTCATCTGGTGATTGGCATCTGATGATCATCATTTTTCTTAAGAATCGATCACACTTCCTCTGGTTCTTTCTATGTTGGGTAATTTTAAATTGTATTATGTACATGTGTTCTGGTATACAGACTCTGAGCCCTATTATAATGTTCTGAAGGTTTATTTTATTTTTGTTTGTTTTGTATATTAACCCAGTTAGGTTCAAATTGCAGTTTCTGTCTTACCTGCTACATGGTTCAATCTCAGGTTCAGTCTTCTAACTAGGCCTTTGCTGTGCTGGTTTTGGTCGGGTGCACACAAATACAGCCTAAGAATGAGTCTAAAATTGTGTGGGTTTATATACAGAATTAGGGGATCCCTTTCTTTGCTTCTCTTCTCTCCAGGGTTCTCCTTACACTCTATAACCCCATGTTCTCTTTCCTGATTTCTCTAGCCAGTAAGATGAGCTTTCTATGGGAATAGTCTACACTATTTTACAGTTTTAAAAGCAGCCTACTCTCAGGGCAATTCCATAAGATAAAAGATATTTTTAAAACTCAGAAATTGAAACCCTTGTGGGTTATTTCTCTAAATTTACTCCCCTCCACAATCTGCCTGCCATTATTTATTCTTTGAAGTCCTCAGGTAGTTGGTTTTCTCTGTGTTTTGTCCAGTTTTTAGTTGTAATCAGCAGGATTTTGACATAGCAAGACAAAACGGAACCTCATTTGTCTTTTTTTAAAATCATAATCATGTTAAAGTATTTGTCAAACTGTCCCATAATATGATATTTGCTAATTATCGATTGTGTTGGTTCTCTTTATTGCTAAAAGTTTTCCTCTGTTTTTTAAAATTTTGTTTTGTAAACTCATTATGAGAGAGTAGTTTTAATTATCTATCTTTTTCTCTCTCTCATTTGATTGATGGAATCTATAACTTAAAGTCCATGAACTATTCAATCAACATTCACATAAGTGTAATACTTCTATTACTGTTACCAATAGTAATATTAGCTAACATTTGTATATCTTTTACTATCTACCAGGTTCTAGTTCAAATGCTTTACATCAAATTTTTGCATTTTAGAATAATGTTTTATATATCTGCAAAATATTGTGCTGGGATTTTGATAGAAATTGCATTAATCTATAGATCATTTGGGAAAACTGGCATTTTTACTATGTTCAGTGTTTAGTGAACACGGTATGTCTCATTTATTTAGATCATCTTTGATTTGTTTCAACAGAATTTTATACTTGCCATTGTATAAGTTCTGCACATTTTTTGCTAGATTTATACCTGAGTATTTCAGTTTTTCAGTGATTATAAATAACGTCATGTTTTATCTTTTGGTTTCCATGTGTTAATTGCTAGTATATAAAAATACAATGAATTTTTATTTGTTTATTTGTACCTCGTGAACCTGCTGACCTTAGTTATTTGTAGAAGTTATTTGGGGGAGCATTTTTTTTTGTTATGTTCTTTGGGATTTTCAATATAGATCATCATGTCATCTGCAAATAGAGATAGTTTTCTTTTCTTTTTTATTTTTTTTAATGTATATGCCTTTTATTTTATTTTCTTGCTTTATTCCACTGGCTAGAACTTTCAGTACTATGTTAAGTAAGAGTGGTGTTACCAGGTATCCTTGTTTAGTTCCTGATCTTAGGGCAAAAGAATTCAATCTTTGATTATTAGGTATTGTGTTAGCTGGAGGGTTTTTCTAGATGAACTCTATAAAGTTGAAGAAGTTCTCCTTTATTTCTAGTTTGCTCAGTTTTCATCATGAGTGGCTGCTAAATATTGTCACATCCTTTTTGCCTTGATTGATATGATCATGTGATTTTTCTACCCATTTTAAAACACAATGGTACATGAACATCCAAATTTGGTGAAGATAAATTGGAGAAAATAATTTGTTTGACCAAACAATTGAATTCTTTAGTAAAAACGTCTTCTAGGGCATTTAAAATTTAACGTTTTTATTTTATCCTTTTTGGCAGCACATCTACTATATAAATCCAGCTATACTTATTCATTATTACTGACTACATTTTCTGGAATTTTCTAGAACATGTAGAATTTTCTAGAACATGACTTACAAAAGGATTTTGGATTGCTTCAGAATGTAAAAACCCATCATAGATATATAATTTGGAGATCAAAATTTTGAACATTGAAATGGGTTATGGATTTGCCAAAATAGAATATTTGAAATGAAACCACTCCAGAAAAATCTGTGACTTATAGAGACATCATTACTAGGACCCACAAGAACCAAATGAGAGACACTAAGGAGTAGTTCTTATTCTCACTGCCTTTTTATCAAGATTCTGCCTACTCTTATGGTATATTAGGTTACCCACTGGAAATGGTTACTACTTGCCCTGCAGTCTGTAATGCAACCACATTTTTCTTTTCAATATCCAGGCTAGAACTAGTTCTATCAATACAATGTTAGAACTGAGTTTTGACTTTTTTTTTTTTCTTTCGTGTCCTTTTATTTTCCTTCTCTTTTTTTAGGTTGAATGAGTTTCTACTTTGCAGGTTAGGGTGATAAATAACCTATGTTCACAAAATAGGGCATAGAAAGCAATGCCATAATAGTTTTGTGTCTTATAATTCACCTGAAATTTACAACATATGAATGTTTTGTCTTTCTAGTGTAAATAGACAGCGTATCTCTAGACCTGTGGTTATCAAATGAGCGTGTGTTAGAATCACCTGACAGACTTATTAACAAACAAAACACTGGGCCCCATCTCCAGTGTTTTGACTCTATAGGTCTGGAGTGGGGCTGAAAATTTGCCTTTCTAACGAGTTCCAAGTGACGCTGAGGCTGCTTCTCCGGCGACTATACTTTGAGAACTACTGAACTACCATTCTAGGAGGGTGGGAAAATGGGTTTTCATCCTGGAGCACAAATTATTTGCCTGAGTTTAAGCAAGTTGTGAATATTCTATTCTTCAGTTTCTTCATCTGGTAATTAAGATCAATAATACCAGTTCAACCTACTTTGTTGAGTTCTTGGGAGGAGCCAGTGGAATAATGTATAAGAAAGTGCTTTTGAAAATTAAAAGAAACACTTATGTGAAATTGTTAAATGTTTTCAGAGATGTAATGATGGTGTAAGAAATATTCGCTCAGGAATACCATAGCTCACACACGATATTTGCAATTTTAATTTCCTTCATATTTTTCCCTCTCTTTACACAGTAGTGCTTGCCTTCTGGTTACTGACAAGCAGCAGGTAAGTGGTTGGTGAATCAATAAACCGTTTGGTCTTGAGTCTCTAGCTCTGCTTTTTTCCACCCATGGTCGCTGGGTATCCCTCTCTTTTTTTCCTAATGCTTATTGTAGAAATATTTCACAGGAAATGGGGTGACACTAAACCTCAAAATATTGTTTCTTTTTCCTAAACAAACATTTTTATCACTAGGGGACAATCCTGCTTTAGTTGATGACATATTAGTTGATATATGTAAAGGTGTTCCTATTAGGCTAGCCCCTTCAGCTATTCAGGTTTCCTACCTACAAATCAGTGAAAGATGCAATTTGAATTTGATTGCTTAGAATGACACAAAGGCAGAGAGGATGAGTTGGACTTCAACACCGAATATTAAAGGACAAGCTTGCTGTCAAAGCCAGACCACCAGCTTCATTTGATCTATTGGTTTTAAGCTAAAGGGAGGCTCGAAGAAGGAGTGATTACATCATACCAACAGCTAATAAGGAAACATTTTCAGCATTTTTTTATTTGTACCAAATGTAATAATGGAGTGGTGGGGTTCTTTTGGTACAACAATCATTTCTTTCATTTGAATGCTAATTACATTCTCAATGTATGAATTAATTATAACTTCTATTGACTATGTCGATATTGTTTAGAAAAATCATCTCTCAGATCAGATGAAAAGTTTTCCCTGTGTATGAAAGGCTCAAGTGACTTGTTCTGCATATGGCATTAATATTCCTTGATGTAAGCTACATAAAACATTAAAACCCAATTAAATGCAGAAAGGGGACCAGCCCTGCTGACTTATTTATTTAAAGCCAAGGGAGTGGAGATCCCTTTTCTTGTTGTATGTGTAAATAAAGACATTATGTCTGCCCCACTCCCCATGCCTATTTGGAGCATATTTAAAGATTTCATCAAATGTACCTAAAATTATTATCTTCAAAGCCAGAGCAAGATTTATTAAACCCTGAAGTGTTTGAGCAAAGGCAGTAATTTTTGAGAGCATACTTTGACTAAAGCTGTTTTGAGCATTCCCCGTGCCACAGAGCTCCCAAAATGTAGGAAGAAAAGCTAAGAGTAAATGAGAATTGACACTTTCTGCATAGATCTTGTTCAGAAAGCTAGAGGATTTTCAGGTACTTCGTTGCTCCTTCTTGTTTTCTCCCCTTGGGGACTGAAGTGTAGTGTAAAGCAGCCTCTGGTGTGGGGAACTAAAATGTAAAGAAATCCATGATAAGGCCAAGGTGAGAGGATTGCTTGAGCCCAGGAGTTCGAGACCAGCCTGGGAAACACAGGAAGAACTCCATCTCTAGAAATAATTAAAAAATTAGCCAGGCATAGCGGCGCACACCAGTAGTCCCAGCTACTTGGGAGGCTGAGGTGGGAGGATCACTTGATCCCAGGAGGTCAAAGCTGCAGCAATGGTCACACCACTATACTACAGCCTGGACAACAGAGCCAAAAAAAAAGAAAAGAAAAAATCCATGATGACAGTTAACCGTGAATCATGCTTCTAGAAGAAATACCATGGAATTTAGTTTTCATTTGTTATCGTTCCTTTATGGGCCAAAGAGATTCCTAGCCTGAGAAGAAGAGTTGGGACAAAGTCTATATTCTGATTCCTAAATACATAGATACATAAATACACACACACACACACACACACACACATATATAATATCTTATTCATTTATTAATTCATTTGACAAATATTTATTAAATGCCTACCATGTGTCAAGCAATGTTTTAGGTACAGAATGTACAGTGGTGGGTAAAAAAGAAATCCCTAATCCTAAGAAGCTTACACTAGTGGAAGGAGGTAAAAAATAAACAAAAAAGTAAGTAAATTTGTAGTGTGTCACACGGTGTGATGTGCAAAGGAGAAAAATCATGCAGGGTGGGAGGGACAGGCAAAAAGGGAGAATGGGAATAGAGTTGCTGTTTTATTTACAGTGGTGGGGAAATGCCTCACCTATGAGGAGGGAAAAGGGTGCTCCCAGAACAGTCTTCCAGATGGGAGTGTTCTTCACATGACTGCAAATAATAAAGAGGTCAGAGAGGCTGAAGAAAAGTGAATGAGGGGGAGAGTGGAAGGAAATGAGATCAGAGAAGTGTGTGCGTGTGTGTATGTGTCTGTGTGATGTTAAAATGTCCCCACTAAATGTAATAATAATGATAGTAGGTGCAATTCTTTTAAAATACACTTAATTGGCAAAATAAAAAGTCGATGGCTCTTTTTTGGCCCCATGCATCACCTTTTGTTAATTTTACTCTTTAAGACATGCAGGTCTGGAAAGCACCACTTGAAGCAATGCAAGCTGAATAAGGTGCAGCTACTGTCGTTGAGAATCCAAAAAAGTAATGTGAAGGAATAAAATCAGGACACAAAGTTGAGGCCTGATATGAGGGACAATATTGGAGAAATACAATGTGTCATGCATGGGAGTACATAGAGGATAGGGAAGTGGTAGGTGGATGGTGAACCAAGAAAATCTTCATGAAGTCTGAATTTTGAAATAGGCATGAAAGAAGAGATGATTTTGAGAGTTAGGGAGAATATTCCAGTCAGAGGAAACACAGCAATAAATACGTAAGGAGGCTGGAAAATACGAATTGAATAAAGAATCCAGCATCTAGAAGTCTAGCTTTGTTGTTTTTTTAAGGGATGCGTATGGAATGTACTGAGAAAGAATGACTGAAAGGCCAATTGAGGTCCAATGGTAAAGGACTTTGCTTTGAGGAGTTCAGACATAACCCCCCTCAGTTGTTATCAATAAGTCAATCAAGGAATAAGCCACGGAAAATTTTGTTGAGAAAGATAATATCATCTGAACTAAGCTTTTTTAAGTTACTTCAAGACTAGGTGTAAAATGAATGATTTCATGGTTTTAAAACATGGTCACAAAATCTTTAACATTCCTTGTATCAAGAGGTGAAGTTTCTGTCTCTTTCCGTTGAATTATGTGACAAAATACAGCAAAATTGACAAGGTCATAAAAGGTCACGTAGTTTCCTCCATGTTTGCTCTTGGATCTTTAAGTTATTATGTAAGAATATCATATAAGAGGCCGGGCGCGGTGGCTCACGCCTGTAATCCCAGCACTTTGGGAGGCCAAGGCAGGCGGATCACGAGGTCAGGAGATCGAGACCATCTTGGCAAACACGGTGAAACCCCGTCTCTACTAAAAATACAAAAAAAAAATTAGCCAGGTGTGGTGGCGGGCGCCTGTAGTCCCAGCTTCTCGGGAGGCTGAGGCAGGGGAATGGCGTGAACCCGGGAGGCAGAGCTTGCAGTGAGCCCAGATCGCGCCACTGCACTCCAGCCTGGGCGACACAGCGAGACTCCATCTCAAAAAAAAAAAAAAAAAAAAAGAATATCACATAAGAAACCCAACTACTCTGAGGTTACCATGCCCCGAAGAAACTCAAGCCACATGAAGAGGCTGCTTGGGGGCTTTCTGGCCAACAGTCCTAACTTAACCCGGGATTTGAATCATTCCAGCCCAGGTGCCAGGCTTGTGAGTAAACAAGCCTTCAGATGACACCAACCCCCAGCTGTTAAGTCACACCCAGCCTTCAAGTCTTCTCAGCTGAGGCCAAAGATATCATAAAGCAGATATAAGCCATCTTCACTGTGCCGTCTTCAAATCCCTGATCCACGGAATCAGTGGTTGTTTTAAATCACTGAGTTTGCAGTAATGTGTTCCACAGCAGTGGATACTTGGAAAAAATGGGACTGAAGAAGATAACTGGGAAGCAGATATCACCCTGGAGGCTTTAGTGATGTTATGTGTAAGAGACATCTCCACCGCTACGGTATCTAGTTCAGGGATTGGGACACCAGGCAGAAAATGTGATCCATGGGCTCTTGTACCATATTTTAAGTGAGCCTCACTCACTTTACTGGAGTTTGGAGTTTTGCTATTTCTTTGAAGTACATGGGCTAGACAAGGGTGATTAAAAAATTGGCTGCAAATATCTTTGTGACTTAGGAACAGGGATTGATTTCTTTAAAAAACACAAATCACATAGCAAGAACATCAAAATCAGGAACATTATGGACAAAGTTACTGTAGGTTAAAAAATAAAAGGTATTTGTCTAAAACTAACATAAAATTAATATCTAGAACATATAAGCAATTCCAGCAAATAAAAAGGATAATTCTCATAGAAAATTGGGCAAAAATATGCATAAAAATTTACAGAATAAAGTATTCTAAAAGCCAAGAAGCATATGTGTGATAAAAATGAAGAGTAATCAGAGAAACGAATATGAAAACAATTATGAGAATCCACTTTGTACCTGGCTGACAAAAATTAGGAAACGTGGTAATGTTAAGTGTTGTTGGAGATGTGATACTATACTATTGCTGGTGGGAGTGAGCACCAGAGCAGCCACTATGTTGGAGAGCAATTTGGTACTACTTAGGATAAGTACCTTAGTTTAAGTACACTGTGGCCTGGCAACATTTTTTACCTGCAATTAATCTGAAAACATTCTCACGCAACTCCATAAGGGAAAATATGTGAGGCTGTTCATAACAGTATCGCAGTCGTAATGAGTTGCCGACTACCTGGGTGTCAATCACTGGGAGACTGGAGGAAAAGACTGTGGCGGATACTCATTGTGGAATATTATGGGACAAGTAGAAACAAGAATTTAGAACATATATGGATCCTAAAAACATAGCGTAAAGTGAAAATAAAAAGTAAAAAATGAATGAGACATATAACAGAGTATCGGTTTCAGAAATCAAAATGTCATCAATACAAAATAATACCCATTTTACAAGAGCATTCAAGAGCAATTAAGAAAATAGTTGCTGATGGGTAGGTAATGGGGGTGAGTAAGAAATGAATAAAGAATAAATAAGTAAAGAAAATAAAAGAGGAGCCATACTCAAACCAATAATGATGATGTGTCCTGAACTGAAAGGTATGATGAATGTCCCAAATATCATAAATACAAGCCAATAAACTCAGATAAAAGCCTCTGGAGTCTCTGACTATTCTGAATTGTTTTAAATACTTGCTGGAATCTGGTTCTTTTGTCCTCTCTACATTTCTCTATGAACATACACAATAAGTCAGACTACCAGGTGTGGGTTACTCATGTGCTATATATTTTTATCAGGAAATTTCATTAGAGCTCATTTGGCAATTTCTGATTCTGTACCTTGATTCAAGTGACTTAAAGTTTTTTCCTTGATTATTAAAATAATCCATATTCATTGTGGAACATTTAGAAAACACAAGAAAAAGGCCAAGAAAAAATAATTTTAAAAAAATCAAGAGGAAAATTATCTTTACTATAATCTCACCACTCAGAAATAATTACAGTTAATATTTGAATATATTCATTTTCAGCTTTTTAAAAAGTATGTATATGTGAGTATTAATATTAAATATGCATATTGATATATGTATATTATATCTTCAATGGTACTATAAGTAAATTTCACTGTTGTCAGAATTAGGTAGCATGTCTTTAAAAATATTTGCTTTGTTTACAGATGTTAATAATAATCTCATTTCAGTTTGTGTTTATTTGATTACCAGTGAAGTTGTATTTCTTAGGTTTTTTAGCTATTTCTATTTTCATTTTTGTGAATGATCTTCTCAAAAACTGTGTTCATTATTCTATAGCACTCTTGTTAAAAATCAATCTTATATTTTTCCTATACGTGAATATCATTAAACCTTTGCTATGCTTCTTGTTGTCATTTAATTTAATTTATGCAAAAAGTATTACAGATTTTCTTTCATAGGTAGTCAAACCTATCATTTATCCTTTTCTATGTTTTTCTACATCATTTTAAATGTTAAAATGTCTTTACTCACCTATAATTTCTTCTCTCTTGTCTGTGTATCTGTGTGTGTTTATTTATGTTTTTATAGATCTTATTCTTTGATCAAACCAGGAACTTATTTTATTATACTGTATTAAGGAGATGTCTAAGTTGATCTTCTCAGTCCCTGCCATTACATAGTCCTTTATTTTTCTATTAATTCTCAATATTTCCCTTATGGTGAATTAATTCACACATACACTTACATTTGTTTCTGCCTCTACTGATATTAATTAATTTGTCTCTCTTTGCACCAGAAATATAATATTTTAGTTATTATTGGTTTATAATATATTTTAATAACTGAACACAGTCACAGTAATTCCTGCAATACTCTTTTTCAAAAATAATATTCTTCTGTGCAAATGAACCCTAGAATTATTTTAAGTTTCAAAACAAACTCCGTTTGGATTTTATTGGCAATTACATCTGAACAACATAATCATCTAGTGATTATCAGAATCTTCAAAGCATTTAGAAATTATATCCAAAATAATGCATTCCTTCATCATGCTTGAGTTATTTTTAAAATCTCTTGATGAAGTTGTCATTCTTTTCAAATGTATCACTCACATTGTCTTGATTAAAGTTATTCTTGTCTTCTAGCAGTCATTTGAGCATTATACAGTGTGGCCCAGCTTACCTGACTGAATGTGGAAAGAAGGGTGTCAAGGAGACTGAAAGTCAGAAGACTTTCTTCTACCTGCTTTAGGAGGAAGTTTCAGTGCAAGACTGCGGTGGCTCTCCAGGTGTATTTTTTTCCACAGACCCTACAATTTCTGGGGGAAGACAGTATGGGTGGGTCAAAGGCCCAACTAACATTCCATCCTTCAAACCCTACTGTTATTTCAGAGGAGAGATTCTCAACATTTTATATAAATTTAGTCCCACTCCAACCGTATTTTGTGAAAATTCCTTGCAGGATTCAGCAAATGGTTAGGTATTACTCCTATTGTCATTGTGATTATGGTTTTGTATCTTTTTTTTTTTTTTTTTTTTTTGAGACAAAGTTTCACTCTTGTTGCCCAGGCTGGAGTGCAATGGCACTATCTCGGCTCATCGCAACCTCCGCCTCCCAGGTTCAAGCGATTCTCCTGCCTCAGCCTTCCCAAGTAGCTGGGATTACAGGCATGCGCCACCGTGCCCAGCTAATTTTTTTTTTTTTTGTATTTTTAGTAGAGATGGGGTTTCTCCATGCTGGTCAGGCTGGTCTTGAACTCCTGACCTTAGGTGATCTGCCCGCCTCGGCCTCCCAAAGTGCTGGGATTACAGGCGTAAGCCACTGTGCCCGGCCAATATCTTATTTTGCTCTTTTATGAGCATTTTAATGGAAACATGGGTGAATTCAGGATAGTCTAAGGAATGCTGCAGTAACAACCCTCAAATTTCGGGGACTTTATACCAGACAAGTTTATTTTTCATTCCTACTCTTTGTCCAGTCTGGTTGTCTGGGGGAATCTGATCATTGTAGGCTTATGGAAATTCCATGTTATCACAGGCTTACACTATCACTGCAGCAGGGAGAAGAAACACGGTAAATCACATACTGGCTCTTACAGCTTCTATACAGGAATATCACTTCAGCACTCTTTCATTGGCCAAAGTAAGTCACATGGCCTTATCTGATTTCAAAATGGGGAGAGAATTATAATCCTACTATGTTCCAGAACAAGAGCAGACTATTTTTGGACAACCCTAATGATTAGCATACATTCACATTCTGAAAGTCTCACTTCAGCAACTTTTAAAAAATGGCGGTCGTTTGGCTTCTTAATCTTTTACAATACATAGACTAAGTCACTTATCAGATGAGCAGTGCTTTAGAAGCTAGAAAATAATCCTTGTAGAAAAGCAATCTATTTCTAAAGGCAAAGACAAAATAAGAAAGTAGGCGTTATGCCTTTGATACTGGAAGGTCTTAATTTCAGCATTTGGCGTTCAGATTGGGATTGAAGGGCATAAACGTCTCTGCTGTTCTATCCATGGGATGACTGTAAAGCACATGCTTTCAGAACTTTCTTTCATTGCCTGAATACATTATTATGTATATTGACTTCTTCCTCTTCCTTCCAAAGGCAAAACCTTGGAGCATGAGTGTAATCACTTGAATGCAGAGTGTCATCTTCTACTAGTTTTTATGCATTCACTGTTTCTTTTTAACAACAGAGGAGAGGGAAGTCTTGTTGCTATAATATGCCACTTTAAACAATCCTGGACTGTGAGGCTGCCAACTCTGGCATCAGTTAAGTCAAGAGCAGGGTACAATGGGTAGTGAGGGGGTGGGAGGAATCCACCTGATACGTATCTCATATTGATTAAAATAAATGAATGCTCTATTTCTAACTGGTGTCAAAAGACATTTACAGTTTTCCTTGCCTGTTTCCCACGTCTGCTTGGCACAGAGACTGCCAGGATCAATGGTCCAATTTTAGTTCCACTTTCTTCTTCCATCATTCCCTGTATTCAGCTCTTCGGAAGTGAGTTAATAATGCAAAATCTGGCTGAATTAAATTCATTTAACTGTGCTGCCAATTCCCTTCCCTTCATGCATTTTTAAAGAGATCTCAAACTGGTGATGGATTTCTAATGCTCTAGGAAAAGAAAGCAAGGATGAGACAGTAAACCTGAATGGAGTGGATTGTTTATTATAATTACTCCAATGAATTATCACACTTTGTACCCAGAAGGAAGAGGAAATATCAACCTATATAGGCTTTGCAAGTGGCAATATGCATGGTAGAAAAAAAATTGTAGAAACGGCCTCTTCAGTCAGTCAAACAAGTGACACAGTGCAGCTTCACATGGAAAGCTGTGAACAGTAAAATATGAGTTTTGGGGGGGGCTGTTTCTATAGCAACCCAGCATATTCTGGCTAGGACTATGAATGCTTTTTTAAAAAATTAAACTTACAGTTAGAAACATATTAGAAACCAGGCCTCAAACAGTGCCTGTATGTGACACTGTAACTACGTGACTTAGACCTGCCTGGAAGGTCTAATTTGAATCCTGTTCCTTGTTCCCAGACTTTTCTTTGGTTCTCTCCAAATCCTCTTGGCTTATTAAATTGACTGATGCAACTAGAGTGTATAATCTTAAAGTAATATTTAGAAAAAGATAGAAAGATGAAATTTTTGTCAAATATATAATGACAAATGGTAAAGATTTCAGCAAGCAGAGATCTTTTAATGAGACAATGTTCCTAGAAATTAAATACCCATATGTCTATTAGTTTGGGTGAGTCTGTTAGCATTCAACTGTTAAAGTCACCTGCTTCTAAAGCAAGATGTTAGAACAAGAGATTGTTAATGGCTTTTTAAAGATTTCTTATAATTACTGAATAGATTTTTCCTATCATGGCAAACAAACCACCTGGAATTTGGACTGTGTTTTATTACCTACCTCCCTGCTTACAGTCTCTGGTCCCAAGAAGGTGTCTTGTTTACCCTAACTCTAAAGTGGTTCTAATGGCATAATTGGTTAATAACCCAGCCAGTTCTCTAGTTTGTATTCTCATGACAAACCAGAGAGCAAAAGACTTCACATTCTGGTTGCATGCTCCCATTTTTTTGTTCCTTAAATGGAACCAGGGACTATCCTGCTACTAGATATGTTCTTCATCACCACAAACATCTAGAGACTTCATCTGTGCAGTATGGACAAAAGTTTCAATGGTTACAGAAACCGTGCTCCTGTTAATTTCATGTTTAGCAAGATCACTCTGGAAATCCACACCATGGCAATGATGAAAAGTTGAGTGGCTCATTCAGTGTATCATGTAGCAAAGCTCAGCATCCAATAGAGCTTTAGAAGTGCAGGTGCTCCTAATAAAATGGAAAATGCCTTTCCTATTAATAATGCAGCACACTCCTCTGTCTTCTTGTCTCTGGATCCTTTTGCTGACTCAAAACAACAACAACAACAAAACACTGTTGTGCTTTCACACAAATACGAAACATCTCTGGAGAGAGCACTATATTTCAGCCAGTGACAGAGGGAAGATTTGAAATTTGAGATGCAGGATTTGAGAAGAGTTTTCTATTACTCTGAGTTTTCTCCTTTTTTATTTTATTATCCACCAACCATCCCCCATCCCAACCTTGAGAGTTAAGATTCTGAAAGTGTCTCATGTAAACTCTGAATAAATTCTTGGTGTTTAGCACAGCCAGCTTCCCTTATTGCTCTCAGAGTCAAACCCCTCTGGAGTCAAATGGGACTCTTTGCTACATCAGTGCAAAGATTGATAAAAATTAAGTTTGGCACCACAGTGGCTTCTCCTGACAACCAATTCATAACTCTGACAGGGCCACACACTAATGTTTTCACCTATGATTGGGCTATTGACATCAGTTAAACTGACCAAGTCCTCCATCTTGTCATCCCAGGCCATCATATGCATACTTGTTCTAATGTGTTCCTCTCCCAGTAAAATGATAGTTTTTCCTGTGCTCTCATTTGCTCTCTCTCACTTGCTGCCATGTAAAACGTGCCTGCTTCCTCTTCCACCACGATTGTAAGTTTCCTGAAGCCTCCCTAGCCATGCTTAACTGTGAGTCAATTAAACCTATTTTCTTTATAAATTATCCAGTCGCAGGCAGTTCTTTATAGCAGTGTCAGAGCAGACTAATAATACACTTGGTCTTCCTCACAAGCAGGGTGTGTCTCAGGATAAACAGTTTTGTTACAGAGTGGATGGCTTTTCTCAGAGTGTCTTCCAAGAGACTCAAGTGGAAGCCAGGAGGCTTCTTACAGCTCAGCCCAGAACATCACCTAGGCCATATTCTATTAGCCAAACAAATCGTTAAAGTCCACTCAGGTTCAATGGCAGGGAAATTAAACTCCACCTCTCAATGGAAAGAGTAGCAAATAAATTTTGGCCATGTGTAATCTACCATATCTCATATTTCAGAGATCAGAGACAGGTTAGCCTTCTCTCACCTCTCCTTTTTCTTACTTCCAACTAACTCCCCCATCCCCTCCAGTTTGGGCCCTGGTTCCATTCCTTCCTTCAAATACCCCTCACAGTTATGGTAACATCTTATTCTGAATCACTACATATAATAGAAGTTTTCAGTCTCAGCTTATTGATTTCAGCAACATTTGGCATGTTGCCCAATCCCTTTTTTGTTGGCTTCCATAACACAACACTCCTGGTTTTCTTTTTCCTACATCTCTGGCCGTATCTTATTCCCTTTGTAGGCTCAGCCTCCTCTACCTGGCCCATTACATATTGAATTCCAAGAAGTAGGGTCACAGGGTCTCTTGTACTTTAGATGAGGAGGGATACAAATTACACTCCACCGGCTAGCACCTGTTTTTTGTGAATAAAATTTCATTGGAACAGAATCAGGTCCATTTATGTATGCATTGTCTATGGCTGCTTTTAAGCTACAGTGGTAAAGTGGCAGAGACTGTATGGTCTGTAAGCCTATAATATTTACGATTTGGCCCTGTACTGCAATTGTTTGCCCACCCCTCCTCTAGAACCAGTGGTTTTCAAGGTGTGATCCCTAGATTAGCAGCATTCATGTCCCCTGAAACACGTTAGAAATGCAAATTCTTGATCCCCTCCCAAGACCTGCTGAATCAGAAACTCTGGCTATGGGGCCCAGCTACCTATGTGTTTGTTTACAAAGCCTTCCAGGTGACTCCAGTGCAGGCTCATATTTGAGAATCACTGCTCCAAATAGTAAGAAAATCAAGGAGAGAGTCAGATATACTGAAGGTTGAAAGCAACCACTACATCTGCCATATTTGAGTTGAGGTGGTGGAGGCTGAGCACCCCTGTCTACTGGTAGGATCTGCATCAGCCCAGGGCTAGAAGCAGCAGCTATGGCAAAATCACTGGCCTATGGGTGTTTCCTTTTCTCTGTAGAGTGGGTGAAGGTTTAGGAGCTCTGAGGGGCACCCCAGCTCTGTGGCCTAAGAGGATTTATGTTTTTTAACTTAAGGTTACTTTTGTAACTTCAAATGTGACCTAAAAAATATTATAAGTTTTTATTTTCCTGTTATGTGCTAAGCACCATGTAAAGCACTTTATATATTTTATATATACATATTTAACCATTGTGACATACTAACAGAGAGCATAAGTCCTAAACTCAAGCTTCTGGTTTCCAATTCAGGCCCTGTTGCTTTATAGTTATATCCCCCTGGCCAAGTTACTTACCCACTCTCTGTCTCTAACATGATTAACTATAAAATATGGTCAATGACTGTATCCACCTTATAGAGTTGTTATGAAAATTAATGCATCTAAAGTGCTTAGATCACTGCCTGGCAAATAGTAAGTATTTAATAAATTAGCTATTTGTATTACCTTATTTAATTTTCACATCAGTACCCCAAGGTAGATATTATTGCCGCCAGTTTACAGGTAATCTCTCTGGGCCTTTGATTCCTTAAGCAAAATTTTTGAGGTCACACATCTAGTAAGTTTCAGAACCAGGATTCGAAGACAGGTTGTTTGGAAGCCAATGATCAAGCTCTTAACCACAATAGACACACACACACACACATACACACACAATTTACATCTTTCTGGAAATTAGTTTCTTTTGGTAGCCATATGTCCACACAGTTGTGTTAATATTTAAAATATTGATCAAATCTTAAAACACTAGAAATTCTTTAAAATATCACATATAACTTAATTTCTTTTATTTCATTTCAAATAGCTTACCAAACATATTGAACACGTTTTGATAATTTGGCACTAGTTACTGTTATACTGATGCATGTATATTAGCTAATGTAGAAATTGGTGATGCATAGCATATGAGAGTCTGCCATTCAACCCTTAACAGTTCTTTTCTTAACAAATTCCTTTGTAGCAGTTTTTTAAATTATTATTTGCAGTTTTCTCATGAAGTAAAACTCCTGAGAGTTTGTATACTCCTATGTGGCCCCTTTGCCTACTTTTCACAAAATCAGTTAGTAAAACAAAGACCAGGACATCTTTCTCCAAAGTGGTTTTCTTACCTTCTAGAAAATCCTTCAAGTTCTTTAATTTTGGTAACAGCATTCTAATTCTTTTCAGTACAGTTAAAAATAAAATTTCATCACTATGGAAAATGGAACATGCTCAGTCGCTAACAATGTTACCTCACTTGCATATTGAGAGCATGAGGTAGGGCAAGGGGCATCTCTGGCATTTTGGCCATTTTAGAAAGTCATGCTGTAAGGTTATATGGAGGACTTGGTTTGAACTTCATTTGTTTTTTATGTGGAGAGAAAGACACCTAAACTGAATAGTACATTGGCTGAACCAGCATTTAGAAGAACCAGGCAATCAGTTAAGTGCTTGCAATACACAGGTAAATAAGACACAGTTCTTGTCTAAAGAAAATTCGAGTCCAGAGGGTAAGACACCACAGTGGGGTAAAGTGAAGGACTGGAGGGGACTTCAGATGCAGATGAAAGAGAGTCTTCTGCAGGAGCCTCAGTGAAAGTATTTTGGAGATAAGATTTGGATGAGTGGGAATAGCCATAGGAAAACTGGGGAGTAAGAAATCAGGTAAAGGAGGCAGCGCAAGCAAAGATACGGGTTTAAGAAATCCCATTATACAGGTAGAGCACCATCATTACTGGAGCCATCTATATGAGAACGTGTGTGTGGCAGGGGAGAGAGCAGGAGAGGTCGGAAGGGACATCCTTGTCATGGAGGCCCTAGTATGCAGTGGCAGGCAAATGATGTTCAGTGTGTGAGCTTGAAATTTCTTATCTCACAGATGTACCTCCATTGCCAGTCTCTGTACTTATTTCTGTACTTATTTCTTCCACCATATCCACTTATCTTTGTATCTTTCCTTTTGCATTGTGGCAGGATTATAAAGTTTTCTATTTACATTATGAATTCCATTTTCTTCTGAGTCATTTTTGATAGCTATTTTCACCAATGCAGGTTTTTAATTCCATTACTGCCTTTTTGAATATTTTGTAATTTATTTCACATACAACATGTTTTCTTTGTATCTGATCCCATTGTTTTTTCCTATTGCAGGTCTGTTCTAGATTAACATTGCTATGGTTTGAATATGTCCCCTCCAAAAGTTATGTTGAAACTTAATACCCATTGTGGCGGTATTAAGAGGAGGGCCTTTGGGGAAGTGATTACATCATCAGGGCTCTGCCCTCATGAATGGATTAAAATCCTCATAAAAGAAGCTTCAGAGAAATCTTTGTCATTTTTGCCCTTTCACCCTTGACCATGTGAGGACACAGCAAAGAAGCCCTCATCAGACACTGACTGCTGGTGCCTTGACCTTGGACTTTCCAGCCTCCAGAACTGTGAGAAATAAATTTTTGTAGTTTACAAATTACTCAGTTTTAGGTATTTTATTACAGAAGCACAAAAGGATTAAGACAAACATTAACAAAAGTTTTATGATTTTTATGGAGATTAAAGTAGAAATTTCCTTAACTTTTTTTTTCAGTTTCTGCAGTGATTTCACCAAGTGTTTTCCTTTCTTTTTCTACATTAACAGGGAATTAACTTCTTTGTAAGTAGAATAGAATGCTTCCCAGGCCCTGAATTGTCCATTGTTCTGTTTCTAATAATATCAAATGAGGAGAAATCTATGCTGTCCCCTGTTTGTAACAGGTAGAGGCTTGATCACCCTAAAGCTAAGAGAACCCCCTTCTTGGCCATAAAGGCAGATGCTAGTTTTATCTGCAAAATCCAAAGCTTGAAATTCATTGCTCTGTGTTAAATTTTTATAGATTCACTGAGCTGGAGTGGAAACTTTTTCTCAACCATTTCATTCTTTGACTCTGTAGAATGCATGAGTGATGATGGTATTGAAGAAGGAGAAGGACGATGGCAGAAGTAAATAATCTTGGCTACTCTACCAGGCACTTTTCTAAGACCTTTAACTAGTTATTTCATTTAATTCTCTTAAGAACTCTTTGAAATAGCTACTATTCTTACCCCATGTTACTTACAAGGGAACTAAGGTATGGATAGATTAAATAACTCAAAATCTTGCAACAACTAGTAAAAAGGGGTCAGACTCTACCCCAGGTCTGCCTGATTCCAAAGTCCATGCTCTTGATCTTTATGCAATGCTCTATTCTATATAGGCTCTTTCTTGAATAGGTTGGTGCATGCCGATCTACCCCTACCTCTGAATATAGCTTGCTTAGCCCCAGAGGACATTTCAGGATTTAATGATCCATCATTCACCCTTTCTACTGCTTTTGATTGCTCATCATGTTGCCCATAGAACTCTGTGTCTACTGTAGCTTTGTGCTTGGAGCTGGAGGCAGAGAGTCCAGTGGCCCTAATCTCCTTCCACTGACTTCTTAAATGTGTTATTCTGTTTAGAGTTTGGGCATGCCTTGGCTAGTGCTTGTGGGTTGTTTTTTTCTTTTTTAAAAAATTTTAAAAATAGAGATGGGATCTCACTGTGTTGCCCAGGCTGGTCTCGAACTCCTGGGTTCAAGTGATGCTCTTGCCTCGTCCTCCCAAAATGTTGGGATTACAGGTGTGAGCCACCATGCCCGGCCATGATTGTGTTTCTTAATTCATACTTATGTGATATAGTTAATGAAAATTTCTTCCTGCTTCCACACTATACTGGACTCTCTTCCTTGGTTTATTTTGTTATCTTGTTGTTATCATTAATTTATTGTGCTACCAAGATTTTTCCCTTTTGTTATCATATATTTTTAAAGGGAATATGAGAAAAGATGGAATCCAATACCTTTAGCTAGCTATCATTTTTGTTTTGTTTTTGGTTTTGTTTTGTTTTGTGGCAGGGTCTTGCTCTGTTGCCCAGACTGGAGTACAGTGTGCAATCACTCACTGCAGCCTCAACCTCCCAGGCTCAAGTGATCCTCCCAAGTAGCTGGGACCGCAGGCGTGTGCCATTATTATTTGTAGTGACGGGATTTTGCCATGTTGTCCAGATTGGTCTCAAACTCCTGAGCTCAAGTGATCTGCTCACCTCTGTCTCCCAAAATGCTGGGATTACAGGCGTGAGCCAACATGCCCAGTTGCTAGCTATCATTTTTTTAATGCCAAACCTCCACTCTCTTTTCAATGTTTAATTTAAAATAATATCTTAGAAGAAACACTAAGAATTGCTGTCTTTGATGCTATAGGCATATTGATATTCACTCAAATTAACAAATGTTTATTAAGTACTAGGAATGTGCAAAGTGCCGTGATCAGCAATTTGGGGATATAGATACAGAGAAATCGTAATTCTTACTTTCAGGTGCCTCATGAGAGGGATAGGTGTATCTATGATTCATTATGTCTTTTTTAGTGTCCTGTATGACACTCTAATGTAACAAAATGTTATGGGAACCCAGGAGGAGAAGGAATTATTTGCTGCAGGGTTACTGGAAAAGGACTTCCAGGATATCTTAGGTTGAATTCCCCCAGAAGCAGGTATCAAGAGTCTTATTTGGGCACAAGGTTTATTTGGAAGTTGATTTAGGAATCCAAGCAGACAGCACTAATAAGCAGCTTACTGTTATGGGCAATGGGGGCTCATTCCTACTGGGGACCTCTGGGAGATAGTTAAGAATAAACCTCAGTGTTGTTCTCCTTGAGGTGGCAGAGGAAAATGACATTTTTATTTACTAAATTTTATGTATCGTTGTTTGAGGGCTTTGCCAGGGATGTTAGCTTTCCAGTACTTCTCACCTGTCCCACACGTGGGCTGAGTCTGTGTTCGTGCAGCCAGTGAAAAGCCTCAGACAAAGAGTTATAAACTTGAGTAGTGCGTGGAAACGGGATTTGGCCGAGACACAGACAGCATCTGCTTCACTGGAGGAGGTGGCATTTAAATTGAACCTTGGATGATGAGAAGATTTTTCAGCAAGTCGTGATATGGGTGGGGGTAAGCATTTCAGCATGTAAGAGTAGGAAGGACTAAGGCAGCATTTGTGTGGTCCACGGCAAATAATAATAAAACACCAAAGTTTGAAAATGATTCACATTTTTAAAATTAGAGAAAATTCAAGGTTATCCCTATAAATATTCATTCTCACTCCCTTGCTTTGAGTGGGAGAGAACGTAGCTCTCAAGAGTTTGCTCAGAGGGAATCGTGCTTCACCAGCAGCCTGTCTCCTTTAGTTAATATCTAGGTTGCTTTGACTTATTACATTGTTTTACTTCTCGGCAGAATTTTGGGGTTTTGTCAAAATGTGGGCATGACTATATGAATTGTGTTGTTGTATATGGGGGATGTCATTATTGACAGGTGTCACAATGGGGAGAAGGTTAAGAATGGCTGATACAAGGCTTGGCGATGTGGCAGGCAGGTATAAGGAAGAAAAAAATAATCCAGTGGTTGGAGCATAGGTTGTAGTGTATGGGGATGCGAACTGAAGGTGGATGAGGAAGGGAAAGGACAAGTGGTATATGTTTATGTATCTGTGTATATTTATCTGTATGTATAAATATATTCCTAACTTAATATTTGGGCTAATATTTGGTGAGTGTTTTAAATTCAGCATCTCTGAAATAACGAAGAGAGGCTACACATCACAGGAGTGAAAATGAGTCATGTGAATTTTCCTTTTACTTGCATGTAGAATGAGGAGAAATATCGAACCATATTATCTGCTTCACAAGGTGCAATTGCTCCCTGCTAATAAAATCCATGTGAGTTTTCACTTCAACCTTAGAGAATATTGAAATTTTTGACAAGGTAGGTTATTAGAGTAGGTTGAGAGCCTCCATCAAAATTTGCACCTGTTTGAAAATGCTTCATTCTGGACAGGCAGCTGACGTCTCTGGTAATTCACACCTGTGAGCCCCTGAAGCTTTGGAAAACTGAGTAAAAGCAACACCACATCACTGCAGTACTTATCCCAAATTTCCCATGGGGCACAAGGCTATCAACTGCGAGCAGGTGAGGCTTATTTAAAACATCTTCATTCCTGGTTTACATAACATGGAATAGAGTATTGCATGCCATATGAGTACATGGAATACTGAATACATAGAGTACTTGTATAAGAACTAGGCTTGATTCCATAGACTATCATAGAAGCAGAAATGACTTTCTTCTGAGGGCTGTTAATAAAACAGTGACAGTGCATAGAAATTCTGTTTAGAGAGAAAGACAAAAAAAAGGATAAGCTTTGTTTCAAAAATAATATCAAAGATGAAGGATAGTTCTTAAGACTAGTTTGTTTTTTGTACTTTTTTTCTTTTCTTTTTTTTTTTTTTTTTTTTTGAGACAGGGTCTCGCTCTGTTACCCAGGCTGAAGTGCAGTGATACGATCATAGCTTACTGCAGCCTCAAAGTCTACTTTCAAAGTTCAGCATCTTCCGTGGTAGGAGGAAGTTTTATGGCATTTCCATTCCAGTTGTCTACCCCACGGTGCTGCAGAGTCTTATCCCACTCCTGCTTGGCAGCTCCACGGCTTCTGGTTGAACATCTCAGCCCCCTGAGCATTATTCAGGTGTTTCTCCTTTATGAAAGCCAGTGGCGAGTTTGCGCTGGGACCAGCCACACTTCCCTTTGATAACCGCTCTTTCTGTTCATCACTATATTTCCACACCAGGTAAAAAGGATGGGATACATTTTACTGACGGATTGGGGAAAAAAAAATGCGATGGAGAAAACTTCAAAATCAATGTTATGGCATGATTTTTTTCCCACAATTTTTTGAGACAACCTGGTAAATTAAACCTCTCACGGGGAAATTACCAATTCTATCTCTGCTTCTGACTTGCTTTTCCCCATTCATTCTATCAAAAAGAGAAAGATGTATTTTTCTATTTTCTCTGTAATTTTTAAGTTCCGTCACTCAAATGAATTATTAATTTTCCATTAGCATTCAAAGAGTGTTGAAGTCGTCTCTTTTATCCTTCACCACTGTTCCCCACCCACTCCATGACTGTTGGCAATAATAAATAGGCCCCTTGTCGAGTTTTTTTGCTCTTTATCAGCTATTTTCTTAGCTACCAATAGAGAAACTTGAGATTATCACCTTATCAGCCAATGAGTTTAATTTTCTCCTCCCATTCTCTTGTTTTTGAGGAGAGAAGAGAGATTATTTGTTAATTTTTTAAAAAATAAGATAATGTAAAGGTCTTTTGGAGTGATTTTGAGTGATACTGTTGTTTTCTAAACTTTATTTTTTTATTTTTATTTATTTATTTTTTTTGAGGCGGAGTCTCGCTGTGTCGCCCAGGCTGGAGTGCAGTGGCCGGATCTCAGCTCACTGCAAGCTCCGCCTCCCGGGTTTACGCCATTCTCCTGCCTCAGCCTCCCGAGTAGCTGGGACTACAGGCGCCCGCCACCTCGCCCGGCTAGTTTTTTGTATTTTTTAGTAGAGACGGGGTTTCACCGTGTTAGCCAGGATGGTCTCGATCTCCTGACCTCGTGATCCGCCCGTCTCGGCCTCCCAAAGTGCTGGGATTACAGGCTTGAGCCACCGCGCCCGGCCTCTAAACTTTAAATATTCATTGAACTCTATTGTAAAAACTGGTCATAGACTCCTACACTACCCCATCCATTTTCTCACACCTCCTGATAGGTATTCTACTGTGGCTCTTATTTCACTGGTTTAGACATACCTATTCATTGGTCTCCTCCTGGGTGCAGTGTCAGAGTCCATAGCACATTTGTTTTGGTTCCTCTGAAGTCCTGTATTGAGAAAGGCAAATAACAGGTAATAAATAAAAGGTTGTTGAATATATTTGTATCCAAGCTGCCAACTCACCTTCTGAAACCGTTCCATTTAACACATTCTAAAACAATGACATTCATGTTTTGAAAAACTTCCGGAAACCTGTTTCAATATTCACTACCAAGGAGAAATGGGAAAGGAGAGAAGAGGATCAACATTTATGAAACATCAACTCTGTATCACATAGTAAGTATAACATACCTTGTCTCTTTTATTCTTTAAAACAGTCCTATTAGGTAAGAGCTATTAAATCTCCATTTTTCCAACAAGGAAATTCGGGTACATAAAGTTAAAAATTCTGGAGGTCATGGGTTATCATGAGACAAAACATGCAAACCTGAGACAGTCTGTTTCCAAGGCCCAGATTCTTTCCACCTTACTTCTTAATCATTCCCTAGTGAAGAAAGAAAGTAGACTTGACTCTTGAACAGCATGGTTTTGAACTGTGAGTGTCCACTTAGATGTAGATTTTCTTCTGTCTTTGCCATCCCTGAGACAGCAAGACTAACCCTTCCTCTTCCTCTTTCTCCTCAGCCTTCTCAACATAAAGATAATAAGGATGAAGACCTTTATGATGATCCACTTCCACTTAATAATTTTTTTTTTATTATACTTTAAGTTCTAGGGTACAAGTGCACAATGTGCAGGTTTGTTACATATGTATACATGTGCCATGTTGGTGTGCTGCACCCATTAACTCGTCATTTACATTAGGTATATCTCCTAATGCTATCCCTCTCCACAATAGGACCCAGTGTGTGATGATCCCCTTCCTGTGTCCAAGTGATCTCATTGTTCAGTTCCCACTTATGAGTGAGAACATGTGGTATTTGGTTTTCTGTTCTTGAGATAGTTTGCTAAGAATGATGGTTTCCAGCTGCATCCATGTCCCTACAAAGGACACGAACTCCTCCTTTTTTATGGCTGCATAGTATTCCATGGTGTATATGTGCCACATTTTCTTAATCCAGTCACTGATGGACCTTTGGGTTGATTCCAAGTCTTTGCTATTGTGAATAGTGCCGCAATAAACATACGTGTACATGTGTCTTTATAGCAGCATGACTTATAATCCTTTGGGTATATACCCAGTAATGGGATGGCTGGGTCAAATGGTATTTCTAGTTCTAGATCCTTGAGGAATCGCCACACTGTTTTCCACAATGGTTGAACTATTTTACAGTCCCACCAATAGTGTAAAAGTGTTCCTATTTCTCCACATCCTCTCCAGCACCTGTTGTTTCCTGATTTTTTTAATGTTTGCCATTCTAACTGGTGTGAGATGATATCTCATTGTGGTTTTGATTTGCATTTCTCTGATGGTGAGTGATGATGAGCATTTTTTCATGTGTCTGTTGGTTGTATGAATGTCTTCTTTTGAGAAGTGTCTGTTCATATCCTTTGCCCACTTTTTGATGGGCTTGTTTGATTTTTTCTCGTAAAGTTGATTGAGTTCTTTATAGGTTCTGGATATTAGCCCTTTGTCAGATGAGTAGATTGCAAAAAATTTCTCCCATTCTGTAGGTTGCCTGTTCACTCTGATGGTAGTTTCTTTTGCTGTGCAGTAGCTCTTTAGTTTAATTAGATCCCATTTGTCAGTTTTGACTTTTGTTGCCATTGCTTTTGGTGTTTTAGACATGAAGTCCTTGCCCACGCCTATGTCCTGAATGGTATTACCTAGGTTTTATAATGACTTTTTTTATTAACATTTTTTTCTCTAGATTATTTCATTGTAAGAATACAGCATATAATACATAAAACATACAAAATATGTATCAATTGACTGTTTATGTTATGGGTAAGGCTTCCAGTGAACAGTGGGCTATGAATAGCTATGGTTTGGGGAGTCAAAAGTTATGTGTGGATTTTTTACTTCATAAGGGATCAGTCCCCCTAACCCCTGAGCTGTTCAAGGGTCAACTGTATTCTTTTCCACACCTCATTGACAGATCAATTTACTTGATGCTTTCTTTTTGCCCAAATCCTGTCAGCCATTCCCCTTTGTCTAACATTAGAGTTCATACTACACAGCCTGAATTGCAAGAATGTACATCCCAGTGGTAAACAAGTTATGTGGGCTTCTGTGTCAGTGATAACGGGAACTTTATAATTTCTTACTTGATCTCGTAAAACTATTCTGTTAAATGGGCATAATAATAGTATCTACCTCACAACAAAGTTTTTTAAAAATCAAGTGATATAATACATATGAAATGCTCAGCATAGGACACAGTAAGGACTTGATAAATATAAGCTGGTGCTAGTATGTGCTGTCCTTGTTGTTATTAATATAACTTTACCATACCCTTCCTTACTTTTTTTTTTTTTTTTTTTTGAGATGATGTTTTGATCTGCCAGCAAGACTAGGGTGCTGTGGTGTGATCATGGCTCACCACAGCCTCAACCTCCTGGCTCAAGCAATCCTCCCACCTCAGCCTTCCGAGTAGCTAAGACCACAGACACGCACCACTATGCCCAGCTAATTTTTTTTATTTTTGTGGAGACAGAGTTTCACCATGTTGCCCAAGCTGGTCTCAAACTCCGGGGCTCAAGAGATCCACCCACCTAGGCCTCCTCAAGTGCTAGTATTACGGGCATGATACACCAGGCCCGGCCCATATCCTTCCTTTCTAACCTTTGGTTTTTCCTGTAAAAGCACTCCATAGCACAAACTTGCCTCCAGCCAGGCTGGGTTCCCCAAGCTGTGCCAAACTCTATGATTATCCTTGCCTTTATTCTTTGGCTTAAACTAACACCTCTTCCTCTCCATCTGCTCATGCAAATCCAATCAATTTTCTCACTCTCTCAGGCAAAGCTGGTACTCCAAATAGCCATCCTATGGATGTTGGCTTCTTTCCCAAGCTACCTTGTGGGAGAGTGCTCAATGTGCAAAGTGGCTATGGCATCAGGAATGGGGGTTACACATGGGCTTCACAATGCTGACTTTGCCTGACTAATGCTAGCCCAGCTACCACCACTATTGACAATATCAGAAATAAAGTTGAGCCCCATTAGGATATTATTTTCTGAGGATGAAGTTGTGAGGAGTCGGATCAGGGGAGCAGGGGAGACCAGCCAGCTTCTTGGTGGTATATTGATTGATTACATTCAACCTCTTCCAACATGGAGGAAGCAGAAATTTGTCCTCACTGAAATATATATTCTAAATATGGATTGGCATCCCTGCCCATGATACTATTGCCAGGACCACCATTCATAGATTTATGGAATTCATTATTCACTATATTATTTTGCGTAGCAGTGCTTCTCAACAAATATTGAATTTTTCAGGCAAAGAAATGTGGCTTGGCTTCATGGTCATGAAATTCATTGCCCTTACCATGTGCTCCACTATTCAGAAGCAGGTGACCCCACAGAATGTTAGAATAGCCTGTTGAAGATACAGCTATAGTGTCTATTGCAGTAGAAGACTCTATCTTTGTGGTTGGAAAACTGTCCTCAGGGATATGATATATATTTTAAACCAATGACCAATATTGTCACCATTTTCCCACAGCCATAATGCATAGGTCTCAGAACCAACTGGTAAAGTCAATAGTGATTTTTTTCACCATTCCTCGTAATAATCCATTCACTGAATTTTGCTAAAAGTTCCCTCTGGAACTTTTATTTTGGGCCCTGCTGGTTGAGAGGTGTTGATTCCCCAGGGGACTGGGAAGACATTTCTACTAGTGGACACAATAATGGTTCTGTTGAACGGGAAGCTGAGAGTGCCATCTGATCTTGTTGGTTCCTCAGGCCACTAAACTTACTGCAGGCAAATAAGGGGGTTACTCTACTAGATAGAGTGCCTGATTATCAGGGGGAAATTGAATTACTGTACATAATGGGAGCAGAAAGAACTATGACTAGAACTCAGCAGGTTTCATAAGACATCATTTCTTTAATTATAAAAGTTAATTAAAGACTACCCAGTTAATGCAGGATCACTAAGGACTCAGACTCTTTACAATGAAGATTTGAATTATCCAACCAGCTAAAGAAATTTGACCAGGTAAAGTGAGGGGTAATGATAAACAAACAAACAAAAAACCATGGAATAGGCAGTGAACAAAAGAACTTCAATTTCCAATATGGATTAGTGTCCAGTTACAGAAACAAGAACTATTACATACTTTGTGCAGTGTGTATATTTTGTTTTTTGCTTGATTTATATGCATGTGTGTTTTTATCATTCACTTCCCCTTTTTGCACTATTTTATATAGGCAGTGTTGGTAATATTTAATTTTTAAATTTAGTCTTAAAACAGTAAATACCTCTATGGGCTTTTTACTGATCTAGAAAAGAAATTAGCCTTTCCAGAAAGGGATATGGTGACTAATAGGATCCTGTGTTTGGCCCTTTTGGGGAGAGAATAAGTATATCTTAATTTATGCATGAAAGAGTTGTAGTGGTGATGTCATAAAAATGGTGGAGTAGGAAACTCCAAAACTTGGTCTGTTCATTGAAGCAAGCATTAAGCAAAACTAAAAGAATCATTTTTTTTTTTTTTTTGGAACTCTGGAGTCTAATCAAAATCTTACAGCAACCAGGAAAGTGTTTAATGAAAACAGACACTGCTAAATTTTGGTAAGAAAATATTGTGGAATTTTTGCTTGCTCGCCTAACATCTCCCACTTTCCAGCTCGATAGTGGTTGTGGGAACAGCAGCTTGTATACCTGGCATGGTTTGCTGGTACTGGGATGGGGGACAATATGGATCTCATTCTCAATACATTTTAGCTTTGATCAGTCTAGTGTTGCCCTGAGGGACTGGTACAGAGACTGACCTTTGTTTGCCACTACCTCCCTGCCCTGGGGCTAGAGTGACTGTTTAGGTGACATCTGTCAAAAGTATTTCAAAACATACCGTACATGTCTGCCTGGGGCAAGGGACAGAAGATGGGGCAAGCAGCAGACAGACCCAAAGGTCTGGGAAGGAAAAGACCAAGGAGGAAATTTCTTCAGGGAATAAGGGCTCTGAAGCATGATCATGTATACTGGGAAATCCAGGATGCAACATGCGTACCCAGGGCCAGATGCATCCTCACAAAAAACTTGAGAGGATCTTAGGCTTGCACCTCTGGTTAATCTTTGGGCTTTGCACAAGTATGAGGTAAAAGCTAAAGCAGAGTTTTAGGTGGCCTGGCTTAGTGTTGAAGGAGTGCTCCAGCACAGAGCCAATCTTCAAAAACTGGGAGAGTAGTTTTTTTCTTTTCCTTTTTGGCTCCAAGTATTTAAAGAAATTCCTATCAAGTTGATGACTAAATGCTAAGATAACAACACAGAGACTTCAGTGACCACATACAACAAGAATCTATTGCAAAAAATAGTTTAGAAAAGTCATTAAATCAGTGGACAATTGCAGCCCTCAGTAATCAAAAACAACAAACCCGGAGGATGGGGAGAATATGATTTACATAGTTACCGGTTTATGATATTCACATTTTCTGGTTTTCAAAAGCAATTCAGTGCATACAAAGAAATAGGAAAGTGTGGCCCATTCATAGGTGATTAAAAAAGAAAAGAAAAGAAATGGACAGAAAGTATTCCTGAGAAAGCTTGTACCTTGGACTTAATAAAGACTTTAAATTGATTGTCTTAAATATGCTAAAAAAGTTACAGGAAACCATAGACAAAGAACTAAAGGAAATAAGAAGCAAGATGTATGGACAAATAGAGGATATCAACAAAGAGATAAATTATAAAATGGAACCAAATAGAAATTGTAGAGGTGAAAGGTACAATTGCTGAAATTGAAACTTCACTAAACTAAATAAAAAATTTACTCTCAGAACTTCCAGAAGGAATAAGCCCTGCTGACACCTTAACTTTAGCCCAGTGAAACTGATTATGGACTTCTGACCCCAGAACTGTGAAAGAATAAATTTATGTTGTTTTAAGCTACTAAATTTGTGGCAACTTGTTGCAGCATCAATAAGCAGTTAGTCCGACACTTTTAAATCAATTCCAAGCATTAAATTCCTCTCTTATTAAAATACCTAGAGTGGTGTCTATTTTCCTGTCTGAGTATTGATAAGTAGGTGTTTTATCAATATTTGTGGAATAAGTTAATGTATAAAATCTGTAAGGTCCAAAGCTAAGGTCCAAAGCTAAGGTCCAAAGTCCTCCACTCTCTTAGTTTGGGTTCCTCTAGAAGCTGACCCTGAGCTAAGAAGTTGGTTGCAATGTTTCCTGGGAAATATTGATAAGGGAGTAGAGACATGAGACAGGGAAGGGAACACAATCAAGGTCAATGCAGGGAATGACATCAAGCAAGTTATCACTAGGGAAAATTGAAAGCTAATCTTATCGGGGAACTCTGGGAGCCAGTGTTGCGCACGCACCTCAGAGTTATTCTACCTGGGGGGCAACGGAACGGGAGAATTTCTCACCAGTTGTCATCAGTCCTTCCTTGAGAGCTGCACCAACTTGCTGGTACCTCTGATCTGCCACAAGTAGGGGCAGAGCAGGCTCTGGCGGTCAGAAAAAGTTCTCAAACCATAAGATACCGATTCTGGCAGTTGAAAAGTAGGTGGGCATGCACTGAAGTGGTAAGGGCTTGGAGTTGGGGGTAGAACATCCACAACTTCATCTATACTCACAAAATATACTTTAGTCAATCCAGTCCAGGTTTACCTCCTTCCTATTAACCAATAGACACATACTACATACACCACTCCTTAGCAAAACAGTGCCTTGGAGGCAATAATGTGCACATTTTGCCCCTTAGTAGGTCTTCAGGATTTCTGACAGCAAGAGCCATGACTTATTTTTCTTTTATGTTTCTCACAATGCTGAGTGCCATAGTAACAGATATTTTAGGCCCTTAATATATATTGTTGAATTGAATTGATTATCATAATTGTGTAATATCTATTTCTTATCTTCAAAGGTGGCTCCCTGTTGAGTTTTCTGTTTCTTCTTTTTAATCTTTTCCTTCAGCAATGTTTTAAATATGCATTAGCAAGTGATAATGAGGGAAACAACCTAAAGATTTTATTTCTAATGTAAGTATCTCCCTACCTACCAATGTGTTCAGCCTTTGAGGAAATCAATGTTAATACCTACCATTAGCCTTTCACAGCCTTTTCCATTTTCTTACAAATATACATGAATGTGCACATGCTTTGTTTTTATTTTTACAAAACATATGATTATATTATGTACCTTCCTTTGCCAATTGTCAGTTTACTTGATAATAGGTCACACACACCACCAGGTCAAAATAGATTTAGTTCATTTATTTTAACAGTTGCAGAATATTATCTTTTGGATGTACTGTAATTTATTTAACCATTATTTTATTGATGAACATGTAATTTGCCTCCAGTTTCTTTTTGCCTCCTTAAACAATGCGGCAGTAAACATCCTACTCCAAATATTCATTTATATGCGTCAAAGTGCTATTACTATGTCAAAGAGTATGTGCATTTGGAATTTTCATAGATATGGCCAGATTATCTGCCACTTCTTATCCATATTGAAAATTCTCATTTCTCTTAAACATTTCATATTTTATTTATATGTAATGGGATTTGTCTAACCAGCATTAATATATACATGGTTATGAATGATAAACTGGCATGGTACTGCTAGGAATCATTTGCATATATCAATTGTCATGAGGATTTTCTGCTGAAGGGAAATTGTGGGAGTTTCTTTGTGTCTTGGAGGAGAGAAATGTGGCAGAATCTGAAGCACAGGCTGCGCTTCTTTTGTCTAAGCAATAAAGTACGATGCAGCTTTGGGGAAGCAGGAGATTTGTCCCCACTTCTAAATGGAACACAGCGCAGTTGTGGCAGCAAAGAATCTGGCACACAAAAATGCCTACTTAGCTTGGAACATCCTAGGGGATTAGCAGAAATAACTGGGTTGTACTTAGTTCAGCAGTGGGTAGCAAAAGCCAGTGAGACAAGTGTTGTTGCAATTAAAGTAGCTGGCCACTTTCCTCCCCCTAGATTTGTACCCATTGGCTAGCAAGGTATGGGAAACTTACCTTACATATACATTGACTTGAATTCTCAAATTGGTCTAAAATCTCATAGCACTTTGAATAGACTCACTTCCTGAAATAGCAAATTATTTTTCTCTGTTGATCCTTTTATTACTGTAAAAACATTTCAGAGTAGAGAAATATAATGAGATGAAGAAACATTTTATTAATATAGCTGTGAACCTTTTAATTGAAGTTTATGCTTTATATTATTTGCAAATGAGTTTCAAAAATCATAAGAAAACTGTCCTTCTTTCTGGAAAATTCCCATTTCAAAGCTAAAATTAAAGCATTTTAAAAAATAAATTTTCAACAACAAAACAGTGTTAATGGATATACCGAAGGGCAATTCAGTGGCGAGAGAAGGCATATCTGTTTTACGTACTAACCCAGCTTTGCCAAGTTTCCCGCTTTGCTGCAAAGTTCATTTTCAAAACATTGGTAATCTATCATTTGACAGCTTGTTGCTTCTGAAATTCTGAATTTCTGGTATGCAGCTAATGTATGTACATTTAGAAAACACTAGATCTGAATTCATATGTATGCAACTCTTAAATTACATGCTGCTGTCAGGTATTGACTTTTATGGTTGATAGCTTTAATATTACTATTTGTGCCTCTATAAATTATTTTATCTGAAGCCAAAAAAGATGAAAATCCAGGTTTTATTAATAGATATACTAAGCATAACACTCAAGACATAATTGATATGAATATCAATAGCATGATTTTAATAACATCAAACATTTTGGTGTCATAGGGAAATGTCTTCTAAATGCAGAGTGTGAAGGGTGCAGTGAATCAGGGGCAGGCTCGTAGGAGGAAATACCTGACTTGAATCTGAAAAGAATAGAAGAGTCTGAAAACCATTAGAGACAGCATTTGAAATAGTCCAGAAGATTCACATTTACCATAACCTTGATTTTTACAACCATAAAAATTATAAATTTTACGAACCAAAAACAAAAAATTGGCTGCAATGAGGCCATCAAGATTTCTAGAACTATGCAAACAATGGGGATTTGTTAAATGTTGTATGGAAAATATGTGTGTGTGTGTGTGTGTGTGTGTGTGTGTGTGTGTGTTGAGAGGGGAAAAGGAGGTATTTAATTAAAGAGAGAGACTCCTTTAGAGTATTTCCTAATGAGAGGAATTTATAACTTTAGGATGTTTGGTTTCTCTCCAAGTTTGGATCTTAGCTTTGTATAGTGGCAGATGTATGACGAAGGAGGGCTTTGACAGGGTTTCTTTGAGAGAGGACAAAGTGATACAGATGTAACAGAGGGCAGAGAATCCCTTAATGAAACTCCTTGCTGATCAAATTTGAGATAAGAACACACAGAGGAAGTCCTGACACCAGAGCCCCACAAAGTGTTGAACGCCTGACATTTGACTCATGGAAAAAGGGCCGTTGATCGACCCAAAGTGAGGTAGAGCAAAATGGTCTTTAATACTTCCCATTCAGTCTCTTCTCTCCCTTTCTAACTTCAAGCTCTATGGCCTCAGCTTACTCTCCAGTTACTCAGAACTTGATGTGGTTTGGCTGTGTCTCACCCAAATCTCATCTTGAAGTCTGGTTCCCATAATCCCCATGTGTCATGGGAGGGACACGGTGGGGGGAGATGGGAGATAATTGAATCATGAGGGAAGTGCCCCAGGCTGCTGTTCTCATGACAGTGTATTCTCATGAGATCTGATGGTTTTATAAGGGGCTCCCCACATTTTCTCTGCATTTCTCTCCTGCCACCATGTGATGGATATGTTTGCTTCCACTTCTGCCATGATTTTAAGTTTCCTGAGGCCTCCCCAGCCATGCTGAACTGTGAGTCAATTAAACCTCTTTCCTTTATAAATTACCCAGTCTCCAGTATGTCTTTATTAGCAGGGTGAGAATGAACTAATACAGTAAATTGGTGCCGGGAGTGGGACACTGCTGTAAAGATACCCAAAAATGTGAAAGCGACTTTGGAAGTGGTTAACAGGCAGAGGTTGGAACCATTTGGAGGGCTCAGAAGATAATAGGAAAATGTGGGAAAGTTTGGAACTTCCCAGAGACTTGGAGGGCTCAGAAGACAGGAAGATGTGGGAAAGTATGGAACTCCCTAGAGACCTGTTAAATGGCTTTGACCAAAATGCTGATAGTGATATGGACAATGAAGTCCAGGCTGAGGTGGTCTCATATGAAGATGAGAAACTTTTTGGAAATGGGAGGAAAGGTCACTCTTGCTATGCAGAGACTGGTGGCATTTTGCACCTGCCCTAGAGGTCTGTAAACTTTGAAGTTGAGAGAGATGATTTAGGGTATCTGGCAGAAGAAATTTCTAAGGGGCGAAGCATTCAAGAGGAAAAAGAGAGAGTTACATCATCATGGCAGACAGGAGGCTGGACTAGATTGCAGCTCTGGACAGAGCAGTGTGTGGAGGCTCACATTGTGAATTCGAGCTCCAGATCCACTGCAAGACAAACTGACAATTCTGAGAGGACCCACAGACCCTCTGAAGGAAGCAGACTGCTCCCGCAGGACCCAGGAGGCACTCCATATACTGTAATTGCCCCAACTGCAGAAGTAGGAAAGGGAAACCCTCCTCTCCCAAACACACACCCCACTGGAGAAACTGAAGGTCTGTTTGCAGGAGAAGTTTCCAACCTTACCTGGAGCTGAGTTAATGTGGAGAGCCAAGTGAAATACAGAAAGCAGGAGAAAGACCCTGGGAACTCGCTAGGTCCCCAAGCAGCCCATTCCTGCCTGGTACCACAGAGATCCATCAGCAGGGTAGCCAGAGGAGCAGGGGGTAAAACTCCACAGGGAGAGGGAAATCTGTAGCTGAACTTTGTAACAATTTGAATGGGGTGAGAAGCCCCCTGGCCAGAACTCAGGAGCATGCACAAATTTGGCATGCAGACTCCTCAGGCAAGGGAAGAACCAAGGCCTTTTCTTTTGCAGCTGGAAGGCAGGTCCCCTGGAACAAGTTTTCAAGCCTATCTCACCCACCACCTGGAAACAGACTCTGGGCTTTTGGAGTGGGGAACAGTGGGAGTGAGACTGGCCCTTCAGTTTGCATGGGAGCTGGGTGAGGCCTGTGACTGCTGGCTTCCCCCTACTTTCCTGACAACCTGCGTGACTCAGCGGAGGCAGCCAATAATTCTCCTAGGCACACAACTCCAGTGACCTGGGAATCTCACCCCGATTCCCCACAGCAGCTGCAGCAAGACCTGCCCAAAGAGAGTCTGAGCTCAGACACACCGGGCCCTGCCCCCACCTGATGGTCCTTCCCTACCCACCCGGGTAGCAGAAGACAAAGGGCATATAATCTTGGGAGTTCTAGGGCCCTGCCCACCACAAGTTCCTCTCCACAGTACCACAGCTGATGCTCTCTGGAAAGCACCACCAACTGTCAGGAGGCCAACCAGCACAAAAATAGAGCATTAAACCAAAAAAGCTAAGAACTCTCACAAAGTCCGTTGCACCCCTCCACCACCTCCACCGGAACAGGCACTGGTATCCATGGCTGAGAGACCTATAGACGGTTCACATCACAGGACTCTGTGCAGACAACCCCCAGTACCAGCCTGGAGCCAGGTAGACTTGCAGAGTGGATAGACCTAGAAGAAGGACAACAATCACAGCAGTTCAGCTCACAGGAAGCTACATCCATAGGAAAAGGGGGAGACTGCTACATCAAGGGAACACCCTGTGGTACAAAATAATCTGAACAACAGCCTTCAGCCCTAGACCTTCCCTCTGACAGAGCCTACCCAAGTGAGAAGGAACCAGAAAACCAACCCTGGTAATATGACAAAACAAGACTCTTTTACACCCCCAAAAAATCACACTAGTTCACCAGCAATGGATTCAAACCAAGAAGAAATCCCTGATCTACCTCAAATATAATTCAAGTTTAGTTATTAAGCTAATAAGGGAGGGAGCAGAGAAAGGTGAAGCCCAGTGCAAGGAAATTAAGAAAAAAAAAAAAAAGATGCAAGAAATGAAGCAAGAAGTATTCAAGGAAATAGATAGCTTAAAGAAAAATCAATCAAAAATTCAGGAACCTTTGGACACACTTTTAGAAATGCAAAATCCTCTGGAAAGTCTCAGCAATAGAATTGAACAAGTAGAAGAAAGAAATTCAGAGCTCAAGGACAAGGTCTTTGAATTAACCCAATCCAACAAAGAAAAGGCAAAAATAATAAGAAAACAGGAACAAAGCCTCCAAGAAGTCTGAGCTTATGTTAAATGACCAAACCTAATAATAATTGGTGTTCCTGAGGAAGAAGAGAATTCTAAAAGCTTGGAAAACATATCTGGGGAATAATCAAGGAAAACTTCCCTTGCATTGCTAGAGACCTAGACATCCAAATATAAGAAGCACAGAGAATACTTGGGAAATTCATTGCAAAAAGATCATCACCTAGGCACATTATCATCAGGTTATCCAAAGAAAAGACAAAGGAAAGAATCTTAAGAGCCGTGAGACAAAAGCGACAGGTAACCTATAAAGGAAAACCTATCAGATTAACAGATTTCTCAGCAGGAACCCTACAAGCTAAAAGGAATTGGGGCCCTATCTTCAGCCTCCTCAAATGAAACAATTATCAGCCAAGAATTTTGTATCCACCAAAACTAAGCATCATATATGAAGGAAAGATACAGTCTTTTTCAGACAAACAAATGCTGAGAGAATTCATCATTACCAAGCCACCACTACAAGAACTGCTAAAAGGAGCTCTAAATCTTGAAACAAATCCTGGAAACACATCAAAACAGAATCTCTTTAAAGGATAAATTACACAGGACCTATAAAACAAAAATGTGAGTTAAAAAGCAAAAACAAAAAACAAAAAAAAACCAAAGTACACAGGCAACAAAGAGCATGGTGAATGCCATAGTACCTCACATTTCAATACTAACATTGAATGTAAGTGGCCTAAATGCTCCACTTAAAAGATACAGAACCACAGAATGGATAAGAACTCACCAACCAACTATCTGCTGCCTTCGGGAGACTCACCTAACACATAAGGGGATTCACATAAACTTAAAGTAAAGGGGTGGGGAAAGACATTTTATGCAAATTGACACCAAAAGCAAACGGGGGTAGCTCTTCTTGTATCAGACAAAACAAACATTAAAGCAGCAGCAGTTAAAAGAGACAAAGAGGGACATTATATAATGGTAAGAGGCCTTGCCCAACAGAAAAATATCATAATCCTAAACATATATGAACCTAACACTGGCTCCAAATTTATAAACAAATTTATAAAACAATTACTAATAGACTGAAGAAATGAGTTAGACAGCAACACAATAATAGTGGGGGACTTCGGTACTCCACTGACAGCACTAGACAGGTCATCAAGATAGAAAGTCAACAAAGAAACAATGGATTTAACCTATACGTTGGAACAAATAAACATAACAGATATATACAGAACATTTCATCCAATAACTGCAAAATATACATTTTATTCAACAGCACATGTAACTTTCCTCAAGATAGACCATATGATAGGTCATAAAACAAACCTCAATAAATTTAAGAAAACTAAAATTATATCAAGCACTCTCTCAGACCACAGTGGAATAAAACTGGAAATCAACTCCAAAAGGAACCTTCGAAACCATACAAATACATGGAAATTAGATAACTTGCTCCTGCATGAGCATTGAGTCAAAAACAAAATCAAGATGGAAATCAAAGAATTATTTGAACTAAATGATAATAATGACACAACCTACCAAAACCTCTGGGGTACAACAAGGGCACTGCTAAAAGGAAAGTTCATAGCCCTAAACACCTACATCAAAAAGACTGAAAGAGCACAAATTGACAATCTAAGGTCACACCTCAAGGAACTGGAGAAACAAGAAGAAACCAAACCCAAACCAACAGAAGAAAGGAAATAACCAAGATTAGATCAGATTTAAAGGAAATTGAAACAGAAAAAAAAATACAAAAGATAAATGAAACAAAAATCTGGTTCTTTGAAAAGATAAAATCGATAGACCATTAGCAAGATTAACCAGGAAAAGAAGAGAGAAAATCCAAATAACCTCACTAAGAAATGAAACAGGAGATATTACAACTGACACCACTGAAATACAAAAGATCATTCTAGGCTACTATGAACACCTTTATGCACATAAACTAGAAAACCTAGAAGAGATGGATAAATTCCTGGAAAAATACAGCCCTCCTGGCTTAAATCTGGAATAATTACATACCCCAAACAGACCAATAACAAGCAGCAAGATTGAAACAGTAATGAAAAAATTACCAACAACAAAAAAAAGTCCAGGACTAGACAGATTCACAGCAGAACTCTACCAGATATTCGAAGAAGAACTGGTGCCAATCCTTTTGACACTATTCCACAAGATAGAGAAAGAAGGAACTCTCTCTAATTTATTCTATGAAGCCAGCATCACCCTAATACCAAAATCAGGGAAGGACTTAACCAAAAGAGAAAACTACAGACCAATATTCTTGATGAACATAGATGCTAAAATCTTTAACAAAATACTAGCTAACTGAATCCAACAACATACCAAAAAGATAATCCACCATGATCAAGTGGGCTTCATACCAGGGATGCAGGGATGGTTTGACATATGCAAGTCAATAAATGTGATACACCACATAAACAGAATTAAAAACAAAAATTACATGATCATCTTAAAAGACACAGAAAAGGCATTGGACAAAATCCAGCATCTCTTTATGATTAAAACTCAGCAAAATCGGCATACAAGGGATGTATCTTAATGTAATAAAAGCCATCTATGACAAACCCACAGCCAACATAATACTGAATGGGGAAAAGTTGAAAGCATTCCCTCTGAGAACTGGAACAAGACAAGGATGCCCACTCTCACCACTCCTCTTCAACATAGTACTGGAAATTCTAGCCAAGGCAATCAGACAAGAGAAAGAAATAAAGGGCATCCAACTAGGTAAAGAGAAAGTCAAACTGTCACTGTTTGCTGACAATATGATCATTTACCTTGAAAACTCTAAAGACTCCTCCAGAAAGCTGCTATAAATGATAAAACATTCAGCAAAGTGTCCAAATACAAGAATAATGTACACAAATCAGTAGCTCATCTACACATCAAAAGTGACAAAGTGGAGAATCAAATCAAGAACTCAACTCCTTTTACAATAGCTGCAAAAATAAATAAATAAAATACTTAGGAATATACCTAACCAAGAAGTTGAAAGACTTCTACAAGGAAAACTACAAAACACTGCTGAAAGAAATCACAGACAACACAAAAAAATGGAAACACATCCCATGCTCATGGATGGGTAGAATCAATATTGTGAAAATGACCAGACTGTCAAAAGCAATCTACAGATTCAATGAAATCCCCATCAGAATATCACCATAATTCTTCACAGAATTAGACACAACAGAGCCCACAAAGCCAAAGTAAGATTAAGCAAAAAGAATAAATCTGGAGGCATCACACTACCTGATTTCAAACTGTATTTTAAGACCATAGTCGCCAAAACAGCAAAGTACTGGTATAAAAACAGGCATATACACCGATGGAACAAAAAGAGAACCCAGAAATAAACCCAAATACTTTCAGCCATCTGATCTTCGACAAAGCAAACAAAAACATAAAGTGGGGAAAGGACACCGTATTCAACAAGTGGTGCTGAGATAATTGGCTAGCCACATGTAGGAGAATGAAACTGGATCCTCATGTCTCACCTCATATAAAAATCAATTCAAGATGGATTAAGGACTTAAACCTAAGACCGGACACTATAAAAATTCTAGAAGATAACCTTGGAAAACCCCATCTAGACATTGGCTTAAGCAAGGATTTCATGACCAAGAACCAAAAAGCAAATGCAATAAAAACAAAGCTAAATAGCTGGGACCTAATTAAATTAAAGAGCTTTTGCATGGCAAAAGGAATAGTCAGGAGAGTAAACAGACAACCCACAGAGTGGGATAAAATCTACATAATCTATACAACTGACATAGGACTAATATCCAGAATCTACAATAAACTCAAACAAATCAGTAAGAAAAAAATCAAAGAATCCCATCAAAAAGTGGGCTAAGGATAAGAATAGACAATTCTCAAAAGAAGATATACAAATGGCCAACAAACATATAAAAAAAAACCTCAGCATCACTAATGATCAGGGAAATGCAAATCAAAACCACAATGCGATATCACCTTACTCCTGCAAGAATGGCCATAATCAAAAAATCAGAAAACAGTAGATGTTGGCCTGGATGCGATGATCAGGAAGCACGTCTACACTGTTGGTGGGAATGTAAACTAGTACAGCCACTATGGAAACAGTGTGGAGACTCCTTGAAGACCTAAAAGTAGAACTACTATTTGATCTAGCAATCTCACTCCTGTGTATCTACCCAGAGGAAAAGAAGTCATTATTTGAAAAATACACTTGCACATGCATGTTTATAGCAGCACAATTCACAACTGCAAAAATATGGAACCAACCCAAATGCCTATCAATCAACGAATGGATATGTCAATGCTGGGGCATTGCCTAGTGGAACTGTGAGAAGGTCACTGTCCTCAGGAACTCAGAATCCTCTGACAGCTTGCACTGTACGCCTGGAAAAGCTGCAGACACTCAACACCAGCACACAAAAGTAGCCAGGAGGGGAGCTGTACCCTGCAAAGCCACAGGAGCAGAGCTGCCCAAGGCCATGGGAGCCCACCTCTTGCACTAGCATGACCTGGAAGTGAGACATGAAGTCAAAGGAGATCATTTTGGAACTTTAAGGTTTAGTGACTGCCCTATTAGTTTTTGGACTTGCATGGGGCCTGTAGCACCTTTGTTTTGGCCAATTTCTTTCATTTGGAATGGGTATATTTATGCCTGTACCTTCATTTTATGTAGGAAGTAACTAACTTACTTTTGTTTTTACAGGCTCGTAGGCGGAAGGGACTTGCCTTGTCTCAGATGAGACTTTGGACTTGGACTGTTGGTTTAATGCTGGAGTGAGTTAAGACTTTGGGGCACTGTTGGGAAAGCATGAGTGCGTTTTGAAATGTGAGGACATGAGATTTGGGAGGGGCCAGGAGTGAGATGATATGATTTGGCTGTGTCCCTACTCAAATCTCATCATGAATTGCAGTTCCCATAATCCCCATATATCGTGGGAGGGACCTGGTGGGAGGTAATTGAATCATTATTTCCACGCTGTTGTTCTGCTGATAGTGAGTGAGTTCTCATGAAATTTGATGGTTTTATAAGGGGCTTTTCCCCCTTTTGTTCAGTACTTCTCCTTGCTGTTGCCATGTGAAAAAGGATATGTCTCCTTCCCCTTCCACCATAATTGTAAGTTTCCTGAGGCCTCCCCAGCCATACTGAACTGTGAGTCAATTACATCTCTTTCCATTATGAATTAACCTGTCTCAGGTATGTCTTTATTAGCAGCATGAGAACAGACTTACACAGAAGTCCTCTGTTAGTTGTTTCGTACCAGTATATATCCTTCCTGGGCAGTATCAAGTTTGGCTGGACATTTTACCACTAGCCTTCATTTCTTTTTACCCTAATGAAATCTTAGCCTTCCTGAAGTTCGTTCCCCCAGAGTTTTACAATTAAAGCAAATTGGATCATCAGTCAATATGATGTTTCTTATCTAATATACTGACATCCTAACAGAATCTCTCAGAGCTGTTCAAAGGACAGGATTTTTTCAAGTGGCTAGTATAGGTTCAAATGATGGTCTTTTAATTTGAACAAGTGGATGGGGGAGCTTCTTTAGGGGTGGAAGATTTCTTGCTTTTCCTCAAACCACATAATGTAGAGAGCTGCCTATTCTACCTAAGCATAAGCCCATCTCTGATGCCTTGTCCACATCGGTTTCCCTTGAGGTGTGTAGCTCATTGTCACACACTCAAGGTGATGCCCAGTATACTGTGCTCAGCTTATGTTACTGCCCATCTACTAGGTATCCCCTGTCCCCATGGGCCTTGACTACTTGACTTGCTTCCCAGTAAGAGTGGTCCTAAGGAGGACTTGGGCTTTTCCTGTGCTCTTTAAAGCTCTGGCTGCCCTCCTTCCATGATCAAAGAGGCCCTTATGTTCAGTTCTGACTGATAAGGAAAGGCTGTCATGCCTGCAAACTGGCTGGAGTGGGCCCACAGAGGGCCTGCTTTCTCAGTGATTTTCCAGAAGGCCACAGAAACTCAACCCAAAAGTGCACGTAAGCTAGTGTCCTGTTGACCAATAAGATACTTTTTTGTATTTACTCTCCTTCCTCGCTTTTATTTTTTCCCTCCTTCTTGCTTCCCTGGGAGAATACTCCCCAGTAAAGGGTTATAATATAAGCTTCTACTTCTGGCTCTGTTTTCTAGAGAATCAGGCTAAAAAAAGAAGTAGAAATAGATTATTGACAATGTCAAAGAAACATCCTAGTGTATCTCTATTTTCCTAACTATAAGTCAAATTTAGTCCTGTTATAGTTGCCCAAGGATTATGGGATACAGGAAGTGGTCAAGTGTCATATGATGTAGCATGGAGTGATGGGGGTGAACATAGCAGGAATGTCTGGAGCCTGGACTGCAAAGGACAATGACCCAAAGGCATAAGAAAGTTCATATAAATGCAAGGTTCTCAGATGTGTTTGGCTACAACGGTAAGTGTCACTTGTGCCTCAGACAGCGTGGAAAAGAAATTGAGATAAGGAAATGATGAGCAAATCCTGAGGGTGATTTTTTTCTTTCCAGGCACAGGTTTTGTGGACATCTTGCCTTGTTGGCCTGGCAAAGGGTCTAAGAGCTGGGTCCAGTTGGGAGTTTCTGGGAAGTCCTGAGGAGCAGAACACTGCTCAAGTTTTCCTCTGGGTCCACATGTTCTCAAGGTCAAGTAAAGCTTATGTGTGTATAGACTTGATCATTGACCTGCAAAACAAAGAACCCACCTTTACATGTGGTTCTTAAAATACTTTCCACTTTACAACCAATTTCTACTCACCATTCTTAACAAGTTGAAGATTTGAAATGACCATATGCATAACAGGATAAGCGTCTCCACAGGTTCATGCGTGAAGCTAGAGGCTGAGAGTGGACAGTGTCCTCTAAATGAAATGAAGGGGAAACGTAATAATGGCTTTTAACAAGGTCACATTGAAAGGGAATGACAGGATAAATTGGACCATTTGAGAACTTTGCCAAGTGTAAAAATTAAGGTTACATTACTAAAAAATCTACCTAGATAATCTTGGGCTCTGAAAAATAGTTAATGAGAAATGGACCTAATTATTTTAACTGAGATGCAGAAAATGTAGTTCATGTACCTATTAAGGATACATCAGATGCCCAAGGTATCTGAACAAAAATGCTGACAAAGATCAATTTAATATTGAATGATTCATGCCAGGAGACCTAGAATTTTTTTGAATAAGAGACTTAGGGGGGAAGTCTGCTGAAATAAACAAATCCTGAGATAATATTTAATTTAGATTTGGGTCAGTAGATAAGTTTGATTTTTTAAATAGGTCTAAAGTTGAGAGTCTAAAAAAAGACTTGACAAAAATAGACCAAGTGCTTTTTAACTTAAACCAAGGAAGAATTTTAAAAATACAGAAATAATCAGGTGTAGCAATATGTTTTGTTTATTCCCTTAAAAGAAAAAAAAATCAACATATTTTAGGAATTTAAAGTTTTCAGGTGATTTTAGATGAATTTATATTGTTTGGACAATCTTCTTAAAATATAAAAATGGTAAAGAAAAAGAATCTTACAAAAACTCAGTCATTTAATTTTGAGAAATTAAGAAAAACCATTCCAAGCACTTGGTTAAGTCTTTTATGTATATTATCTTGTTGATTTTTCAGAATAACTTTTTAAGGAAATAATTTTTGTAACCTCATGATAGATAAAACAGGTTTAGGGAAGTTAGCTAATTTGCCCAAAGTCTTACCCCTTGTAAGCCAAGACTTGAACTCAAGTCTCTCAGATTGAACGGTGTGGTTAGACAGTGGGACTTAGACCCTGTGCTGTCACCAATCTGCTAAGTGCACAGAGCATTTCACATGTGTAGTTCAGCCATGCAGATTAGGTTTTTAGCTTGTCATTCTTGGTTAACTAACTGTCTTTGACAAAGTCTGACTGCTCTCGCTTCTCTGGCATTCATTTTTGGTATGATCACTTTTTCTAGCATGTGGAAGAAATATTTACATGTTTGGATGTGTCTTTTTGTCAATCAAGATACAAACTAATACGGCAAAGAGATGAAAAGCTTGTCTCCATTTAAGCAACTCCATAGATTTCGGACAAAGCAACAGAATTTGGCGATGATGATGCTCTAAGAATGATCGAATGGATAAAGTTCCTAATGACAACACCCAGGGAGGCATGATTGGTTTTCTTTTGCTGCTTTCAAGGAAGTGTGTACTCTAGCCAAATTTAGGATGCCCCATAAGACACCAGGAAATGTTACAAAATTTTGTGCAGTAAAAAACAACCTTTAAAATGTTTAAGATTCCTTCACGTTTAGCAGCCTCAGATTTCATTTTTAACAAATTTTATAATATACCAAATTTAATGAGGTATTGTCTGAATATAGAGTTTGTCTATTTTAAAAAAGAAAGTAGTAAGACTGAATTTATTGTGACCTATGGGATCATAAAATTTATGGTCATGGGCTTTGAAATTAAACTGAGTTTGAATTTTAGTTCTGCTACTTCCAGGCTGTGAGGCTTGGAAAAGTTATTTTGCCTCTGTTCCTTGTTTTTCTCATCTCATTGTAAGGATTAAATGAGATCATGTATTATAAATGCATCCATCGTATTCATTTATTATTATTTATAAACCATACTTGTACAGTCAGTGTAGCAAACTTGACTTTACAAGCAAATCAAATTTCTTCAATGTATATATTTTGGATTCTTAAGTCAGTGTATTGATTTTAAGGGGTAAAGAACGTTAAAAAAAATAATATACAAACGTATGTTTTTCCATTTTCTCTTTTCCCCTACTTTCTTATCATCCACCCTCCACCTGTCATGAAAAGGAAAGAAAAAGAGAGAGGAATAAGAAACAGGAAGGAAGGAAGGAAGGAAGGCAGACAGGCTAGCAAAGAATGAAATAAAACAAAAATTAATTTTTTAATTTTCTTTATAATTTTTGGAAATTTAACTTCTTTAGATGCTGCTATTTAAAATACATACATAGTTCAATAAATTCAGGAAGGACACTAGGCTGAAAAATTTTCCCTTCGGTAAAACTGACACCAGCAACTCATACAGCTTGTCGGATCTAAGGTCTCACTGGGAGGCACAAAGGAAACAGGCAGCAGAAGGAGACATCAAATGGTGCAGCCTGCAGTTCCCAGCAGTGACTCTCAACAGGACTGCACGCATTAGCATGGTTCCTGCAGGAACTACTGCCCAGCTGGTTGTCAGTGGAAGTGTGGACACAGGCTACCCTCCTTTCTCCTATCCTTATCTGGTTTCCCAGCAGCAGATGGTGATGGTAGTCACATTTTTCCAGCTGTCCACACTACAGAGGAGGACCCAAGTTTGTCTCTACACTCCCTTCTCTCGTTTTGAGGAGTCTGAGGGCTGAAATGTTATGTAAGAGAAAGATCTGGTTTGATACTTTGGATCCCACTAAAATTCTGTAATTTTTATTTTTAATGAAAATTGCTAATTAGTACAAGCTTGGATAGTGGAAAATTAATAAATTCAAGCACTCTATAAATAACTAAAGTATTAATAAGCATCTCTCTAAGAGTTTGGGTGGAAAATTATCTTAATTTTACATTATTATGGAGAGGGCATGAAAAATTACTTAATCATGAGATACATAATACTTATCAGTAAAATCAATTCAGGGGTAATGTAATAGCCAAATGTTCTATTATGATTTTAAAGCCATTATCCAAATTAGTTGCTGAAGAAAGAAACTAAATATAATAAGAACTGTAGAACCATTAGTAGTATTTTGGTCTCACTAAAAGTAAGCTATAAGAATGCTCATCTAAAATTACAAACATAATTAAAAAATCACAGAGGCCTTGAAACAAAACACAAAATGACAATCATGAAATCCATCAACTGCTCTAATAGCAACTTATGTTTATATGGTGACTTACACTTTGAAATGAGATTTCACAGATGTTATTGTAGTACAATATCCTTTGAAGTATATGGACATGCCCCATTATTCCTGTTTACTAGATGAATATACTGAGACTCAAAGAGATTAGGTAACATGGCAACATCAGACCTATAATCCAGTTTTCTTGTCTTCAGAGTAGGTCTTTTTTTTCCATCTTTGCAGGTCATAGATGTTAACTTTTATTGTATAGCAGCCATTGAAAACATCTCAACTTGCTCGAAGAACTCAAATATTTATCTATATTTTGTGTATATGTGTGTGGGGGTGGGGATACTGGTGCTAATGTTGTGCTTCTCTGTTGCATTGATGGCCCCAAATGAAACACATCTCTTGATATTCTTGTCTTTGCATATTCTGCCCTTTGTATCAGAGCAGGACCTGTGTTTGCTTAAACCAAAAGAACACAACTGAATTGCTATTATTGCAGTTCTGGGCCTGACCCTTAAGAAGGTCTGGCATAGTTTGCTTTGTACTCTTGAAAGCCCAAGATATTCATGACAGAAGGCTGACTAGTCTGCTGGAGAGGCCACTTGCATAGAGAGATAAAATGGAGAGGCTACTTGGAAAGAGAGAGCCTCTAAGGCAGCAAGGAAAGAGAAGCTCAGACATTCCAGAACCCTGGCTGAGCCCAGTTTGCAGACAGTCTGCCTGCTGAATTTAATCGGTGACCCCAGAGGGTGACTAACAGAAGAAACCCCAGCTGAGCACAGCCTAGGCTGCAGGACTGGGAGAAAATAAAATGAATGTTGTTTTCAGCTACTAGGTTTTATGGTAGTTTGCTACAGATAGATAACTGAAATAAATGTCAAAGCAATGGGCTTCAGGCTTCATTACTCTTTCCAAGCACACAGTTACTGAATAAGCAAGTATTCCCCAATCCTATATCTCAAAATCCAGATGACAGTTCTATGAATTCTGCATTGGATGTGTTTCATCATCAGGGCAAAAGAAAGGCCTGCTGTGAAAGACCAAAACATTCATGAAACTGACTTATTTTGTATCAGAGCAATAATGCTGCTAATTGTTTAAACCAAAAACCCAGGCACAGTGTGGCTGCTTAGATATGAAATGACACTCCATAAACTTGTAATTTCATTTCACATCCATGAATGCATTTTCATCCTATGAGGACTGCTGTGTTTGCGGGTGCTTTCAATTCCGGGAATGTCATCTGGGAAAAGAGAGAAGCAGCTTGGCCATGAAACTGCAGGTTTGCAAATTAGCAAATTTTCAGCATTCTGTTCATTAGTGAAATCAATGACACTTTTAAAGGACTGAGAAAAATTGTCAAAATATGAGCATATGAAAATGATGACATGAATCGGACTTTAGAAACTCAGGGGTGAATGTTGGGGAGACACAGCACAGGAAGAATCCTTTGATAAACTCCCAAACAGGCTACAGTGGGTTACATCAACCGAAGTGACTGTTCTGCCTCTAGGTCATTTGCAACTTTGGAATTCTTGCTTGGAACTGGCTTTTTTGGGTCATCACTTGGTTTAAATTATTTTCTCTTCAGATTAAGAGCACACCAGATGTTAAGCGATTCTCTTCAACTGTGTGATTTTAAAGGAAGTTACTTTAAGATAGTTATTAACTTAACTGTATATTTAAGACTTAATGCAAAAAACAATCATGGTTTTCATAATGGAAGCACATGATTCAGAGTGGGAGGGAAAGGCCTAAACTAGTATATGAAAAGATCTAGTTTTTCCAATTGTTTTATCTTGCCTGCCACTGGCTTGTGTGAATTCTTCCAGAGGCAGCTGATGGTTGTTAAGTAAGTTAAAGATGGCCAAGAAAAGCCTAACATACAGCCCCTGCCTTCAAGTGGCTTAGAGTTTAGTTCAAAAAACAGTGATATGGGAGACTCTTAACCATTCTCAGAGTCAGAGAGCCTCAGAGATGCTAATGATGAAACCGGTCTTTCCTTTGTTTAGAAAAATGGGCACAAATTAGATATGCACATTGCTTTCCTCTCGCTTTTTGTGTCAATAGGCAGCAAGATTCCCTAGTTCCTACCTCTTTTTAGTCACCCCAAATACCTACAATCTTGAAATATATCAACTACCCTATAGCAACTTACATTAAATGATGCCTTACAGTTTAAAATCCAACTTCGTAGTTTTTTTTTTTAATCCTAAAATGTAGGTGAGGCATGAACTACTATTCTTATTTTTTTTTTTAATGAATAAACTGATTGAGAGAGATCCACGCAATGTGTTTAAAAGTCAGGAGGTTATACACTTATAGATAATAAGTTGTTGACTTTTAGCAAAAACTCTCCAGAAACACAATTCTTATTCTGTCCAGTTACCCCAGTTGGAAGTCAGAGGGGGTAGCTGTGAAGGAGTAGAGGACTTACATGGAAAGAAAGATGAGTATCCTATGGTGTGCTGAGGATAACTTTTCTTGTGGAAAAAGAAAAGTCATAAGCTCAGAGGCCATGGGGTTGCTGGAATGTCATTAGGAAGGAGTCAGCCCCTCACCCGACTTCCCACTTTTAAGCGGGTGTCAACCTGTATGTTAATTGCAGCACTATTCATAATAGCAAGGATGTGGAATCAACCTAGGTGCTCGTCAATGGTAGATTAGATAAAGAATATAAGGTACATGTACACCATGGAATACTACACAGCCATAAAAAAGAATGAAATCATGTCCTTTGCAGCAACATAGATGCAACTGGATGCAATTATCCTAAGCAAACTAATGCAGAAACAAAAAAACAAATACTGCATGTTCTCATTTATAAATGAGAGCTAAACATTGGGTACACATGGACATAAAGATGGGAACAATAGACACTGGGGACTAAAAGAAGGAAGAAGGAGGGAGAGGGATAAAGGTTGAAAAACTTCCCTATTGTGTACTATGCTCACTACCTGGGTGACGGATTCAATTATACTCCAAGCCTCAGCATCATGCAATGTAACTTTGTAACAAACCTGTATATGCACCCTCTGAATTGAAAATAAAAGCTAAATAAATACATGAATATATAAATCATTTCCAAAAAGTACACAGAAACTACCAACTCAAAGCAGAAAAGAAATGACAGGATGAACATGGCAGAAAGCTCCTTTTTTAAAAAAAATCCAGTGCTGAACTAATACACGCTTCCTGGTATGTAGGAGAGCGTTAGGCTTACCCTGTTTGAGCTATTTTCACTATGGTGTATGCATGCACACATACATGCATACTCACATGCATATGTGTATGCACATATGTACATGCACACACATTCATATGCTATTGCTTTAATCCACTGTATTTAGTGGACACATAACCTGGAGAAAGCACTGTGCCTTTTCTATTTTCATCTGTACCATACCTGCTGAGAAGCTTTCAGTACCATTTTGAATAGAACTAGAACAAACTGCACTATTTTGTACAATCTCAACTGTCCTCAAGCTTGAGCTACAGAGCAGAGAACATTTTCCATCTTCCCACAACAAACAGCATCCTTCCAACGTGTTTGAACAGGACATATTTTCTAGAACAAAACTAAGACATGAACTGGACTGATGGAACATTTAGTTTGAATTTCTGATCTCTAGTAAATGATTCAAACTCTCTGTGCCTCAGTTGTCTTTTTAGTAAATTGAAGAGGATTAGGATTATTTCCTGATAGGAAATTCTAACCATGTGAGAATTTTTTTGATATTACTTCAACATGAAAGAAACAGGTTTACTGTAAATATAGGATTGTTGTTATTTTTTCCCAATGGTTCTGCGAACTCAATTAAGAGCTAATCTAGTATATACCCTGTGTGCACTGACATTTATTTTATCCTTTCTCATGAGAGCCAAAGGACAGACACAGTTAATCCAATCATGGCAAATGAATAAACCTCCTCCACAGCCCAGGCCAGACATTTCTCATGCTTTGTCTAGCTGTCTCTAATTTTCTGTTTGATTTTCTACCACTCACAAGCAAGATAGAGGGTTGCTTTGGCAGAAATTAAATGTGCAAAAATGTTTTACCATCTGCTGGAATATTCTTGGATGTTATCCTTCCAGTAGCACTCATTATTAAAAATATTTATTGGACATGAACAATATATCAAATTCTGTTCAAAATATGGCTGCCTCACAGTTACTACTCAAACAAGAATGAAAAAAAAAATCACATGATTTTAAAAAAAAGATTGCATTAGTTCTGTCCCTAAACTTTGCTACTCTTGACACTATTTTTCCCATCTGAGGAAGAGTGGTACTATTTTTCCTCTCTGAGGAAGAGAAAGTTATTTAAGGCAAGAACAGCATTTCTCTTATTTAAAATATGAACAGCCCTTAACACAATGCATATTAGTAGAGGCTAAAAATGTTGATTCACTGATAAATTTGTAAAGCCTCTTTTATCATCTGAATTGCAAGTTTCTCAAGGGGCAATGACAGGATTTACTATCTCTTAGGTATGTGAACATCTGTTAGTTTTTGGTTTTGTATTTTATTTACAGTGCCCAGAATCTGATGCTCCAGTCTAGGTTTAGAAAAACACCCACTGTAAAGGCTGAAACACCAGATACTTATTTTTCCCAGCCTCCCTTGCAGCTAGGGTACTGGCAGACAACCTAGTTAGATCAATTAGGAGCTAATAATGTTAAGAATAAAGTACTATGTAGAATGTATTTGCAGCAGAAACATTTGACATTACAGGAGTGGCAGTGGTAGCAGAGTTAATAGTGAAGGCTGTAGTGGCCAGTGTTCATAGAAGTGGCAGAAATCCTTTTTCCAAATCCTTCATAATTCTCATTGTTTTCCAAGCCTTATTTTATGACTTTGTAGGTAATTATCTAGCCCTGAGATACAGTCAATGAATTATCTTCTGCTGAAATCAGGCAGGACAATTTCTGTGGCTTCCATGTTAAGAAACATAGCTGATGTGTTGGGTTTATTCTGAAGCCTCTTCAAAATAGAGTTTTAGTCAACACCCTATAGTCCATTTACCAAACATCATTTTGTGTTCCATCCATGGAAAATTCTATATTCTGTTGTATTTTTAACTGTTTTTATGCATTAGTCTTGCCTGCCCCATGATATTATAAAGAACTTGCAAGCAGAAATCACATTATCCTTCTTTTTAACCTTAGAGTCATACAGAGTTCTTTAAAAAGAGTACATGTTGAATACATACTTGACTGATTGATATCAGGTAAACAACATCAGAATAATAGTCATTAGCACAGTGGGTATATGACTCAATAAAAAGATAAGTGCCATTTTTTTCTGGACCAAGATAGAGATCACATGAGTTGCTTAAAATTAAAATTCAGTGCCATATAAGAGGAGCAAAAGATTTTTACTGAGTTCAAACTGCTTTGAATTTAATTTAGTCAAATCAATTTTTGTAACTAGACAGTCTTAAAACGGAGACTAATTGTAGGTGTAGCCTTCAGGCTAAAATTAGACAAAATAAGAATAAAAGGATGGATTTTCAATGTCATTGGTCTAACGTCAGTTTTAGATTAATGATAATAGTGCATGTTCTACCTCTTTCTTTATTTCTTCTTTTCCTGCCCCAAACACAATCATGTAACAAAGTCAGAGGAAATTGGTTTGAGATTGACTGTCAAAGGGATTCAAGAAAGGATTGAGGGAGAGAACTTGATGGTGGGGAAAATCTCTGAAAATGTGGCCTTGGCTGTGGAAATGGGCCTGGGAACTGAGCTGTATGTTTCAGGCAGGGAACTTTGGTAGTCAGTTGGTGGTGGGAGGTGGTATAGAGAACTACTTGTGTCAGAGCAGAAAAGATTATATCTGCATTTAAATAATTAGAATCTGATTCTACAGATTTCAGTGTTATGATGAATCAATGTCAAGCAGTTCCTTCTGTTATTCATTAATTCAACAACCATTTATGGAAGATTTTTTTTCTGTCATGCATTGCTCTAGGCTCTAGAGCTAGAACAGTGAGTGAGACAGATGCAATCCTGAGCCCAAGGAGTATGTATTCTAGTAAGAGAGATAGATAAAAAGCCATCAAGGAGGCAGAAATATATTCTAGGTATTAGATAGTGATAAGTACTATAAAGAAAAATAAAGTAGGATAGGGAGATAGAGGGTGATAGGGCTGCAATTTTAGGCAGGGTTGTCAGAAAAGGTTTTCTCTGAGGTGGTTACATTTGGGAAGAAACTTCAAATGAGGAAGTAGGCCGGGCACAGTGGCTCACGCCTGTAATCTCAGCACTTTGGGAGGCCGAAGCTGGTGGATCACGAAGTGAAGAGATCAAGACCATCCTGGTTAACACGGTGAAACCCTGTCTCTACTAAAAATACAAAAAATTCGCTGGGCATGGTGGCGGACGCCTGTAGTCTCAGCTACTCGGGAGGCTGAGGCAGGAGAATGGTGTGAACCCGGGAGGCAGAGCTTGCAGTGAGCCAAGACGGCACCACTGCACTCCAGCATGGGTGACAGAGTGAGACTCCGTCTCAAAAAAAAAAAAAAAAAAAAAAAGGGAAGTAATCCAAGAAAACATCTAGGAAGAGGAAAAAACAAGAGAAAAGTCCCTGAGGCATGGTTGTACTTGACTTGCTTGAAGAAAAGCAAGGAGGCTAGTTTACCTGGCACTGACTAAACCAGTGGAAGAATCATAGGAGATGAGGTAGGAGAGTGTACTGAAAACTGTGATGAACTGACCAGATTCCCCTTCAATGAATAAATTGTTGCTCCAGTGGTTAAGAGTGCTATGGGCAGACAGACATCAGCTGTCAGGTCTTCCAGGGATTGCTCCAGCTGCTAAGAGCCACCTCAACCAAGGTCTTGCCCCTTCTGGGGGCATCCTACACCCAATCACTGATCAATGAAGGAGTATAAAAGGCCAACATCTTGACCTAACTCAGGACAACTCCAAAGAGCCATTCCATCTTCAGAGCTTGCCATGAAGTTGGTGAAAACTATTGTTGTGCCTAAATCGCAGTTTGCCCTCTCCCTCTGCCCACTCTTCCTTTGTTGTCCTCCCTTCCATAGATGTCGATTCCAAGGGCATTCCCTAATAAAAAATGTGCCCTCTAAACTCCAGAGGGATAATTCAACCTGCTTCAACAGGGAGGTAGGTGACTGGATTCCATTGAAAGTGTTATGGAAAGACTGTGGGGTTCTGAGCAGAGAAGTAATGTAATCTAATTTATATTTTACAGAGATTACTTGGTTGTTGTAAACTACAGAAGGAAAAGAGAGAAAGTTAGGAAAGTATTGAAGTAATCCAGGCAAAAGGTGATGATGACTTAGACTAGAGAAGCATTGATGGAAGTGATGAGAAATGAATAGGTTCAACATGTTTTCTGAAAGGAGAGCTGAAAGGATCAAGAATCGTTAATTCATCAAAGACATTATAAAACTCAACAGTTAGCATCAGAAACAAAAGAGTCAATTAAAAACATGGCCATTTTACAAGGATTACTTTGTTTAAAATGGATAAAAACACTGGCTGGGCACGGTGGCTCACGCATGTAATCCCAGCACTTTGGGGGGCCGAGGCGGGCGGATCACGAGGTCAGGAGATCGAGACCATCTTGGCTAACACGGTGAAACCCCGTTTCTACTAAGAAAATACAAAAAAAAATTAGCCAGGCGTGGTGGCGGGCGCCTGTAGTCCCAGCTGCTAGGGAGGCTGAGGCAGGAGAATGGTGTGAACCAGGGAGGTGGAGCTTGCAGTGAGCCGAGATTGTGCCACTGCACTTGAGCCTGGGCAACAGAGCGAGACTCCTCAAAAAAAAAAAAAAAAGGGGGGGGGATAAAAACACTACTATAAGTCAAGTCATCTCTTATATTCATAATCTGAATGGTTTGTTTATTTCACAGAAACAAATATCTCTGGATTACTTGGTAGAATGCCCAGTTAGTGCTTGTAGGCTAAGCACTCTTCATACCAGGAGTTAGCAAATTACAGCCGACGAGACCAATCCAGCCTGTTGCATGTTTTCATGTGGCCCATATCCTAAGAATGATTTTTATATTCTTAAATGGTTAAAAAATCAAAACAAGAACAGTATATATGAAATTATATGAAATTCAAATTCTAGCATCCATATAAAAGTTTTATTGGCACATAACCAAACTGATTTGTTTATGTATAGTCAATGACTACTTTCATGTTATAAGAGCAGAGTTGAGTAACTGTGACAGAGACCATATGGCCCACAAAGCATAAAATATTTACTAACAGACCTTTAGAAAAAGTTTGCTGACCTCTAATTTATCTCACAGAAGTACAGCCTGGTGGAATGCCCAGTTAATGCTGGTGGGACTGGTGGCCTGTTCACTTACTCTAACTTTGTTCCTGCTAGATAACAGTATGATGAGCAGTCATTCAGGGTCAGTTTGTTTAAGAAGGGCCTATGGAATTCTGGCTTTTTCCATGGTTCCTTTTGCTCATTTCAAGGTCTGTTGTGATACCATGGCTGTTAGCAGTTTCTTATGATAAAACATGGGCTTGAGACCTCTTCAACTGTCCTTGTAACTTTCAACTAATCATATCCACGGTGCAGCATACAGTGACAAATAAAAGCAAATGACAAATATTTCAGTACCATTTTCCACAATTGTCTATGTGCTCCAATTTCTCCTTGTTCTCCTTGTTTTCCCCCTGCCCCAGCAATTTGGACTTGACATTTAAACTTGATCTTCCAAGTATTGATCCTTAATATTCTCTAGGGTTTTTGCCTCATACTTGCCTTTATATTCTTCAACTCATAGCTCTCCTAGAGGAAGCTCTAGACTGGCTTTGGCCCCAGGACTCAATCCTAGTACTGTTCTTCCTAAAGGACTCTCCTTTCCACCAGAGTCTGCCTTACCAGTTGGTTGTTTTTCCACTGTGCTCCTACTGTTGCTCCATGGTCATCTTCTCTCTCTTTACATGAACACACTCTGCACCCAGCTTCACTTTACCCCATCTCCCTCCTTTGAGCTCTTCTTTGCATCCACTCTTAATTAATGCTTTTCTCTCTTGACCAGAGCACTATATCAACCAAGAGAGGCCTCTTGGGCTTCTAAGGGTGCAGGAACCACATCTTTTTCCAGGAGACCTATCAATCTACTTACTTAAATTATAACAGGAAACCTAGTTGTTACAACTTATATTTATTGAACGTATATCTCTGTCTCTGGTGGTGGCTTGTATTAGGCTGGTAGAGCTGCCACAATAAAATACCACAGACTGGATGGCTTAAACAATAGAAATTTATTTCTCACAGTTTGGGAAGCTGGAGTTCCAAGATCAAGGTGCTGGTAGGGTTGGTTTCTGGTAAGGTGTCTCTTCCTGGCTTGCAAATGACTGCCTTCTTGCTGTGGACTCACATGGCCTTTTCTCTGTGCATGTACAATACTGGTGTCTCTTTGTTCACTTATGAGGACTAGTCTGATTGGATTACGGCTCCATCTTTATGACCTCATTTAACCTTAATTACCTCCCTAAAGGCCTTACATACAAATACAGTCATATTGGGTGTTAGGGCTTCAACATATGAATTTTAGGGTACACAATTCAGGCAATAACAGTGCATTACAAACTTTACTTACAGTATCTCACTTATTTCTCTCAACAGTTCCATGAGGTAGGTAGGTGCTCTTATCATTCCCATTTTACATATGCAGAAACTGAGATTCATTTTGGACAAGGTTACATTTGTGGTACCTTTGGTAGATTTCATACTGAATCCCAGGTCTGATGAAACCCACAGGTCACTCCTTTAATCTTTCCTGTATATGGCCTCTCAACGATTATCTAGCTATTTTAAAGGATTTACATAAGTTAACTCTAATTCATGGGATAACTCTTTTTCTGTCACTGGTTATGAGTAACTTAGCAACCTCTAGAATTATTTAGTCAAAAACCCTTGCTGCCCATATGATCTGCAAGACCTGTACTGCCTTAGGCTGATTGTGGAGGAGTCTTGGAAGACAGTGGAAGTCAATTCAATGTAAGGGTGTTAACACTGGGGCTGTAGCTGTGTGCAGGATTCTGTCATTCGATTTTATAGCATTCTGGTAAAAGGACTATTTGACAAGCTTCCATGATTTTAAGTAAGAAGAAAAATATGTGTGTGTGTTGGAAGGGAGTGAGGGTGGGTGGGTGAGTGTGTGTAAATGTGGCAACAGGAAGGGTGGAAGGGGAATGAAAATGAAAAATAAATTAATATTTATCGAGCATCAATTATATACTAGAAAATTTGCTTTGCTAAACTGTAACATTTTGTTTAATCCTTGCTAGGCCTGCTTTTTTAATTAAAAGTTTTATTGAGATAATTATAGTAACATGCAGTTGTAAGAAATAATAGAGAGAACCTGTATACTTATTTGTGTGTGTGTGTATATATATATACGCGTGTGCTTGTGTTTAGTTCTATACAATTTTATTATACATGTAGGTTTATATCCACAACCACTGTTAAGACCAAGAAGAAATAGTTTCATCAAGGCAAGGACACCTTATACTCTCCTTTTATAACATGTTTACCTCCTTTCCTGTCCCAAACCCCAGCAACAATTAATCTGCCCTCCATTTCTAAACTTTTATCATTTCAAAAATGTTTTATAACTGGAATCATACAGCATATAATGTTTTGGAATTGACTTTTCTCACTCAGAATAGGTCCCTGAACATTCATCCAAATTGCTGCATGTATCAATAGTTCACTCTTTTTGTCAATAAGCAGTATTCCATGTATATACGTATCCCAGTTTGTTTAACCATTCTCTTTTTGATAGATATCTAGGCTGATTCCGGTCTGTGTCTATTACTATTAAAGCTGCTATTGACATTCATGCACAGGTTTTTGTGTGGATATAAGTTTTCATTTCCCTGGAACAAGTGCCTGAGAGTGTAATTTCAGGATCCCTCTAGGTGAGGGAAGAGAGTTTGGGGCCCAGAGTGACAAAGAGACTTCTTGTATGGGCCAATTGCTGGAGTACCCTCTTGCTGGTTCTTTTCACTCACTTCAGCATGTCTTGGTGGGGTGAGGGAGTCTAAGACATGACTGAACTGGAGAGCACTTCTCTTGGCTGCTTATTATTGGTAGGGCTCCCTGTTGGTCTCCTTTGTGGGAGTTGCTAGGTCAGGGATAGGGAAACGCCAAATCCGAGTTGCCTTCTCTTCCTTTGAGTGGGAGCACATGAGACACTGTGCTGCTGGGTAGTCCCTCCAGTGTTGTAGTCTCAAAGGGCTTCATCTTCTCATCACCTTTCAGATCTCTCCTTTAGTTGTCTCTTTCATAATTTCAGGGACTTAATGAGGAGAAGCAAGGCAAAAGAGGACTATGGAGTCTTGGCTAGACAGGAAATCTAAGTCTAAGCAAAGAGATAGGAAATTCGGGACAGAAAAAGTCTGAGCAATTGGCAATGGGTGTGTTCACTGTCCTTTATTGTCTAGTCAGAACAATGTTACAGAGCAGTGACCCTTACTGGTTTTAGCCTTTTGCATGTGACAGTTTTCCTAGTTTTCATATGTCTAGATCGCCATTCTCACACCCTTGATTATGGGGTGGACGTGGAGTGGGTAGGCAGACAATAGAAGGTTCATTTTCACACTGGGCATCTGTTTCAAAGCCAAGATTCATGCCTCTTTTATAATTTCTTCTAGAACAGAAATGGTTGGGTATGATAAGACCCAACCATAACTCCATGGTCTTATTGAGGTGGATCAGCGGGCAGGTCATCCTTCCCTGTTCTTTAGAACCAACACTGAACATCAAGCTGGCACAAGCTTTGGACAAAGAAACCTGTCAGAGGCTTTGCAAGCATTACATGTTCCATTTGTTGTGAGAGCATGAAATTTACCTTTCTGAAAAAGGAGCACTCAGAATTTTGTTTGACTAATTTAGTAAGTTACAAGATTTTGTATGTCGGTGTTTTTCTTGAGAGACAGAAGACTAATAAATCTATGATAGAGGTCAGGGCACTTTCAGCTTCTGTAGTAGAATTTGTGTAAGAATCTCGTGAACAGTGCTCATAAGAATCTTATAGGTTAAGTATTATTTTCTCTATTTTACAGATTGATGGTGCTCTATCTCAGCAAACATAAATGACTTAACCTCTGGTTAATAAGGGACAAGAGAATCCACTTAGCTTTGAGTCCTAGTGATGATTCAAAAGCCCACGCTGTTCCTTCAATTTAGTTAAACTTTTATTCAGTGTCATGTTTTGTGTTAAGATCCAAGGAACAAATAAGGAGTCAGACATGGTCACTAGATTCCAGGGATTCACACTCTTATGGGTACACTGGACTCTTCGTGTTAACTTTATTTGCACCCCATCCCCAGTCTTTCTTGTTTTGTCCATCCAATAGTAATTAAAGCTAACCCCTATACCTATCATATGCTGGCCTTAGCCAAGAAATGTCCCATTGTACATTTTAAAATTCTGTGATTTTTTTTTCTGTTTCTCTCTTCAATTTTCCTTTAGGTGAAAGTTACATGGATACAGACACAAGCTAAAAATTTGATGGACAATAAGGGACATGTTCCATTTCCCAGTGTAAGTAATCTATTATTCTTTTTTATATCTGATGTCTTAAAAACGATGGCAATGATTGTGTTTCCATTAAAAAAATCATTCTTACATGATTTCCTGAATAAATGACATAAATAGTGCTTATTTAAATGGGAGCTTAATGGGAAGCTTTCATAACAGATTAAATATTTCAATGTTCAAAAATGTAAATTTTATCCATAATAAGAACAAAGTATTTCTTACTTTTTGTATCGTCACTCTCTTACCCTGCTATGGTAAATGTTTTGTCTCTTTTAACTTCATTTAGATGTGGCAGCAGGTAGAGAAGGAAGACTCCAACTATAAAGCTTTTATAGTCAAGGACATCTAGTTAGAATCTTAGCTCTGCCATTCACTTGCTATATGACCTTAGGCAAGTGACATAGCCTTGCCGAACATTAGTGTCTTTATTAAGAAAAGGCATGGGAGAATATACCAACCAACAGTAATGTATTCTCTCACAGTTTTGGAGGCCAGATGTCCAAAATCAAAGTGTCAGCAGGACTCCCACTGGAGGCTCTAGGGGAGAATTCATTCCTTGCCTCTTCTAGATTCTGGTGGCTGCCAACATTCCTTGGTGTTCTTTGGCTGGTGGCCACATCATTCTAATCTCTGCCTCTGTCATCACATTGCCTTCTTCTGTAATCTCCTTCTGCCTGTCTCTTACAAAGACACTAACATGGGCCAGGCGCAGTGGCTCACGCCTGTAATCCCAGCACTTTGGGAGGCTGAGGCGGGCAAATCACCTGAGGTCGGGAGTTCAAGACCAGCCTGACCAACATGGAGAAACCCCATCTCTACTAAAAATACAAAATTATCTGGGCGTGGTGGCGCATGCCTGTAATCCCAGATACTTGGGAGGCTGAGGCAGGAGAATTGCTCGAACCTGGGAGGTGGAAGTTTTGGCGAGCCAACATCACGCCATTGCACTCCCGCCTGGGCAACAAAAGCGAAACTCCATCTCAAAAAAAAAAAAAAAAAAAGACACTAAAATGTTATTTACAGTTCACCTGGATAATCAAAGATAATCTCATCTCAAAAGCTTAACTACATCTTCAAGACCTTTTTGCTTATAAGGTAACATTTACCTGTTCCAGGGATTAAGACTTGATATCTTCAAGTGGCCATTATTCAGCCTACTACAGGATCCATTTAGGTAAAGCTTAGTGGGTATATCTATGTATTTTCACAGTCATTTTCTTGTGCAGTTGTTACTAGCCATCCTGATAGAATAATATAATTCTACTTCCCATGATGCTAATTTATCTCTCACTGTAACATGAAGGTTCAGGATCATATTGTGATATGAACCTGTCCTTTGGAACTTGGAACCAGGAGTATAAAGGTAGGTAGTGGAGGAGAAGCAAATACAGGGAGCCAGAAACTGATCTGTGAAAAATAATTGTAAATATCACAGTGTATCTATGAAAGAAATTTGATAGAGATTTTTGTACATTTGGAAATCCTAATAATGCACCTGTCGTTGTCAATAACAGGTTGTAAAGTGGAAAGAAACTTCTTAAACTATGGATTTTTAACAAATTTCCACCATTTGCGCTAGAAAAAAGACTGAATTATCTTTCTGTTTTCCATATAGAAAATATTATAAAAGACTAAGGAATATGCAGTCAAAATGTAGAAAATAATGTACAGTAGAGGTGTATCAGGCAGTTAATTTGTCAAAAATATTAATTTTTGGAAATTTTCATGGTATCTGCCAGGTTTTAAAGATTTTGTAAGTTGTTGTGTTTTCTCATTCTAAATAAAAATTAACTTTTGCAGTTGATTTTGTATGTATCTTCTAAAATGGCTCCCCAGAATTGTTCAAATTTTAGGTACAATAAAACCTAGAAGAGCTCAGGCCCTTTCCAGAATGTTCTGTGGTTCAGGCATGCTCTCTTGAGAGTGAGTGAAAGGACAGTTTATCATATGCATAAAGGGGAGCTGCCTCAGGAGACAGAGCTCTTCAACAATGACAAGAAGTCAGTCTTCTTTACAGCTTGGCAAAGCTGGCAACACAGAGCAGTTGCTCTCCAGTTACTTGTCTGGGGTATCTTCCTCAACTTGGTGCTTCTCCCAAGTGTGGCCACAAAACCAAATACTTACGGTGATTTGTTGAATGAGGGATGTACAGTGCATTCATCCATTCTTTGCATGCGCTCATCTCTTTCCCTGGACCAAGGTAGACCATCAGAAATGTGTGTGGATGTCCCTGGCGAATTGCTCTTCTTGGATTATATTTATATGGTGGCACCAAGGGAAGTGTGAGAAACTTCCCTTTGAACCTGTTTCTGTATTTACTGTAGGGATGCTGTTGAGGAAGTTGTCCATTATATTCCTGTTTATGAGAACCCAGGGGAGACATTTCTCTCTGGCTCTTTTGAGTATCAGATCTGATTTTTTATCGTATGGATGTTGTAAGACATGTGCCTGGTTTTGTCTCTCACATCTCACGTCTCTTGTGAAACAATGGGGACTTAGAACATGCATTCGGGGCATCAATATTACCCCTGGCTCCATCTCAACTACTTTTATTTTCTCCTCTACCCTACTTTTCTTATTTGCTTCTTATTGGTTTTTATCTTATATAATTAAATGTATTTATGTAAGCCACCCTAAAATTAGTATGCAACAATGTGGGCAGAAATAATCATTTAAAAACCATGTTAAGTGATTAAAACAACAATAAAACATCTAAAGCACATTTCCCCTCAAGGCATTATTAATTACCTGATATTTCTGCACAGGCCTTTTGCCAACAGGTCAGAATCATATTAGTGAAAAAGGACCCAGGTTTTATTAATGAAACTTTAGACATTTTCAGTGAAAAGAAAAAAAAAATCTTATTGTTTCCCCATTTACGTTTTTCTTTTCCCTTTTGCATTATATTGTTCATTTAAGAGTACAAAGGTTCTCTGAAGTCCCCAGTTCTTTTTTATTTAAGTAGTTTTAGTCAAATTACACATAACAAAGATGACAAAGGCCTTTCTAATCTTCAGTGCTTTCTGCTCCTGGGAAAACTCAGGCCTCCTGTTCTTGTTTCCCTTTCCTGAGTCAGCGCTTGGCTAGTCCAAGGCTATGGGGCTCCAGGTCAGACAGTTAGAAATAATAAGCATAGAGAGATAGAAGAAACAACAGCCTACAGTTTAAATTTGAAAAGGAGACTTGCTCTTTAGGTGGCAGAATAACTTTGTTGTTAACACAGTTCTGAAAAGAAGGACTAGGGCTATGGGGTGTCAAGAACATGAAAAACATGGTGTTTCTTTAACCTCACTTAAATTAATTGTGATGCTAAACTACAGAGTGGGATAATACCCCTGTTTGGCTTCTCCTTGACCTCTGTGTAGCATTCCTTTCTCCCAGGACCCCTCTGGAATGAGGATCTTATGACTTACTGTCAGACAAGGTAGGTCAGAGAATTTCTTTATGGCCATCTCCTACTGTTGTGCCAGACCCCTACTGACTCCAACAGGGATAGCATCATGTCCTAGAGGCAGAAGAATAGAGGAGATCTGGAACCAGCAAAACACACATAGGGTTTATTGAAGACTTACATATGGGGCAGTCCAGTGGTGGTGGGCCGGACCGAAAAACTGCTACCACCTTCCACCTAGCAACCTCCATATAACCCAAAACAAAGGACCTTAATCCCCTGTATGGCCTGCATTCCAAGGCATGGGCCAGGGGTTCGTATGTCCTTCACAGACAAGGAGAGAATCTCTAGGTTTGCCACTCCTGGATTTCTTAGCTCAGAGCTCCAAACACACATTCTTCTTAGACTTGAGGGTCTTTCTCAGGGTATGCTTAAATTGTTGCTGTCAGATGCATCTACTATACACCTACACAGAAAGGTGGGAGATAGAGCGGCTTTGCTTCTGAGGCTTTCCAATCTCCTTTAGTTCAGAGTACTCAGCACACTAAAGTGCCATAATTTGGCATGTCGTTTTCTGAGCCCTGACACCTTCATTTCTGTTATTGCTAAAATTTCTTGCCTCATCGACATGGCCAATTTTTAATTATATATCTACATTAGATTCACCTTGTAATTTATTTTTGACCTGGTGGCCATCTGATTTAGAGTTTAGGTAGTAATATTTTATTTCAGGATTTATGAATCAGTTTTCTATTTGACATCTCCCTGACTGTCAAAGTTCTTATGACCTTGACATGGCATTATTTTATGTACTTCCCCAGGCTCATACTCCATCTTAGACACCATTCTTCACTTTATGATTTACTGTCTGTTTGTATGTCCTGTCTATTGGCCATTCACAGGAACACTTCAAATCAATGTTCGCCTTGTGGACCTATGCAAATTACCATCCCGTTTTCTTGACAATCTCTGCTCATGCAGTATCCATTCATGATGGTTTCTTGTCTGCCTTTTCCTAGGCTGCCTTAGAGCTTTTCCATGTTCACATCCTATATTAAATAAAAGGAACATAAAATTAAAGTCCCAATACGAATCATCGAAACTAAACAAGAAACTCTAGACAAAAACATCTACCAGAGAGGAATGACATTGGACAGAATAAAAATGATTAATATTGATTTTGAATGTCTCTCTATACCTAATGGAGTGTGTGTGTAAGTGTACAGGTAAGTAGGAGAATATTTGCTGCTTGGAAAGGATCTCACAATGTAGATGCTGAACTAAACCTCGGTGAAAAGAGATGGAGCTATGCTATCAGGGGCTTATTTACTCTAGCTGCCTTGAGTGGAGGGGCATGATTCCTGTGCCATTGTATATATGCACTTGGCACCCTAGATGCTGGCTTTCTCTGATATGGGAGGGAATGCTGGAAACTCTTCTTACTTGTTAGTAGGTAGCAGGAAAGCCTGTACATCTTGCCACCATGCCATTTCCCAAAGGGCGCTTACCTGCCACCTTCTGTCTCTGTTGTCTTATATCAACCTTTCTGAGTGCAAGCAAGTCAAGTGCTCCATGAATATTTAATTTCATGAACTTGTAGGACTGTTTACTTAGAGTGTCATTTCTGCTTCAGGATAGGTCCATCTTTGATTCATTAAATGTTTTTATGCAATAATTGCTATATTAGAATATTTTCCTTTTGGTTGCTCTGTTGTAAGGCTCTAGAAGTTATGTACACTATGTGTAAATCATGTTGCACATTCATTCTCTTTCTTTACCCCAATCCCCATAATCTCAGTGTACCACATTAACAAAAGCATCCTAAAAAGGAATCCAAGAAAAATGATACACACCATTTGATCAGTAAAGACCATATTATACAGTCAAAGGGACATTAAAACAAACAACAGCAATGCTTAACATGCTGAGCACTTACAAGGTGCTAGGCACATAGAAAGCAATTTGCATATAGTTTAACTAATCTAATAACAAGCTTAAAAGTGTGTAATTATAGAAATACAAAAGCATATGGTTCTTGTTCTCCACTCTAGAGAGGAAAAGGCCAGCTGGCTGGCTCCTAGAGGAATTCACTACCTTTGTGAATTTCTTGAGAACCAGGACCTGGCTCTCAGTCTCATGGGCCTAAACACCTGATCAGCTTAGTGAATGTGGATTCATCTCTCGGGGTGAATCATAAGCCAAGAAGAAATCACCATCAGACAAACCCAATACTCAAACCCACATGCTCAGCGTATGCATCAGTCAGGGGCTCAACAGGAGACAGATGGCATGCTGAAATTAGGATATTTGAGGGAGGGCTTAATAAAAGGAGTTATTTATTAATCATACAAAAGTGTGGGCAGGAGTAGAAAAACCATACAGGATAGTATGGAACTGAAAGCTTGTAAAAATTTCTCTGTTTCCACCTAGGCTTAAGAATGGTAGCCCATTCTCTAGGCCTAAAGGAAAGAGGAGAGGAAGTGGTTTCAATGAGAGAGTCTTGGGGTGAGAGGGCCACCTTGACAAGAGCTGCAATCTTTAGTCAAAGAACTCAGCCAGCCCAAAGCAACCTTACAGGGAGGGAATTGTGAGAATTAATGCCCTGAAATCACTTTTCCTCTCCAGGCTCGAGGCAGGGCTTTCTATTGATGAAGTCCAACAAGAAGCCACAAGGCAAGACTTTTTTAAGGCAGTCTATACAGGTCAGCTTCCTAAAGGGCAGGGTAGAAAGGGTAGAGAGTAAATACAGACAGGCAAAGGAAAATATTTCAGCACTGAATATCTTCTCCTTAAGCCAAACCTGGGTCAGAACCCACTTCACAAATTCATCATGAATAATTACCACACTAGGAGCTAGGAATCCTTAAAGTTAATGTAGTCGGCCCATTGCCCACTGTAGGCAGACTATGTGAGAGGCCAGATCGTGATTAGAAATTTATTGGCAAACATGGACTCAAGGGAAACTAGGGGAATGGAGTGATTTATGATGTCAACCTCTGGGGACTGGACTGCTAAAAGCTATAAAGCCCTGTGGCTTCTATAGCTACAAAACAAACTACTATAAAACTTAGTGACTTAAAACAATAAACAAGTATTTTTAATGATTCCATGGGTTATCTGGGTGGTTTTTTTGGGGCTGGCAACTTCTTTGAGGCTAGATGGTCTAAGATGGCCTCACTTACAGGTATGGGGCCTCAGGTAGGATGGTTGGACAGCTGAGGCCTCTCTACATGCAGGTTCTCATTCTCCAGGAGATTGGCCCAGGCCTGTTCATGTGATGTGGGAATAATTCGCAGAAGCAGAGAAGGCAACCCCACTATGTGAGCACTGTTCAAACGTCTGCTTGTTTATATTTGCTAATACTCCATTGGCCAAAGCAAATCACATGACCAAACCCAGATACATGGGTGGAGGAAGAGACTCCACCTCTTGATGAGAGGAGCTTCAAAATATTGTGGACTTTTTTTTTTTCAATCTACCACACCTTAATTCCACGTTAGGAATGGTCTAACCTGTTGAACAGGAAATACTCAAAATTTCTTCATTGATACTCTTTCTCCCTAACCCAGTGCTTGGAAAATTGTATTTGTGATGTTCTGCTATGTTTTTATGGTTGATTACAACCCTTACTGTGATTGCAGTTGCTACCAGTTCTTACAGCCATTCTGTATTTTGAGATCTATTGGGCCATGAGTCATTGTGTTCATGCTTAAGCTTAATTCTCAAACATAATTTTATTTTCCTTGTTTCTGATTTTTAGGGGACGCTTACATTTAGTTCCCAAGTATTAATAATATGTATTATTATTCTCATTTTACATATTATGGAATTAGGAACACAGACAGTAGAGGTTGCATCAGAATCCAAGTCTAACAGAATCCACAGCCTGCTCTCATATATATATATATATATTCAGTTGCTTCTTAAAATTTACGTGAAAACACTTTCTAAATATAAAGGAGCATTGTCATCATCATCACTCTTATTAGGATTGTCAGTATTATTGAAAGTAGAGCCCCCCAGTCCACAGTGAGGTAACAGCACTACAGCAGACAATTTCATCCTTCCTTTTTTGTTCTCCTGAGCCAGCAACAAGCACTTCATAAGACTTACATAAAAATCAGTCTTGATTAGAAGGTTCTGAGTTAATGGTTTTCCATTCTATTAAATTGCCACTTATTCTTTTAAATTAGCTGTCATTTCAATAGGGAAGCCAATTGATTGAGCAACCAGGCTATAGGGTGTACAGATTAAGCCATCTGTGGAGCAAGCATGTTTCATGCTCCCATTGTAGTCCATATAAAGGACAAGGACAGGCCCATAGGTTGCTGAACACTTAATCCCTGCCTTCCAGAAAATCACTGTCCAGTTTAGGGCCATCAAATTAAATTTAATTATGAGTTACCTGAGTCAATATTCCTCTATATTCAAATAAATTGTAGGTCTCTTAGTGGCAGGAATTGGGATGTATACTTCTTTTGTGCAGCACCTAACACATAAGGCACATATTAAGTGTCTGAGAATATTGTTGATTGATATATTGATTGAAGGCTGAAAGAAGTTATGAGTAGGGGTTGATGGGGAATAGTGGCTCCTTCTATAAAATACTATTGGTAAACATTAATCTTTTGGATCAGTAAAGAATTAGGTTTGCCTGCACTAATGGATGCCCAAATCAGAGTGGCTTGCAAAACATAGGGAGTTTACTTTTATTTCACATACCATTAAATTTAGCAGTAGACAGTAAAGAGCTATGGAGGCTTTGTGGATGATATCAGTGACACCATCTCCTTGGGTTTTTCTGCTGCATCATCTCAAACACAAGTATTTATAACCATGCATTATCAATTTATCAGCATCTCACAACACATATTTTGGGAAATGTTAATCTAAATTAAATCTTTCATTTTGCAAAATCAATAGAATTTAATTCAGCAAATATTTATTGAACAAACACTGTATGTCAAAAAACTGTTTTTGAAGCCCTGGAAAAGGATAGAGAAGGAAATCAAGATCCTAAGAGGTGAAGCAACTTGAAAGTTGACATATCAAATGAATGGACTGAGCCAAGGCTAGAGTGTGAACCATGTTCCCTTCTTTTAACAAGCATGACTAAACCTCAAATAATTACATAGAGCAGACTTTCAGGCTTTATTATAATAATTCTCCCATTTCAGGTTAGTAAATGTGCCTCAGAGACAGTGAGTAACTTGCCCTAGGTCACCCAACTATCCAGATATTGAACAACAACTCTTTCCTGATCCATGTGACTCCAGATTTTTTAATTTTTACTTTAGTATGTTTATTGTTTTCCTATTTTATCTTTGACATGACAAAATATAGAACCTGTTTCAGGTATGGGAGGTGGCAGGCTCAAAGGAATTCAGTGCTTAAGTTTCAGGTTAGTTCCTTGTCCTAGCAGGGAGCTCATGCAGGAACATGGAAACAGAGGCTTAGACATTCATGAGGTCAGTGAGCTGGCCATCTTTGATGGCAGTTGGCCCACACATTAGGCTGTACCCTGACCATTTGAGGTCACTGTAGAAGCCAGATGTGTTAGTGCCAGACTATTTCAACATTCCTATTGTTGAGACAGAGAGAGAGAGAGAGAGAGAGACTTCAATGCAAGACCCAAACATAATTTTCTTAAGCCCTGAACTTGCCAGATGTATACAGCAGTGGCTTCCATGAGTTTTCCAACACTTCTTTCATTATCCTTTCATTCCTTACTATATACTCTCTTTGTTGTACATGCCTTTTACATCCCTTCCACCACCAAATGCTTTCTAAGGTTTCTCCTTTAGATACGTATTTTGAAGTGTTTCCTTTTTCTTTTCCATTACCAGTCTTCAGTGATGCATTCCAAGATTACTATCATGGAGAGATCAAACAGGAGACTGTCACCAGACTCTCACATTCCAGTCTCTTTCTCTGTCCTTCTGGAAAAATCTTTAAACCTTATGCTTTTTCTATGTTCAAAATGTCATATATAATACGTAACCTATATTAACATCCTTTACCAAATGTGGCAAAGACTACTAGTGTCTTACCCATAATTATTCTCCTCTTATTTTTTGATTTAAAAAGCCCTAGTTTTGTTTAGGTTAGCAAGGTACCTAGTTAAAACAATAACAACAACAAAAACATCACATTTGTAATACTTCCTTGAAAATATGGATTGCCTACCCATTACAGTAAGAAGAAAACACTGGATGAGCTCCTAGAAAAATCTATTTAAATAGGGATAACTTAGCTAGGAAAACCAGACTGTGGACTTGACTGATATTCCAGCAGCCATCTTGTAATCATGAGAAGAATGGAATCCATTCACTAAGGAGCAGACAGATAGAAGGCACTTTGTCTCTGAGGACTTCATGGAGCTGCCATGACATCTCTGGACAGGTACTTCTAGAATTATTTTTGCTAGAGAGATAAGTCTAAGCCAAATATAGGCATTTTCTGATTAACCTCAATAATCCATCATCGAAAATAAGACATGATACATGAAAATGCTAATGATGTCTAGTTCCCATTATTTTAAATGAGAAAAATCATGGGTTAAAGGTCAACCAAAACCATCTGACCAATTTCTTAAAACAAAACGAAAACCAGTAAAATGCCAATATGCAAATAACAATTGTGTTGATTTGTAAAATACTCAAAATATCACTTGATAATATACGAACAATCAATACGGTTGTTAACAAACAATTGGATCTTCCACTTTCAGCCAAAATTGAGTTTGAAGAGGCTTCAGAATCAGCCCAATACATCAGCTATGTTTCTTAACATGGAAGCCACAGAAACTGTCCTGCCTGATTTCAGCAGAAGATAATTCATTGAATGTATCTCAGGGCTAGATAATTACCTACAAAATCATAAAAATAAGGCTTGGAAAACAATGAGAACTATGAAGAATTTGGAAAAAAACACACACACAAAAATATATGAAACAACAGTTTTTAAGACACTAGACATCATGCAAAAAAGGACAGTGATTCCTGAGATCTGAGAAACAAATGAGGTGAACCCTACCATTGGCCCAGCTTACTAACTTCAAATAAATTCCGGGCTGAAGTACAGCGAAGAGGAACTGAGGCAGAGCCAGAAAAATTCCCTGAGTTGAGGAGATGTGGTTGAAGATCTGGCAAGAATCAATGACCTCAACTTCAACCTTAAGAAACTGGAAAAATATGAGCATTATCAAAAGTAAATATAAGAAAGGAAATAATAAAGTTCAGATAAAAAAAGGACTAGAAAAGAGAAAAACAATAGAAAAAAATCATAAAACTATTAGTTGGCTTTTGGAGAAAATCAATAAAATTGATAAAACTCTTGCCAGGTTGATCAGGAAAAAGAGCTAGAGCTAGAGGTGGAGGTAGAGAGAGACAGAAAGAAAGAGAAGACAAATTATCAACATCAGGAACGAGAGAAATGATAGCACTATAGATTCTATAGATAAAGAAAGTTATGAACTACTTTATGCAAATAAATTTGATAAATTAGAATAAATAGACACACTTTTTGAAAGGAACAAACTACCAAAACTCGCAAAGAAATAGATAATTTAAATAGCCATATATCTAGTTTAAATATGTAGTTAAAACTCTTCTCACAAAAAATCCTCAGACGTAGATGCCTTTATTGGAGAGTTCTACCAAACATGTAAGTAAGAAATAACAATTCTTCACAAATTCTTTCATAAAATGGGTGACCATAAACAAGTATACAAGAAAATGCTCAGCCTGATTAGTCATTAGGGAAATAAAAATTAAAACTGCAATGAGAAGTATCTCATACTCCATAATATGCTCCATACATATTAGCATAGCCCAAATTAAAAGATAGACCAGGCCGAGTGTGATGACTCAAGCCTGTAATGCCAGCACTTTGAGAGTCTGAAGCAGGAGGATCACTTGAGCCCAGTAGTTTGAGACCAGCCTGGGCAACATAGTAAGAGACCCTGTCTCTACAAACAAAACAAAACAAAAAAATAACCATTAGCCAGGTGTGGTGGCATATGCCCGTATTCCCAGCTATTTGGGAGGCTGAGGTGGGAAGATCGCTTAAAACCAGGAGTCTGAGTCTGCAGTGAGCTATGATCACACTACTGCACTCCAGCCCAGATGACAGAGTGAGCGAGAACCCCCGCCGGCCCCCTCCTCTCTCTCTCTCTCTCTCTCTCTCTCTCTCTCTCTTTATATATATATGTGTGTGTGTGTGTGTGTGTGTGTACATATATAATTGGAACACACTCATTTACTTCTGGTGGGAATGTAAAATGGTACAACCACATTGAATAACACTTTTGTTGTTGTTTAGCTTTAAAGGTACAAGTAGTTTTTGGTTATATGAATGAATTGTATAGCAGTGAAGTGTCACCTTTTAGTGTACCCATCACTCCATTGGTGTATGTTGGACTCAGCAGGTGATTTCTCATCCCTCAAACCTCCACCCTCCCCACTTCTGAGCCTCCAATGTCCATTATACAATTCTGTATGCCTTTGTATACCCATAGCTTACCTCCCACTTATAAGTGAGAATATGTGGTATTTTGTTCTCCATTCCTGAGTTACTTTAATTAGGATAATGGCCTCTAGCTTCACCCAAGTTGCTGCAAAATACATGATTTTATTCTTTTTTATAGCTGAGTAGTATTCCATGGTGTGCGTGTGTGTGTGTGTGTGTGTGTGTGTGTATATATATATATATCGCATTTTCTTTAGCCACTCTTCAGTTGATGGGCACTTAGATTGATTTCATACCTCTGCAACTGTGAAATGTGCTATGATAAACATATGTGTGTAGGTGTCTTTTTGATATAATGACTTATTTTCCTTTGGGTAGATATCCAGTAGTGGGATTGATGAATTGAATGGTAGATCTACTTTAATTCTTTGAGAAACTTCTATTCTGTTTTCCACAGAGGTTATACTACTAATTTACATTCCTACAAGCAGTGTATAAGTACTGCCTTTTCACCACATCTGCACCAATATCTTTTGTTTTTTGACTTTTTAATAATGGCCATTCTGGCTGGGATAAGGTGTTATCTCACCGTGGTTTTAATTTGCAATGGAAAACATTTTTGATGGGTTTTTTAAAAAAGTTAAATATACACCCAGCCATATGACCCCACATTTTACCATAGGTATTTACCCAAGGGAAAAATAAGAGTATATGACTATACAAATACGTGTATAGGTAGATCATAGGACCTTTTTTTTCTTTCATAATAGCCAGAAACCAGATATAACCCAGATGCCCATCAGCTGGTGAGTTAAATAATCAATTATGAAGTATTTATATAACGGGATACTACTCAGCAGTAAAATGGAATGAACTATTGATACACAGTGAATCTCAAAATGAATATGCTGAGTGACAGAAGCTGGACAAAAAAGTGCTTATTAATATATATCGTATGATTCTATTTATATAACATTCTACAAAATGCAATTTAATTTATAGTGACAGATAACAGATCAATGCTTTTCCAGGTAGGGAGGTTTGGAGCTGTGAGGGGAATGAGGAAGTTATTCTAAAGGAACACAAGGACACTTTGAAAGTGATGAACATTTTTATTATTTTGATTGTGATTTCGGTTTCATGTATGTCAAAATTACCAAATAGTATACTTTAAACAGTTGCAGGTTATCATATGCCAATTATATCTCAATAGAGTTGTTTTTCAGAAAGCAATTGTTTTATTTTCAGTTTCTCAACTTTTCCTAGCATCAGTAGCACGATAGCTTTACATCCCCTTTGTCATCTCTTTTCAAAATGTCTTCTTCGCATATTATGACATTTTACCAATTGTATTTGGAATGTTTCTTAAAACTTCTCTGACACAGTATTTTGTTTTAAAATGTTACAAATGTTTAGATGTTAAAAACTGTCTTAATATAATTTTAGCTATATAAATATAAGACAAAAAATGATCTACAAATGCAAGGTATAATACTTACATTTATAACTTGGGTTCAGCAGAAAGCAGAGCTGAGGCTTCTGGAGCTATTCACTTGCACTTTATTAGGGATACAATTCCGGGGAGCAGGAGAGAAACAAAGAGAGTGCAGCAGCTAAAGGAGAACAAATACACAATTGTGCTGTTGAACTTACTGTTGCTAAGTGCAGCAGAATGCTAGGTTTGTGAAACTCAGCCTCCAAGTACATTCAAGGACTCTACTGGGAGCAATATGTGGATAAAAAGGAAGGATTTATCCACTGGTTCCTGTTTCCTACTGGGCAAAGGTTTACTCCACAGGATATTAATTTGCCTATACTTCTGGATTATGTAGGCCAGGGTGAGGGCACAGGGCAGTGAACCAAAAAGAGAGGCTTTAGGAGCAGGCAGGAGGCAACGACACTTCTGCTTGGGACTGTATAAAGAAAAGCCCTCATTGAACTGCCTGCCACCACAACAGCTGAAAAAAAAAAAAAAAGGGAAAAAGAAACAGAAAAAAGGGAAAAAAACGCGAAGCTAAGAGGATCTGAAATGATACAGCAGATATATCTGAAACATGTATGTTCTATAGCTATTAAGAACAACGGTAAGCCTAAAACAAAGTATTTTTTCTATGTCCTAGGTAACATATGTAACCTATAGCTCATCCTATTTGACATATGTATCCTACTAATTTGTTTTACATGAATACACTCTTAATCATGCTTGTGGCATTCATCTCTGAGGTACACTAAATTTACTTGGATCACTTTTATAAACTATTGACTTCTGTGCTCCATCACACAGCAATCAAAACAGAACATCTGAGACGGGCTGAGTATCACTATTTGTAAAGACTTCCAAGTGATTCTAATGTGTAGCCAAGGTAGAGAATCATTGAACCACTTCAGTCTTCCAGCTGTACATTGTGTGTTCCATGTTTTTACCAATTCCAAATACTATTCACACCTTCACTACTTAATAGAATGCTATTTTCTTTCTCTAAGTACTACCCATTATTCAGAGTTCTTTTTAAATCTTATCTCACCTACATATCTTTTCCTAACCATTTTATCCTTCATGATTTTTCCCTTATTTGACTCCATCATCTGTATTAGCAAAGCATCTTCTATATCCACCTTAGCAGTCTGTAGTAAAACCCTTTTTTATTTCTTTCCGAACTTAATTGCTTTCCTCTCTTTCCTTCAACTTTTGGAATCCTCAATGTTAACATACACCTGTTCTCAACACAAAGCTTTCAGGATAAGATTCCCCTGAAAATTGTGTTAGTTCTGTTTATTTTGAACAAGTTCAGTGGGGCAAACGGATTTTAAGATGGCCCAATAATCTCTACTTTTGTATGTTCAGGCCCTTGTATAATCCTTTCCCCTGGAATGTGGGTGAAATCTGTGACTTGCTTCTGACCAAAAAAATATGGCAAAGGTGATAAGATGTCATTCCCATGACTATGTTTCATTATATAAGGCTCCATCTTATTAACAGTCTCCTTAAATTACTGGTTTTGAAGAAGTTTCCAAGAATTCTACAGTTACAAAGAATACAACCTGGGAGAACTTGGAGGTAAATAATTCCTCACTTAAGCCTCTGATGAGAACCTGGTCTGGCTGATACTTTGATTCCAGCCTTGTGAAACCCTAAACAGAGGACCAAGTTAAGCAGTGATCTGACTTCTGACTTACTAAAATCAGGATATTACATGTGTGCTGTTTTAAGCCATTAAGTTTGTGGTAATTTAGTACATAGCAATAAAAAATTAATACATACTTTGGTACTAGAAATGGGATGCTTTTTATCTGAAGTGGAATTCTGTTGTAAAATACCTAAAAGTGTAAGAGTGGCTTTAGAATTGGGTGGGTGCACACTGGAAGAATTTGGAGAACAATAGAGAAAGTATAAATTGCCTTGAGTGGACTGTTAGTAGAAATCTAAAGTTGAAGCATGCTCCTGGTGAGGGTGAGAGCTCAGAAGAAGTGAGGAATAAGCCATTGAAAACTGGAGGAAAGAGAAACCCTTGTTAAGTAGGAGAAGAAAACTCAGAAGAATTGTGTCCTGCATTTATATGTAAAGCAGAACGTGTAAGTGATGAACTTGTTTATCTAGTTAAGGAAGTTTACAAGAGAAGTATTGAAGGTGCTGTCTCGTTTCTTCTTGTTGCTTACAATAAAATGTGAGAAGAGAGAAATAAATCAAAAGAAGAACAAAAATGAACAAGAACTTGATGATTTTGAAAATCCGGTCTCTTCAAATGGCAAAAAGTTAATGGCTGAAATTAAGATGGTTTGGTCTAGAGAAAAACTTGACCTTATGACTCTACAACGTTTTGCTAAAATTTCAGAAAAATCAAAGTATCAGAATATTCAGCCACACAAAGGACCCTTTCAAGAGATTAAGGGTGTGGCTCACAAATCTTAATCTGTAGGGCTTTTGTGCTCTTGTGGAATCCCTTCCCCTTAAATGTTGGTGGAATCTGTGATTTGCTTTTAACCAGTAGAATACAGGAAAGGTGATAGATTACCACTTCTATGATTGTGTTATGTTATATAAGACTCCATTTTGCTAGCAGTCTCATTTTCTTTATTGCTGGCTTTGAAGAAGAAAGCTTTCATGAATCCTACACATACAAGGAAATAAATTCTGCCAACCTGAGGGAGCTTGAAAGTAGAGCCTTCTTCAGTCAAGCTTCTGATGAGAACTCAGTCCTGATAAACATCTTGATTAGAACTTTGAGAGACACTAAGCAGAGGCCCCAGCTAAGTCGTGCCCAGACTCCTGACCCACAGGAACTGTGAGATAATAAGGATTAATTATTTTAAATTACTAAAGTTGTGGCAATTTGTTATGCAGAACTAGAAAACTAATACAATCTGACTATTTATTGCTATATTTTAGTCACCATTTCTAGTCAGCTAAGCAACAGGTAAATTATGAGATTATAGTTGCCTTCCATTTTTAGACATTTGTTTTCATTTCTTTCTTATCCACAATCTGCACATGTGGACATTGAGAGTTGAAGCCAAATTTCCTGACCCTCAGAGCACTGGTTCTTAAATTTTAGTGTGCATCAAAATCACCTGAAAAGCTTGTCAAGATACAGATTGCTGGGCCCCAGCCCTGGAGTTTTTGATTCAGTAGATCTGGCATGGGGCCCAAGAATCTGCACATTTAGTAAGTTCTCAGGTGATGCTACTGCTGCTAGTCCAGGACCAATACTTTGAGAACCACTTCTATAGACCATCTTTACCATGGTTCTTCTTTCTGTGGCCTCCATGATATTCATTTTTGCAGTTTACTCTGCCGCTCTTCTCATGATGACTAATATTGTAATCTGCTGGAATTTCTAGGTTCTGGCTGGCAGTTGCCATGGCAACACACACAGGGTTGCCCAGTGCCTGAGGCCCTGAGTGAGGATGGCACCAGATGAATCACCGGAATAAGTGACTTGCAAGGGGCACAGACACTTTTCCCTGAGTTGTCCATTTCCTTCTGTGACCCTTATTCTTGATCTTTTCTTTTTTTGGTAATGTCTTTTTTGAGACCCCCTCCAGATTCTTCTCTATATAACGTAATAATGATGAAAACTTCGATTCATGTCATTCTTCACATTTATTAAACAAGCAATACCCTTTCCAGCACAAAATCAACTTTTATTTGCATAACAACCTTGTGAGGTGTGCTGTATAGGTCTTGTTATTCCCATTTACAAATAGTTAATGTAAAGCTCAAAAACATTCAGAGATAACTGATATCCAAAGTTACACAAGGTAGAGAGTGGCAGAGCCAAGTCTGGAGGCCAGAACTCCTGATTTCTAGCTCAAAGCTTGTATCACCCAGGGCCCTAGCAAGAAAAAATTTCACAGTCAAAAGGATAACTGAAGAGAGCTTAACAAAGGGAACCCATGAGCGATGGTGACATACCCCAGGCTAGCAACTATCCTGGAGGGTCAAGAGGATAGAGTGGTTTAGTAAAACCTGGAAAGAGATATAGCTACAGGTGTAGCTGTAGGAGGACACCCAACAAAAAGGCTGTGGCCTTTAGTGGAGGAATGCAGTCACTGCCAACCCAAAGCCTGTAAGGAAGGGTGCCAGAGCAATGAACAACCCAACTTCTCTCCCCAGATTATGAGGGAGGCTTAAGATGAGGTAGAGACATTTTGACTTACCACTGTCTGATTAGGTCATTGCAGGTTTATGAACAGGGAGCAATACATGAAAATGAGGCCTTAGGAAAATTGGACTGGCAGCATCATGCTGGGCTGGTTGGAGGGAGAAGCTGGAGCTACGGAGATCAGTCAAAAGGATGCTACAGAGCTTAGAACATCTTCCATTTCTATCCACACTGAAGTGGGTCTGAACAAAATGGGCAAAGGCAGACATGAATGTTGTGGAAGGGTGTTGTGCTCCCATCCCTAGGGCATTTTTGTTTGAAGGAAATATCCCACTAGACATTCATATTCAATATTGATCTTAAAGCCTTTTCAGGATTTAACTGGGGTATGACTGGCCTTTTGGCCTTGATTTGGGTTCTGGAAAAGCAGACTCAGAGAGAGGGATTCAAGTATAAGTGGTTTATTAAGGAGGTGCAGGAAATACCAGCAGGGAAATAATAAGTGAGGGAGGGAAACCAAGAAAGGGGATATTACTAAATCAGCTGTCACAGTGAGTGACTGCCACTTAAGACCAAGAGTAAATTCCAGGAACTAGTGTAAAATGCATACCTCAGAATCATTCCACTTGAGCGGTGAAGGAGTTGAAACATTTGTATACCAACTCCTGAGCATCACTGGTTGATGCATGCTCCCGGGAAGCAATAATTCCTGACACTTCCAGCCTGCCACATACAAAGGCAGAATTACCTTCCGTGGTTCTGGAAACAGCTTCCTGACGCAGAAATGCAGATAATGGCAGTTGGAAGTCATTTTGAGCACAACGAACTGGACATGGGTGGAGAATTGACAGTACCTGCTACATTTTCATTTGCAGGATTGTGTTCATCAGCACTACGGTCTCTACCCACTTGATACAGTACCTACCCTGCCACGTCCACATGGAATTCAACTTGCTCATGCACAAAATCAAGTCAGCACGATTGTTTTGAAAGTTGTAGCATTGTTGGATAAATACCATAATGGGCAGCAGAATTTGTAGTAAAACACAGGAGGTAAATTTTGGTAATTTTTAAAGGTTTCAGAGGAGAGAAAAGACATATTACCAAATGGCCAGGGGATCAATGTAGCTACCGTATCTGTTTGTGGCTAACCAACGATCTGTCCCTGGGATTCGGGTGTCAATCCAAAAGCAAGAGAAACACACAATAAGGCAATGCAAGTACCCATGAAAAAGAACTCATCCTGCATTGCATAACATATCTGTTTATCGTCTAAACCTGGCTGCAAAAGATACCTAATTGCTCTTACTCCGCTCAAAAATAAAAGCTTCAAAGTGCTGTCATTTTCCACCGAGTTTCAGAACAGCCGATCACCCCATGCACTCGCTCTGTACTTAGATCTCACTAAGTTTGCATCTCTCAATTCAGCCAGGACATCTGTCCTGCTCTGCATCAGAGCCCTCAGCATGATCTTGAATCTACACAGACACAAGGCAAAAAAAAAAAAAAAGAGGCAGAGGGAAGCATTTTCTGTGCCACACTGTGCTGAATTATTTACTCCCAGCTCTGGGATTCAGAGAGCTAGTGCTTTCTCAGCCTTGAATTTTATTGCAATACAAAGAAATAAAATAAGTAAATAAGGAGAGAGAGGAAGTAAATCCCTTGGAGACCTACTGGCATATGAAATATCTTTTGAAATGGAGCCTGATGCTGAAATAATTGTGTCATTTAGAGTGCAATACTAATATGCTCACAACTATGGCTAAATGCTGGAGCAAAGAACAATTTTGCAGCAATAAATGTGTGGCCATTTGTTTAAGCAGAAAAAAACGAACCTAAAATTTGAATGGATTTATTTAATTAAGCATTGGCAAATTTAGACATTGACTACAAAATAATGCCTTCAAGCATTATGTGAAAAACAATAAGTTCAGGTAATGGAAATGAGGGTGTGTTTATTTCATCCGAGATCGGAATGAGAAAAAGGAATACAGTATGGTCGGGAGGTATTTATATGGCCATAAAAGAGAGAAATCCGCCTCCTTTCACGATATGTGTCACAGAGGGGTATCGTGAACATTCTCAATGTATTCTAAAGGGGCTGTAATCACGTAATCCCATAAATATAAAGTAACTTTGTTTTTGTCTCCCGCTACTCCTTTACATATTTCAGAAGGATAATTTCTTCCCAGCCTCTAGACAAAATTCTGCCCCCCGCCCATTTCTTTCCTGGGATGCTTAAGCATTAAAAAATTCCTATGGTCACTTTAAGTCCGAAGTACATTCTCTTTTTAGTGATTATCAGTAGCTGTAATCTCCAGGTCCATGTAATGCTCAAAACTTTGAATATTACTTGCTACTCTGATAGGAAGCCTGGAGCAGGGGAAGGGTGGGAGAGACGTGGTCAGCTTTTTCTCTGGAGGAGAAGACATAGTGCTTCTTTGTCTTCCTCCTCCAGCTGCTCACATCGTTCCTCACTCCTCCTGCACCCGTGTGCAGGGAGAGAGAAATACACAAAGAAAGCATGTTGTAAGTGGAATGCTTATGAACACCATCCATTTAGTGGCCTGGTTGGCATAACATTCTGACTCTTCCTCATGGATGCAGTTGTGATGTTTTTGGAGATCCTTTTCCACACCAAATATTGGGGACATCTCATTTCCAGATGTCTTGCCCCTGAGTGACGGACTCTCTTCTGTTCCACCTTTGCACTGTTTTCTTAGTCCTTAGCTGTTCCCTTGGGTTCATTGTTAGCTCTTTTCTCTGGAGATCTTTTCACTTGTCCAAGTGAGCCCTCCTGGCTAGTCCCTGAAGTGATTGTATGCTCGTCCATTCTGTTTCTGTCCCTCGCTGTCTCTGGCTATCTCTCTCTCCTCTTCTCTTTCTCTCACACACATACATACACACTTGGCCAATTCTGTTTCACAGGAAACACTTAAACACTTATGCATTATTTTCTCTAATAAATTTCAGGATGTTGGTCAATCCTAACGCAGCCAACCATCAGAGCAGCCAGTCTATCCATTTCAGTTATGATGTAGACATTAATCCACTGCATCTGCCCCTCAAATCTTGGGTAACAAATATTACCTTAAAGCCCCTATCTTTTGACTTGAGGTAAAAAGAGAGACACTTTCTGACCTTCTAAACAGAGCTTGCTCGGATAAATTACCTCTAAAAAAATATTTCTCCAAACTCTGACCTTCAACCATTTTTGCTCATGTGGCAGGTGAGAGTCATAAAACTCATAAAATTGGTGTTTGATCAATTCTTTCTGGAAATCCTATAGGAAAGCCTATCTCACAAGTCACTTTGGTATCTGGTATCTATTAGTGTCTCAGCAGAAATTTCTATTTTAGCATCCAATGATGAAATAAAAAGTGTGGGGAGATTAATTTTCTCTCAGTCAACCCTTGGAAGTGCCCACAGACTCAGCAATAAGGAAATCCTTGGCTGCTATTTTTGGGTCTGCAGAGGGCTTCAGAACCATGTTTTACTGAAGGGTAGTACATTAGCAGTATTTATTAGAAAACTACCATGTGCCCCCAAGATAGCTATAATGTGTAAAATGCTATTTTCCTTTTTTTGTTTTCCCCAGAGAAAGAACTGGAGGTTCAGACAAATAAAGTGGCTGATCTAGAGACATTAATGCACTGTTAGAACTTGAGAAACAACTCCATTATTGTGTAGTCAGCTAACTGGTTAAGTCTGTTAACAGACATGTGGCATAATTTAATTTAATACTTTTTTCTATCCCCCTGGCTTATAGGTTGAGGTTGATCTGAAAGATAGGACTATTTGTGATCCAGAATCAAAAGATTCAAGAAAAGTCTGAGAATTTCATCCTTGGAGCAGAAAGTAAAAGTGTTCTGGAGCCAAAAGTAGTAACAAAGATGGAGGACAAGACATCGTTGGATTAAATCATATTGGCAGACCAAACTTCAGAAGAATCAACACACCAGAGACAAGAAGAACTTGAAGTTAAAGCAAAATTCTCTTATACTGGAGTATTCTTCTGCATTCTCTGCTGAAATATGATGCCCCCCACCATGAAGAAGAGATTCACCTTGGATATAAACCACAATTTACCCCCCTCAACAGATCCCAGGAGCCTGCTGCTTACCTACTGGGGAGTCCACCTGCCTTGCTTTCTGCTTCCCCAGTCATATCCATCTTGCTCCATATGAACTTTCCCAGGCCCAAGCGGCAGATAAGAGAATGATAGCTACTCACCAAACCTTGCTCCTTGTCTTCCTGAGCACACAGCTGGACCCCATTTTGAAGCCTCCGTTGAGGTTAGATATGGTCATGTGCCTGAGTACTAGCCAATAGAATGTAACTGGGAACTGTTGTGTGTCTCTTTGAAATCTGGCTGATGAGTACCTACCCCCATGCTACCCTCCATATTGTTTCCCTTTGTAGTGACTTGATGCAATTGAGCCCAGGAAGCTTCAAAGCTATATGCTGAGGATGGGTTTGATATCACAGAAGAAGCCCGGGTCCGTACATCACTGCTTTGAGAACTGCTGCCCACCTTTTGGACCACTCATTTTGAACTTAACATGAGCAAGAAATAAACTTTTCTGTTTGAATCATTATATATGTTTGGATTTGTATGTTGCAGCAGCTAGGATTACCTTAACCAATACAGACCCCCTGAGAAAAGTTGTTGGACCAATATGCATTTAAGCTCAGGTTTTAATTTTTCACACATAAAAAATTATAAATACATATAATTTTGAGCTTCTTTAGGAAAGAACAAATATCCTAATTGGCTTGGTATTCTCCCAGTAAATAGTTCTTGAAAGGGTATTTCATATAGTAGAAATTCAATGACTACCTCTTCAAAATGTTTGAATGTTCAAGTCTTAAGAAAAAAATATTGAATATGAGAAGATTAAGGAGTCATTTACATACTAAGAGCTAAATGAAGGCTTACTGAATAAATAAATGAAAGAGTGAATAAATGGTATATTTGATGAAAATAGGTCTCACCTTAAGATTCACAGAGAAATTTGCTTATCTGTAAGATGAGGATTGTGATACCTTGCACTTTCTACCTCACATGTAATGTGTTAGTATCAAATCAGAGAATTTACTTTCAAGCATTTACTTTCTAAATTACCAAATGTTAGACACATGTAAGTTTTCCAATATAATTTAGATAGATTACTTTATGTTTTGTCAGTATGTTGACAGTTTATTGATAATGGAATTGAAACTCAAGGAAGCAAAATAATCTGTGAAGCACTTCTGAACATCTTAGAAATTTTTTTAAAGGTTATATTGGTGACCTGAAGATTTTAGACCTCTTAAAATTCTGAATTACTATTAATTTGCAGATAAAATAATGCCATTATTTAGCACTGGACTCAAGAGAACGTCATTTTGTGTATCATCAGTGCCCTGCAATTATAACTAATCATATCTCCTCTGTATCTCCCTGAGATGTATCTGCCACTTCCTAGGTTCCTGCTTAGTGATTAGAGTCAGAAAAGCATTAATCAACACTGCTGTGCCAAATACTATGGAAATTCATTTAACCATATTACATAATTGAAATGTCAGAATGTTAAACACTTTCCATCATATGAAAATATATTTGGAATTGTCTAGAACCAAGCTGGCAGAGAACAAACACAAAGAATGTTCTTATAAAATGAATGAGATCTAGCTGGGCATGGTGGCATGTGCCTGTAGTTCCAGCTGCTCAGGAGGCTGAGATGGGAGGACTGCTTGAGCCCAGGTGTTTGAGGCCCGCCTGGACAACATAATGAGATCTCCATCACTAAACATAAATTTTAAAATAATGGATAAGATTTAATGATCCATGGAATGGTTGTTTGTGGGCTTTTGGTCAGAAGCCTGAGAGTGGGGATTAGACAAAAGTGGCTGTCCAATGTGCCAGTGGTGATGCTAACCTCTCACCAGCTGAAATTGCAAAGTATATGCAGCAGGCTTCAATGACTTCCCTCACTGCTGAAAGAGTATATCTTGTATTGCCTGGGCAGGTGACCTTCACCAGGGGTTAAGAGAATTCCTGTGAGTTCGTTGTGAGATTACCTCTCTTTCATTTCCCAGTCCTTCATCAGAAAAGTCAAGAGACTCCTATCACATGCTAGAAGAAAGATTTCCTTTATGCAGGCTCCATCCTCCATCAGTAGGAGTCAAGTGGTAGCCCCCAAATTCTGCATATTTCCCTCACACCTTTCAAATTGTCCAATACTTACTAGCACTTTCTTCTTTGGAACATCATGTCCTATATTTCTGTCATTTCAGTCACAAGAAGTGTAGGGCTCTAGATCTTCCCCTATTCCTTAGCCTTTAATCTCCTTACGGCTCCACAAATTGCCTTTTCTGCCACCATCTCCCTTCCTTCTGCTCCATCTCCTGAAAGAACTGGAACTTTCTGTCAAGCATCTATCAGTTATCAACCAAATTCCCTATATCTCCTCACATTTCCTTGACTACACTATTCCTTTATTTTATTTACTAACTAAAACTTACCTCTCTTCAAAGGACCCTGCTTCCCTTACAACCTCCTCAAGGGGTGGCTGTTTTCTCTCCCAGACCCCTCAAAGCACTGAGTCTGGATGTGGGGTAGTGTCCTCCTTCCTCCTCATTGCTTCTTCCAGATCATTATTCCTCATTTCTCCCTAAGACTACATAGTTTGAATGACTTCTATATTGCCAAACCTCTAAGTGTATTTGAGTCTTCATTTTACTTGATAGATCAGCAGCATATTAACAGTTGATCACTCTCTTCCTGTTGAGACACTTTCTTCACTTCACTTCCAGGACACCATACTCTCCAGCTTGCTTCCTGCTTCACTAGTTGCTCCTTCTCTGTTCCTTTGCTACTTCCTTCTCATCCCACTTATCTCTAAATGAGAGCCCCTGCACTTAATCTTTGAACCTTGCCTCTTCTCTGGATACACTTACTGCCTTAACAATCTCATTTAATCTAATGATTTTCTATGCTTTCTAAATATTGATGACTCTACAAGTTATAGCTTTATTCCAGAACTTTCTCCTGAACTTCAGATGTATGTATCCAAGGGCTCACCTGACATCTTCATCAGGATATTAATAGGTATTTCAAAATTAATACATGAAAAACTGAGCTCCTGATTTTTCTTCAAATCTTCTCCTCTTGAAGCCCCTCCAACCCACACCAATCTCAGCTAATGACAATCCCAATCTTTCAGTCATTCAGGCCAAAAACTTTGAAGGCATCCTTGACTCCTTTCTTTCTCTCACACTGCACATCAAATTTATCAGAAAATCCTAATGGATCCTCTTTCAAAATATATGTATGGCATCCAACCAGTTCTTACTGGCTTTACAACTACAACCCTGTCAACTGTTATCTATTACTTGGATTGCTGCAATAACTTCCCAACTGGTCCTTCTACTTCTGTCCTTGCCTCCTTTGTTTCTATTCTGAAAAAAGCAGCCAAAGTAATTCTGTTAAACACAGGCAGAATATATCATTCCTTTGATTATAACCCTACAATGGCTTCCTAGATCACACTGTGTAAAAGTTAAAGTCCTACAATAACCCTTCAAAGTTTTTGGCTAAGTATGTAAGATATCTAGTGTGATAGATAGCATTAAGTGCTGAGGTGAAAAATAAAGCAGGGAATGGAAATAGAGAGCATCAAAGATAGAGTGATGATTGCATTTTAAGTAGACCTGCAGGAGATGATAGAGTATGCCATACATATATTTAGGGAAAGAATATTATATGCAGAGAAAAGAGCAGGTGCAAAGGCCCTGAGGCAGAAGCGTGCTGGAATATACAAAGAACAGCAAGAAAGCATAGGAGATGAGGTGAGACAGGCCTGTTGATAATGTCTCTTCCACAAAAATATAATATGCATGTGGATAGAAATTTTTGGCTTATTTTATCTACTGTTGTATATCTAGAACTCAACTTTCAGCTAGCATTCTACTCACACTGACCATGTGTTCTGAGTTATGGTGACATTTTATGCTATAGAATTTTTTTTTTTTTTTTTTGAGACTAGGTTTGGCCTTGTTGTCCACGCTGAAGTGCAGTGGCATGATCTTGGCTCACTGCAACCTCTGCCTTCCAGACTCAAGCCATTCTCCCACCTCAGATTCCTGAGTAGCTGGGACTACAGGCGCACACCATCATGCCTGGCTAGTTTTTATATTATTTGTAGAGACAGGGTTTTGCCATGTTGACTAGACTGGTCTCGAACTCCTGGACTCAAGTGATCCACCTGCCTCGGCCTCTCAAAGTGCTGGGATTATGGGGTGTGAACCACCACACTCAGCCTATGTTACAGAATTTCGGTTTTTAGTGTCCATAGTTAGGGTCTGAAATACATCAAGGGGACCCTACAATGGTCCTGGGAGATGAGCATTGAGACTGTAATGATAGAATGGATCAGACCATGCTTGAAGGACCTCAGAAGGTCTGGTTAAATTGTCAATTAACCCTCATAGTTTGCAGAGTTTCTGGGAGACAAAATCATGTCCAGAACTCTGGAGCCACAGGATTCCTTTGGGTCCCCACAACTTCTTTGAAAAAGATTATAATGGCTTTAATATCATGAATGTTTACTGAGTTTTTACAATATAACAGGCATGGTTCTATGCACTGTACACAACTAATTCATTGAATTCTCTCAACAACCTAATGAGGTCAGAACTACTATTATCCTCATTTTCGATGTGAGAAAACTGAAGTACAGAGAGGTTATGTGGCTTCCAAAGTCACATAGTTTAAAAGTGGCAGAGACTGGATTCAAATTTAAATAATAACCACTGCCAGGGTACCATGGGAAGTTGTGGTCCAGACACTACATCAAGCTGCACCCAAGGTGTCCTAATCCTATGCCTTCTTTCTCCACTGGATGAGAGAAAAGGAGCAGGACCTAAGTCTCCTGATTTTGTGGGAATTTGCTTTCCTGTTCCACGTTTCTCCCTCCTCTGCCCTTCTATGCATTGAAATGATGGGCAGGGGAGTGTTTCCAGCCTCTGGAAGCAGGCGAGCAAAGACTCGATGCATGTTCCCACCTCTTGCACTGGCTCATACTTTAACGGCTGGAAGTTTAAAATCACATCCCAAGCTTTTTGGAACTCAAAATTCAGTTATCTGACTCAGTAAAATGTAGCTTTCTCACTTAAAAGGATTTGCCCAAGGGGCCTCTGGGATTTCAAATATACTTAAAAGCAACAACTGTGTTGAATCATAGAATCATAAGGGATTGCATTTCCGCTGGAGAACAGACAGGATGTTTTAAACAGAGGGGGAAATGTTTGAAGTTCACCAAGCTTTGAGTTTCATCCCACCCACCACATCTGAAAACTATCTGAGTCATTTGATGAAGGCAAAATACAGCTGGGCTCCCTTATTCTTAGTGTTATTGTGGCCTACCATCTTGACATTGTGATGCTATCTCCGCAAGAACATTTCACCTACATCTACCAACCCTTTTCTACTGGAATCAGGAAGAGTCTGTTCTCCAAAGTCTATCCAGAGTGGAGTGGGCTGAGGGTGGTATGGAGTAAATATTCTCATAGACAGAAGTCAAATACAGCTCTAGACAAAACAGTGAAGAGAACAGGTTTGTCCATGGCCCTGAGCTGCTATCAAGGAGGTTACGGGGCCTTTATCTCTTTCATGGTGCTGCAGTGTAGTGTAGTGTGTTTATGAACATAGATTTGGGAGTCAAAAAGATCCATGTTTAATCTTGACCCTACCGACTTATTTACTCACTGTGAGTCCTTGGGCAGATTACTTAACCTCTCTAATTAGATGTTACTTTCCTTATGTAAAATGGGGAGAGGTATTGTGAGGATCCAATGAGAAAATATTTGTAAGGTGCTTGCAACAGTACTGGACCCATAATAAATATTTAATAAATGTAAATTATTAGTACTGTTCTTGTTGTTACTGCCTCTCCCTCAAATGCCCATTGCTTTTTACCCTTTATTGTATTATTAAAATCTGCTTTCAGATGTTTTATTCAACCAAGGGATAGATGAAAACAAGTCAAAGTCTTACTTCACATTCTAAATTCTAGATCCCAGATTACCACCTAACATAAAGCTCAGAGGGCAAGGAATAATGGAAATGCAGAGAGAAATTTACCTCCCAAGAAATAAATTTGTTCCAGGCCTGCCTAGATCTCTGCAATGAAGCAGTTAAAGAGCACTTGCTTTGGAGCCAGATTTGCAGGTCAAATCCAAGGAAATCCATGTAACTTTGAACGTTGGACAAGCTACTTCAACTCCTTGGGTCTCTTTATAACTGATGCGAAGATGTAGGGGGTCTTAGATCAATATTTTTCAAATTTATTTATTTTTTTTTTGCCATGGAACTATTTATTTGAATAAACTCTCACAGGGAAATACAACGTATAGATCAAATGTATTGGATACAGGAGGTAAGTTTCCTGAGCTGCTCTCCTTAGGCATTGGGAGTATTTTGTGAACCCTCAAGCAATGCAGTTACACTGCATACCACTCAACTGTGTGATCGCCAAAATTCCTACTGTGTCGAATGCACTAGGTATGCTGCATTTTTACCTTAAACACCAGGCTACGGTCCCATCATCCTCTCAACCTGTTCTGCTTATATCTACCTGTCACCTCGGGCTTCCTCATACTTGAAACATATTCTGGTTTCTCTTCCCCATAGGATCTGTATCAGTAGGCATAGTCTCTCACCCTTAGATGATTATAAATAGCATACAATCTTTCATTTGATCAGCACAATGTTAAAAAATGTATTGTAATCTCTTTAGGCAAACATGTATTCTCCAGCTAGGCTCCATTACTCCCTACTACTTTCTCTTATCCAAGTCAAACATTTGTATTACTTGCCTGGCCCCTGAAGGCATCTGAATTCACAATGTCAGATCTTCCGTGTCATTCAAGGCCCTCATCACATCTAGCTTTTGGACTCCTCTAGTTGCTCTCATTTCAACGATTCTCATTTCAATGTACTTACAATATAGTTATATAAATACAAATAAAAAAATATTAAAAAGATAACTTAGAGGTTTAACTTCAGAGAACTAATTTCAAAAAGAGAGCAGTCAGCTGACTTCTTTTGGATCTCTTACAACAAGCACACAATCTTTTCTTGATTGAGTAGTCAAATATGTAATCATGGAATAAAACTAATTTGAAAAGATTCTGTTTAATAATAATGATCAGTAGTATATTCGTGTAACACTAATTTCCATTAAGAAAATCCATCAAAATTTCAAAAGCTTAACACAATGGAACTTAATTTCTTTTTTTCTTTTTTTTTTTTTTTTTTGAGACGGAGTCTCACTCTGTAGCCCAGGCTGGAGTGCAGTGGCCGGATCTCAGCTCACTGCGGAACTTAATTTCTTACATACAAGTCCAGTGTGGGTGTACTTAGTATACGAATAACTTAAGAAAACCTTTTATTGGCCGGGCACGGTGGCTCACATCCCAGTACTTTGGGAGGCCGAGGTGGGCAGATCACGAGGTCAGGAGATTGAGACCATCCTGGCTAACACGGTGAAACCCCCTCTCTACTAAAAATACAAAAAAAAAAAAAAAATTAGTTGGCATGGTGGCAGGCGCCTGTAGTCCCAGCTACTCGGGAGGCTGAGGTAGGAGAATGGCATGAACCCAGGAGGTGGAGCTTGCAGTGAGCAGAGATTGTGCCACTGCACTCCAGCCTGGGCGACAGAGCGAGACTCCGCCTCAAAACAAACAAACAAACCTTTGATTTTAAAATGATTTTAGGTTTACAGCAGAACTGCAAATATAGTACAAGAGTTCTCAGATACTCTTCCTCACCTTCCCCTGATGCTAAGATCTTATACAACCACGGTGCATCTATGTAAACTATAAAATTAACATCAATACAACACTACTAACTAAACTACAGACTTTAATCAGATTTCACCAGTTTTTCCTTTAATGTCCTTTTTCTGTTCCAGTGTCAGATCCAGGATATAACATGTCTCTTTAGTCTCCTCCAGTCTGCTGCAGTTTCTCAGTCTTTATTTGTTTTTCATGACTTTGGCATCTCTGAGGAATAGTGGACAGGTGTTTTGTAGAATACTCCAAAATTTAGGTGTGTCTGATGTATTCTTATCATTTGACCAGGGCTATGGATTTTTGGGAAGAATATCACAAAGGTAAAGTGCCCTTCTCATCGCATCATATTAAGGGGTGCGTGATATCCATAGACCTTTCACTGCTTATTAGACTTGATCCCCTTGGTTAGGGAAGCAACTGCCAGATTTTTTCATTGCAAAGTTGCTATTTTTTTCTATCCTATACTCTATTCTTTGGAAGCAAGTTACCAAGTCCAGCCCACACTCAAGAGAAGAAAAATTAAGTTTCACTTTCTGGAGAAAGAAGTAGAAAGAAATTTGTGGACATATGTTAAAACCACCACAATAATGAATAAATACTGGGTTCTGTCTGCAGCAATTATTATTGCTGTGTTCTGACACTGATTTTTTATTTCTCTAATTTCTTCAGTAGATATTATCTGGAATTGTTTTGTAACAAGTTTTTCCTCTCTCCCATTTATTTATTTATTTATTCAATGATTATATAAGTATGAAATCATGGATATTTATTTTCCAGGTTATAATCCAAAATTATTATTTACTTTGTTGCTCAAATTGTTCTAGCTTTGGTCATTAGAACACTCTCAGGTGAGCTCCTGTGCCCTTTTTGACACACCCACATTTTAAAAATTTATTTTCTATTTACTTTTACTTTTATTTATTCACTAGAATTTCCTTACTTTCTATAACTACAGATGTGCTAAGGTCATTCCCTGTCCTATCATTTCAATCAGTATATTCCAGGTGGAGTTATGGATTTCTCTGTGTCCTCTCAGATCCAACCTTTTTCCCTTTTTTTTCCACAGCTCTACTGTTAGGTGCATAAACATTTGGGATTATTTGGAGTGTTAAAAGATAAACTGAGATACATTAAAATATTGAAGTTTATTTGAGCAGATAGTGATTCGTGAATCAGGCAGTGGTTTGGGGCTCCAGTAAAAGGACACAGGGAGAAAACTTTTATAAAGTGTTCATGGAAGAAAGACAAAGAAAACATTTGATCAGTTAAAGTGAGGCAATAGCTTTATTTGGGTCATTCCAGCTGAAAAGCCCCTAGTTAGAAGTTAGATGATGGTTTCTGATTGGTCAATCTTAAAGTTTGTTTTACCATTTATACTGAGATGGGTTTCAGTTTGCTTATATAGGAACACAAGTTGCTGGAGCCGTTTCAACCTAATGGCCTCCCAAGTTTTTTTTTTTTTCTCAGAAGCAGTGATCCCTTTATCATTATATGATTCTTCTTTATCTCTGATAATATTTCTTCTCTTTTTTTCTTTTTTTTTTTTGAGATGGAGTTTCACTGTTGTCGCCTAGGCTGGAGTGCAATGGTGTGATCTCAGCCCACTGCAACATCCACCTCCCAGGTTCAAGCCATTCTCCTGCCTCAGCCTCCTGAGTAGCTGGAATTACAGGGGCCCACCACCACACCCAGCTAACTTTTGTATTTTTAGTAGAGATGGGGTTTCACCATGTTGACCAGGTTGATCTCGAACACCTGACCTAAGGTGATACACCTGCCTTGGCCTCCCAAAGTGCTGGGATTACATGTGTGAACCACCACATCTGGCCAGTGTTTCTTATTCTAATCTTTACTTTGGTCATAATTGATATACCTACCCCATCTTTCTTTTGTTAGTGTTTGTGCAGTGTATTTTTTTTTATCATTTTACTTTTAATCTACCTATGTCTTTATATGTAAAATGGGTTTCTTGTAGAAAGTACATGTTTAAGTCTCAATTTTTAAATTCAATATGAAAATCTCTGTCTTTTAACTTGTGTTTTTAGACCATTCAAATGGAACCAAATGATATATGGTTGGACTAAAATCTATCATCTTGTTCACTGTTTTCTATTTGTTTCATTTGTTCTTTTTTATTTCCTCATTTCTGCCTTCTCTCAGTGTAATTGAACATTTTGTAACTTTATTTTTTCTCATCTATTGAATTATTGTTTATACCTCTTTAAAAAACATGTTTAGTGGTTTAAAATATACATTTTAAAATAATCTTAGTCTACCTTCAAAGACTATTATACTGCTTCATGTGTAGTGTAAGACCCACATAGTAGTATATTTCCAATTCATCCTCCTATCTCTTGTGCTTTTGACCCACATACAGAGGAGAAGGCAGTGTGAAGACAGAACAGAGATATTTAAAGATGCTGGCCTTAAAGAGTGGATTGATTCAGCCCCAAGCCAAAGAATCCTGGAAGTCACCAGAAGTTGAAAGAGCCAAGGACAGAATTCTCCCCTATAGCTTCAGGAAGGAGAATGGTCCTTCTTTGATTCTGGCCTGTGATACTGATTCTGCCTTCTGGCTTCCAGAACTGTGAAAGACTAAATCTGTTGTTTTAAATCACTACATTTTTGGTAATTTGTTACAGCAGCCATAGGGTAATAATAACATCTAGGGTTTTTTTGGTTTGTTTTTTTTTTTTTTTTTTTTTTTTCCTGCTTGGTGTTTTCTGAACTTCTTGGAACTGTGATTTGGTGTCTGTCACTAATTTTGGAAAATGCTCAACCATTATTTAATTATTTCTTCAAATATTTTCTTCTGCTCTGTTCTCTCTTCCCTTCTGGAATTTCATTACAAATGTGTTAGACCATTTGATATTGTCTCATAGCTCTTGGATCTTCTGTTTTTCTCCTCTATTTCTTTGTGTTTCAGTTGAGGTGATTTCTGTTGACGTGTTATGAAGATCACTGATTATATCTTTGTGTGTGTTGAGTCTACTCATTACCCCTTTGAAAACATTCTTCACCCTTGTCACTGTGTTTTTCATGTGTAGCGTTTCTATTTTGTTTTTTCTTCTAGTCACCATCTTCCTGCTACAATTAACTACTTATTCTTTCATGTCATCTATCTTTTCATTTGGAGCCTTTAATATATTACTTATCGTAAATTGCCTACTAGTTTCAACATCTGTGTCATAAATGGGATTGCTTCTGATGGTTACTTTGACTCTTCAGACTGTTTTTTCTTTCCTTGTTGTATTCCTCTAAATTTTTTGTTGAAACATGGACATGCAAGACAATAGGCACTGAGATATATTTTTTATGACTGGAGATGAGCATGCCTTTCCTTCTGCTATGTCTTTAATGTGAGAGTTTGTAATAATATAATAAGAAAATGGGCTGAGTTTGAGGTTTGCTTTCCACTTGGCTTTGGGTCTTCTCTTTGTCATGCTCCCCAAAGAGAATTTTTCTTCTGCAGCCTCCCCAGTTCATTCCACTGCTAGTTTTACTTGACACCTGTTAGTGTGGCAGTGGAGGTATGGGGGATGGAAACATTATCCAATGTTCTGATTAAGCCTCAGTCTTAGGCAAATGCTATGAAACTAGGTTAAAGTTTGTGTTTCTTTTCCCAAGTATTCCTTTCCCCCCTCCAGACATAATGCTAGGCCAAGCATGCGTTCCCTTCTTATCCCAGGAGCAGAAGTATTTTTTTGTGTTTTTTTTCCTGTTTCCTTCTCCCAGGTGAACTTTGGTTTCCACTAGTGCCATCAGGCTACGGTTTAGTTGCTCTCATCCTTGTAGATTAAGGTTTTTATTTCTTATGGGAGGTAGGGGAGAAGTCTGGTTGGAGTTCTTCTCCACTAGTCGGCACCATAGAGGAAGCTTCCTCAGGGTTCTCCCCATCTCCCCTGTGTCCATCTATGAGGTTTCTGTAAGAAAATCTTGAAAGAAGGTGTGACCTTTTCGGTGTCTGCTTTCCCCAAGGGCTTTATACTCTTATACTAGCTGACACTAGGCTTGTAACAATTTGACTCTTTAAAATTCTAGTTAAATTCTCTTTCTGCCTTAATTGGCTTTTGGCAGCCTCTGTTCCAGGTAAACAAAGGCTAGTATCCCATTTCTCCCTGCACACACCAGTTTCTCTCTAGGGTTCAGGTTAGTTGTTTGCCCTGTGACTTCGGTTTTCTCATGTGTTCAAAAGAAGTCATTAATTTTATTTCTTTTTTTGTTCTTGTTGTTTAAAGGGTAGGAACAACGTCTTTTCCAACTTTCTACATCTCCAAGCTGAAGCTAGTGGTTGAAATCTTTCATATCTTGATTCAGGGACCTAGACTTCTTTCTCTTATAGCTTTCCTATCCACTAGGGCTTGCATATGATTATTTATACTCATAGTTGACTTTTATTTAGAATAAACTAGTAGATGTTAAATTGCTGGGTGTTGCTGTGTGCATTCTCCAGGAAACAGACTCTAAGACAGAGATTAGTATTCAGCAAGTTTTTTTTTAGGACACACTCTTAGGATTAAAACCGCTGGAAAGGAAGGGAAGAAGGCAGGATTGGACAAGGCAGAAGTTCAGCTGTGATAGAATCTCAACAAAGGGTCAGTGGATCCCATAGAAAGCTCTGGAGCAGAGATAGCTCTGAAGAGTTGTCCTGTATGCATTGAGGAAGCTGAACTTTTATGTCTTCTCATCAGTCAGTCATTGAATAAGGGTGTATCCAAAGTAATGCCTTGTCAAGGCAAGTGTCTCCAGCTGAGGACAATTTCTCAAGAGGCCTGAGAGCTGAGGACTGTTATCTGGTAGCAGTGGAGGCATAAGTCCTGAAGGGGATCTGGACAATGCATCACAGCTTCCACTACATTGAGTCAAAGAATATGAATATTTTAAGGCTCTCGATAGGTATTGTGAAATTATTCTTCACAAAAGTTGCTCTAGAAAAGGTGTACTTAAGTACTCTTGTACTTAGTTTTCTCATTGGTAATATAGCAATAATTTTAACAATTTACCTCATGGACTTATTGTGAGAATTAAATGAGTCAATATTTATGGTATGCTTAGAACAGTGCCTAATATATACTAAACACCAAATGCTTCTTAGCTATCAAAATTATTGCTATCATTTTGCATTGATACCAGCAGTACATAAAATTGCCTATTTCTTTGCACTACAACCACTTTATGGGTATTTTCATTAAAAATATAAATTTCCAATTTGAAATATGTCATGATGTTTTATTGACTACTTACATTTCTTCTTTTGTAGATTATTTTCTGATCCCCTTTGCCTATTTTCTATTAGAATGTAATTTTTTCTTACTAATTTGTGAGAGTTAAAAAAAGTCTTTAAGATATTTATCATTTAGTTTAGCATATAAGTTAGAAATATATTGCTAATTTGTATATCTTTTAGCTTACTTAAGCTAGATTATTATATTTTTACATGCTTTCTGTAGGAGGCCTAATTAGTGGATCAATGTCAGAATGACATTAATGATGATAAAAATATTGTTTAATGACAACTAATATCTATTGAGTATTTACTACCCTAATATGGTAAGAAACACTCATTCTTTCATGCATTACCTTATTTAATTCTCAGCATACATCTCTATGAGTTAAAATCTTCTATTATGCCCATTTAATAGATATGAAAACTAAGAATGAGAAAGATTAAATAACTTGCACCAAAGTCATAAGTGGTGGAGACGGTATTGAAACTCTAAAGCCATCATTTCCTAAGGTGTGTGTTTTGTGAAACACCATCCCATGAGACATTATGTATACACACGCACAAATATGTACATGTCACATCAAATTGATCTAGTAGAGTTTTGAATATCTTATTCCAGAAATAGCCTATATAGATACCAGCATATGAAAAACTCAAAGGGACACTTTAGGAAAGAAACTTGTTTAACTTGTTTAACCCAGGATTCCCCCCAAATTATTTAATCATAGATCTTTTATTTCCTATTATACCACTAACAGACTGTAGAAATAGTACTCTATTTCACACACCTGGTAAAATGCTGCACTAGACTACTCAGTCCCTCAACAATTGAGAGCAGTGCCCAGCTGTCTGGGATTCTGTTCACTTATCATTGATACAGATGAAAACAAAGAGAATGACCTAATCAAATTAGCTGGTGACTCAAAGTGAGAAAGAAAAGCTGCTACACTAGGTAACAAAATAAGGATTTAATAATCTGGAACAATGGACAGAAGTAAATAAGATACAATCTGACAGGGATAAATGTAAAATCCTGCAGTTAGGTTAAAACAAAAATCAATGACATGAGTGTAATTTAGAGGGAAGTTAGATTTCGCAGTAGTTTGTGTGAGGAAGCCCGGGGAATTTAATTGATCATAAACCCAATAAAAAAGCAATTTAAATGTATTCAATAAGCAAGGGAACTACAGTTTTAAACCTACATTAATACATGATAGTGTTTAGATTGTCAGAGATTGGTATCCACTTCCCTGGTTGTTGTGCTAGTCAGAGAGTGTCTGGAACATTGTGATATAGCTGGCAGCATGCTTTAAGACAAATAATGAATGGCAATCCAGAACCTATCCAAGTGGTGTTGACTTAGATAATGAGGAGTCCAGCAGCCATCACCTTTTGAGCAGTAGTAGAAACAACTCAAGCTGTCTACTCTGGTAAGAGTAGGTTCAGGGTGGCCACTGGGAGTGGATGATTGTACTGAATATGTTTTGTTCGTTGCTATTTATTTTCCATTGTGCTTTGAACCCTAGGAGGCTTCCTGACCTCTATCTGCCAGTGGGAGGCACCAGGAGGAGATCAGAGATAGGAGAGGAATGAAGTAGGTATTTATTCCATTGGCTGCCTCCCTGATGGCTCGCTGGGTGATTCTGTCCTCCAGCTTCAGCTGCCTCTCAGCCTATCCTTCCCCTTGACATTTCAGACTTAGGACTCTGTTCTTGCTGGCTCTAGAGTGGTCCTAAGTTTTGCTTAACCCTGCTCACATCTTTATAAATAACCCTTTTATCTTGCTCTCCTCAATTACTGCCTGAGCATGTGATCTGTTGCCTGCTAGGACCAGCCCCAGACTAATGCTGGGATAATTAGGATGATTGTCTGAATATTTCAAGGACCTTCACATGGAAGAGGATAGAATTAAGACAAGGGGGTGGAAGTTGTGAGCAGATTGGATTCATGTACTCATTTATTCATTCAACTAATCTTATTAAGCCTCTACTATGTGCCAAGCCCTGTGCTAAGTGTAAGGCAGTGCTCTAAATGCTTATGGCAAAGAGAATTAATCTAGATTGAAAGTTAGGGAGGCTTCCCAGATTTAAAAAAAGAGAGAGAGAGAGAGAACCCAAAAGATGAGTAGGGCTTGCAGGGTAAAGAGAGGAGAACCTGGGAAGAAATGTTCCAGGAAGAGAAATTTACAAGTGAGAAGGCTGGAGGTGAGAGAGAAAAAGACTTATTATAGGAGGTGAAAGAAGGTCCCAATGTCTGGAGTTTCTCTATCTGCTGGTTGGGTGAGAGCAGCACATCAAGGGATGAGGCTGAGAGATGGGAGCGGGGCTGAATATGCAGAGCTATTGTGAAGATGGACTTGATTTTAAGGGCCATGGGAGCCCCTTGAAAAGTTTAAAGCAAGAGAGACACCTATTATGATTTTCTCTTTCCATTGCAGAGCAAAAGGAACAAGAACATCCAAGACTATTCAGATATAAATCACACTACCTTATCAAGGAATGAGCAGCCAGCTCCTGGAAGTATCCAAAGAGGGACTGGATGACAGCTCTAGCATATTTTTAAGGAGGCCACTACACTGAGTGAGAGGTTGGACTACCGGACATCTATGGTCCTTTCTAATCCAGGAAATTTTGAGAGTCCTCTGGCCTGGCCCCCATGCCCTATGGTGGGGTAAAAGACATAGAGGTTTGAGAATCCTTTCACTGACATCCAAAACTGGCATGCTCTTTTTTTTTTTTTTTCAGCCCCTACCCTTGGGCCTAAAAGGAAAAATACACATCCAGACTGGAACTTCTGATAAGACATTGGGCTCTAGTGTTTGTATTCTCTCATCCCAGCTGATGCAGGAAGGACACTGGTCACAGTGATTTCCAGGGAATGGCTCAGCCAGCATCTGACCTTCGGGCCTGCTAACAGCTGGCTCTATAGTCTAGGGTATTAAACAAGTTCACCAGTTTTTTCTTTCTTTTAAAATTAAACTCTATGAAACATAAGAAAACAAACATCTCGGGCCCTGGGTCAGTGCCACACTCTGGCCACAGTGAGGACTGGGTAAGGTTTGAAGGATCTGAAGGCAGAGGTGTTGTCAAGCACAGTGGCACTCTTGTTTTGGAACTCACTCTCAGGGACTGGGCAGATCTGTGTGTGATAACACAGCTGTGGGCCGATAATTACAGAAACCTTCTCATTATGCTTGAGTGGGGGCCAAGGCATGGGCTTGAGTGGGGGCCAAGGCATGGCCCTGCCAGTGCCATGCCTTGGCCCCCACTCAAGCATAATGAGAAGGTTTCTGTAATTGTCGGCCTGTGAGGCTGCAAAACTGGCACAGTTTAGAGCAAGTTGGCTTTTACAGCAAGCTGGCTTTTACAGCCAGCACTGGCATCTGAGGTGTGCCAGAGAGCCCCTGTTCCTGCTTCCTGCAGGCGAGCGCCCCTAGTGCCTGCTTCTCATCTCCTAACTCGGGCAGTCTCTTTGTTCCTAAACCCACTGCATCAAACACAGCAGCTCTGTCAGTGGGGCTCAGTTCTCTACTTGATATTCCATTCGACTTCTGTTCACATGACTCATCTTTCTTCCCCCTCCACATACTTCTCTCTTTTCTAACCCCGGAAAGGGATTCATTTTCTTTAACATTCCAGGTATAGAACATGTTTAATCAGAGCCTGGGTAGTCCCTGCTCTCTGGGTACAATGACAGGAGAAGCAGCCCGGCTTTTTAAGCACTTCTTATGGCCTTAAATGAGGACAGATTGATTTTGACTGAAATATCCACTAGCGAAAGATAATTAGAAAATTATCAATCTGTACGTTGAGTCGTAACAATTTGAATAAGAGCACAGGATAGGTCATCCTGGTCCTGACAGATCACCAGGGCAACAGGAGAGGGCCTCTGGGGAAAAGAAGAGAAGGGAAGAAGGAGCTGACTTGGGCTCAACAGTCATGAAGGCGGGAGTGAAGCAGAGTGAAGCGAATGTGCAAGGGTTTAATTTGCCTCATAGAAAATATCCTATTATCAAAAAGCCGCTTCCTCTACTGGCAGTTTTGCTTTTTCCAATAAAAGGGAAGAAGTACAGCTTTATGTAACACATACAGCAGAGAAAGTAGAACGGTGACCCTGTGAAAATCATGGCATTAAAAGTAATAAGCTTGCCATTGCCAATAAACCACACAGACACCATGCTGTGCCATCCTGAGTATAAAGATGACATTTTTAGTTATTCCTATAGTAACTTCTCCCACTGCAACTACATTTTGAACATCATGCTTTCACAAAGAGACTCTTTCTAAAGTTTGAGGATTTCTGAGGTTTCATTCTTCAAGGCCCAGGTCAGGCATCCCATTTTCAAGAAAGCCTCACAGCCTGGATTACATGCTCCCATAGTACCTTTCTGTCATGGCAGTTAATTCACTTCTGTATTTGCTAATTGTTTACTTATCTTTCCAACCACTAGACTATGAGCTTCCTGAAGACAATCATCATGGATTATTCATTTCTGAATCCCTGGTGTCTACCAGTGCCTGGCTTTATAAATGTTTATAGAGTTGAATAATTAATAAGCCTTATTTCTTGTCCCATCCTTTAAGCCAAGGAGACTACTGCTGTAGCAACTAAGTTAGATACCTTCACTAATCTCTCCTAACCCCAAGGTGCTATAATTTTAGAATCTGCTGTCTTCTGCCTAAATCAGAAAGTAGATGAGGTTCTGAAGCAAGAAAATTATTTGGCTGGATGAGAATGTTAAAAGGGAGAAAACAATTTCTCCTAAGCAGAATTCTTCATTTAAAATGGAGAGAAGTGTGGCAAGGGTAGAATGGAATTGAGGCTAGTGGTATACAAAGATGTATGCCCAAAATTACAGAAAGGCAGAAACAGGCTGGGCGCGGTGGCTCACGCCTGTAATCCCAGCACTTTGGGAGGCCGAGGCAGGCGGATTACGAGGTCAGGAGATCGAGACCATCCTGGCTAACACAGTGAAACCCCGTCTCTACTAAAGAATACAAAAAATTAGCCGGGCATGGTGGCAGGCGCCTATAGTCCCAGCTACTCGGGAGGTTGAGGCAGGAGAATGGCGTGAACCCGGGAGGCAGAGCTTGCAGTGAGCCCAGATCATGGCACTGCACTCCAGCCTGGGCGACAGAGCGAGACGCCGTCTCAAAAAAAAAAAAAAAAAAAAAAAAAAGAAAAGAAAAGAAAAGAAAGGCAGAAACATCAATTCTCATTTTTTTCTCAAGAAAAGTCAAGAATTGAAGTCTATATTGTAAGCATTGATCACCAGAATCCTGACTACAAGAAAAAAATTGAAAGCCCTTCTCCTTTTTTTCTGAAAATGAAAATTCTGATTGTATAAAAATAATTTAAAGGTGAAGGCAAGGACTTTTTCTTTTTAGAATCAGTTGCTGAAAAGATGGTAGAAATAATTGAAGATCAATTCAAAATAGGCAATTTAATTGGGTCTTTATTTTTCAAAAAAAGGAGAAATTTAAAACATCAGGCTTACTCTTCTGAGTTGTATCAAAGGAATAGAGAACATAAAAATTCAATATAGAACAAATAAAATACATACTGATCTTTCATTCTCTATTGTCCACACTTATAGGAATGAGAAAGAGAATTAAAGAGAGAGAGAGAGAAAGAGGTGAGTGGGGGAGGCTTTGGATAAAGTAACAGAAAAGAGAGAAAGACACTTGTAAACTTAATGGCCATAAAAACATAGCTAGAAAAAGACACACACAATAAAGACCCAGATAGAGGTTTCCATGACCTAGAATATCTATTCTGTGTGATTTTAGAATAAGTTAGTAAAGACTTTTAAAAGCATGTTTCATTTTTGACTTTCAATATCTCTTGGTTTCAGAGTTTATGAAAATTTGATATTTGTTCTTTGTGTGTTTGTGTGTGTGTGTGTGTGTGTATGTGTGTCAGAGAGAGAGAGAGAATGAAAGACTCTAAAGGAATTGACATAAGAGGTATGCTGAGAAACTTTATTCAGAGTAAGAAGTATTTCAGGAAAAAATATTTTGATATTTTGAATGTATTGCTTGGCAATATTACTTTGGCTGCTGCTGAAAGAGACAAGATGGAGTGGGAGAGGGTCCGAAAATAGGTTTCACTGGCTGCTACTTCCTTCCTTGAAGATCTTCTGGATCATCTCTTTGTTCTCACCTCATACTAGTCAGAGTTCCTGGGGTGCAATGGGGCTTGGGGATCCTTACACTGCTCTTCATAAGCTGTTTCCTTCATGACCCAGTGGAAGTGGGTAAATAAAATCTGCGTATGAGATGCTTCCATCTTATAAAAGAAATACTTAAAGTAAAACCATTCCTTATAAGTAACCATGGCCTACCAATGTGTCAACTAAGTTTATTATGGGGAACATTTGTAGATTTGTTCCATGCTGAACCTTTTAACTTTTTATTCTTATGTGACTATATACTGAAGAAATCCTAAAGAGAAGCAGCTTTGCACACCTTTGTTACTCTTATTATTGTATATATAAAAACATTCCTTTTTCACTTATTAATTCTATAGTTATTGATTCAGAAAAAGGATAATATCTAACATTGTGGGCTCACTGTTTTCCATGAACTTAATGTGCTCATGAATCATTGAATGTCTTGTCACTGACTGCTTCTTGTGCCCAAGTTATTGTGTATTATTGATCCACAATGACTTTGTAATAAAATCAGGTTTTTTTTCTGTTCTTTATATTAATGCTCTCATTTAAAACTCTGTAACTCAACTGTTACTTTGTTTTGAAACAAAAACCTTTCATGAGTTTATGTTATGGGCAAGACATCATGCTAGTCACTGGAATTGAATGCCTTGTTGCAGTGACTCTGTGCAGCAAAATGACATCTAAACTCACTTCTTGATTTATATATAATCTGTTTCATTTCTCCTTAACTCCCCAACCTGTTTTAATTAAATGGATCCTTAATATAAAATGTTCTTTAACAAAGGGAAAGAGACCCATTTAGGTGTGTGTTCTAAATCAGAAGTCCCCAGCCCCCAGGCCCCAAATCCCTTGACCTATTAGGAACAGCAGTGGGCCAGGGAGCATTGCCACCTGAGCTCCACCTCCTATCTGAGGAACAGCGGCATGAGATTCTCATAGGAGCGCAAACTTTATTGTAAACTGCGTGTGTGAGGGATCTAGGGTGCACACTCCTTATGAGAATCTAACTAATGCCTGATGGTCTGAGGTGGAGCAGTTTCATCCCGAAACCATCCCCCATCCCCACCCCACCCCATCCATGGAAAAATTGCCTTCCACGAAATGGGTCCCTGGTGCCAAAAAGGTTGGGAACTGCTATTTTAAATAAACCAGCGTCAAGTATCCATCCTTTAACTTTTTTCTCTTGGTCATATGGTAAAATATAATCAATAAAAATTTTTGTAGACTGTGACCTCTTCCTGTCAGGATAGAAGTGGTTTACAGTAAAGGAGATATTCAGATCTTTATCCTAGACCAAAGTTTGGCTGTGCTAGCCCTTGGTACAGGGGAGTCAGGGGCTTGAGTTTAGGTCCCTTAACAAGATGGAAGGAATCCCAGCTGTAGAATTAGAACACGGATGAAATTCTCCACTAATCGACTCCTCTCCACCTGAACTGAACAAGGTCATTTTTCTTTTTTCTCAGTGCTAGTGTTCTATTAATAGAAGTAGAGACATACTTTAATATGGAGATAAAGTTTAATCACAGAAATAAAGAAATAAAAACATGTATTTGGTCATGTCATAATGACCAAGACAAAGTTAACTCTGATTCCACAGTATATTTTAAGCCAAAATATACTTGCTTTCTGAACCATAAACATTGCTAAAATGACTTTTCTTTTTTTCCAAAGAAGAGAAAATCCTAACAATAGTCTATAAGAAAATATCCAAAACACTTTGTATCAAACTTGCTTTACTTTTTCTTAATCTCTAAAATTAGATAATACTGGAAGAATATTAGATCTTTGAATTCAAGTCACACTGAAATAGGCATGGCAAAATGGGTATTAAATAAAGGGAAGAAAGAGAGGTAAATACGTGTATATAAATACAGCCAAACTACTTTATTGATCTATATCCACAAAATCTGTCAAATCAGAAGAGTCTGTTCTCTTGCAGACTTATGTTATACTGGATACAAGGTGGAGAACTGGTACATAATTATTATTGGCTCAACTGCTTTAGACCTAAAGTATAAGTTATCTATTGCCTTAGGTAATGCAGCATAACAACTCACTTCCTCTTTCACCTATCTCCATCAAATAAAACCGTAGCTCTTGTGTCTGTGGATCAGCTGGGCGGTTCTTCTGTTCTGGGCCAAGCTAAAATTATCTCATCTAGAAGCACTCTTGTAAGCAGTTAGCCAGCTGGTTGGCTGGGAACTGACTGGTCTTTGATTACTTCTCTCGAGATGGCTCTCCTCCATGGAGTCTCTTATCCTCCAGTAGGCTGGTCCAGCCTTGTTCACATAGCTCTCTAGGATTTGAGAAAGCAAGAAGTATACAAAGCCTTCTGAATCCTAGATTTGGAACTGTAACGCCATCACTTCCACTGTATTCTGTTGTCTAAAACATGACACAGGGCTTCCAGGGGTGGGAATATAAACTTCACTTCTTGATGGGAAGCTTGATGGACAAAGTTATGGCTTTAGAAGAGCAGTGACAATTGTGTCATTTGTGCAACCAATCTACCTCAGAATAGCAAGCTTAAAAATTGAAAGGTAGGTATCAAGTTAAGGAGAATCAAGGTTTTCCTAGGCTGTGAGGAATTGCATCAGGTTCTGGTTTTGTATTTGTGTGTGTGTATTTTTTTTCTTTCACAATGGCATCATGGAAAAATTAAAGATCGTAAAATAACTAGATCGAGAGCAACAAATTATATCAGAATTAGGATCTTGTTTTTAGAAAGAAATCAACCTCCTCAAGTCTGGCTCAAAGTATGTAGTGAGATAATCTGTAATTTAAAATATTTTTAAGAAGAGCTAACGTTTTATGAGGAAATATAAAAACATTTTTAATCTCTGAGCTAATCAAACCGGAAGTATTAATTTCATGAATGTCAGTTTGGGTACAAAGCAAAGTTTCGTAGTTTGTGATTATAACAACAAATGGCAAGGTAGAAAAGAGACCATCTTCTCAGGAAAATTACACTTTATTCTTGGAAAAAGAACAAAATTGACCTTTTTCTGCCTCCTGATGGCAAATAAATTGCAGAGATCAGCGTAACCCACCCTATTATCATCATAGTTTTTGCAGCCTATTTAACTTTTGTTTTCAATATGTGTTGGAATAAAAGCCCTAATTTTACGCAGGGAATCTCCCAGCCTTTTTTCAAATGCCACTTGAGTAGATGCAACAAGCACTGTTCTAAGAGAACAAGAAATATAGAAAATGGGATTATAATTCTGGTATTAATGCTACGTGCTCTTGATTCTTCTGTACCTTAATTTCCTCAACCACTTAATATGGATATTTTAAACTTTTCCTGCATAAAAGTTATAAGTACAGATGTAATCACATTTAAAAAATACCTCATTCATTGTTGCGAGATTACATTGACATAATATTTTTAGAGGGTAGTTTTGGTGTCAAAGGCCTTAGAATTTTGCATACTTTTAAACCCAGTGATCCTACTTTTAGGGATTTATTTTAAGGAAAATAAGTCCCTTACTTTAACTGCAGGGACACTTATTTTTCTAATTTTATGACAGCAAAAATATTGGAAACAACCAAATGACCCGAATTGGAGGTTTGGATAAGTAAATTACAGTATTTCCATACATTAAAATGCTAAGCAGCAGTGAAAAATGATGAGGTGGAGAATTTTTATGAATATATGCTGAATAGTTTTCATGTCACTAAATGAAAATGCATATAACAAAATAATATGTTCAGTATAATTGCATTTTTGAATAAAGTATGTATATAAAAAGACTGAGATAATGTGTACTGAAATGTTATTAGTGGTGATCTATATTGGAGATAGAGTTGGATTTTATTTTCTTATTTTTGTTTAACACTATTTTTATATGTATTACTTTTATATGATAATTTTATTGTTTTTTTCTTATAATAAAAGATTTATGGAATAAGATTTATAAGTATAGAACATTTTTATGCTTACCTCTCGAATCAGTACACTATAATAATGAGAACTCAAATTTAAAACTCTGCATCTTTAAAAGCTTTGCCAGCTTTGCCAGCTGACATTTGTCCTTGTCACAGACAAAACACTTTTCTATTTATGTTTACAGCATTGAAAAATGCACAGTATCCTACAGTACAAGGAGGGAGATTTATAATAAAGTCCTTCATCTCAGTGTATGAGTATACCTGTAAATCATTCACAGACTCACATTAAATAGAAGCCTCAAAGTAGCAAATGTATCAAACAAACAAAATGTGAGCATGTCTGCACTATCTGCATCTTTGTTTCTCTATGTAAGCATGACCATCTTGCTAAACTCTCATTCCACAGCCACCTAATTTTTCATTCAACACATATTTATTTCGAGGCTATATATTAACAGCTGTGTCTAGTACTATGATTCTGGAAAATTAGGCTGCCAATGGCTTCTTGGAATCAGAGTCCTTGCAGACACTCAACAATGCCTCCAGGATAATGCAGATTCTACATGCAATATCAAAAGAGCAAAAAACATTTGCCCTGTCTTCAAGAAACTTGTTTTTTGAACAAAAAAGGAAAAAAAAAATACGTGCATTAAATTACTAGGAAAAAAATGTCATTCATCTATTTGTTCAACATGATATATTTTCAACTTACTGATGATGGGCAGCTTGTCAGACAGAGTGAAGAAAGTATATGTTCCAATTTTAGAATATAATTCAGGGTCAGTTAATGCCAGATACTGTAATTTAGGGATGGGAGAGAGTAATCTTAGTCCCACAAAACTTACTTCAGTGATGGAAGGGACCTCGTGAGTATCTTGTCCAAACAAAGCTAGCATGATTTTATAGAGCAGGAAATTAGACAGATGGGGAAGGTTTTCCTGTAGAAATGGAGCTTAAAAATGGGATTGAGATGATGGGTGGAATTTGCTGGAGAAGAGTAACAGAGGAGTACTCTACCAGAGGAAGAAACAAGCAAAGGGCCTGAACTGGGAGAGAGTATGCTATGGTTAGAATTTGTCCTGCAAAAAGCATATGTTGGAAACTTAATCCCCAAAGCAACAATGTTGTGAGATGAGGCCTAATGAGAGGTGATTAGGTTCTGAAGTCAGAGTGAATAAATTAATGATATTATCACAGGAGTGGGTTCATTGTCACAGGAGTGGATTTGCCCACTCTTGCACTCTTTTTCTCCTTATGTTTGTCCTTTCACCATGTGATGGCTTCCATCATGATGCAGCAAGAAGGCCCTTTCAAGATGCTGGCACCTTGATCTTAGACTTACTAGCTTCCATAACTGTGAGAAATAAATTTCTGTTTATTAGAAATTACCTAGTCTATGGTATTCTGTTACAGCCGTGCAAAACAGACTAACACAGGGTGTGACTTATAAGTGGGCCTAAGAGGTAAGAGAGAAAGCTGAGCACTTAACTCAAGACTCAAGCACAGACAGAAAGATTCTCTACTGATTCATAACATACTGCAGGCATCAGAGAATGGAGCTCTTGAGAACATTATTCTCTCTCAAAAGAGAGATAGCAAGTAGATAAACAATTCCAAATAGTTGTTCACCTTTATTCCTTAAAGAAAAAAAAAATAAGGGCTACACATAAAATGAACAATTGTAAACAATCTGTAGACTGGAAAAAAAAGACCTGTAGATTTTCCAGCTGTATAGGTATTTCCAAGATCATGTTTTTGAAGCAAGAATAAAAGCAATTGATATAAATTCTACTTTTACCACTTACTGTAACACTAAGTCCTTTTGGAGTTCTCAAATCTTAGGACCATTCTTTATTTTATAATGGAAGGATCATATTTCCACTTCTGGGCAGGATAGAGTAAAAGGGACCAGATTTATATTCCCACCTGAAACAATGAAACAAAGTATGGAAACAACTATGTTCAAGTAACTGGAAATCAGACTATGAAAGATAGCGAGTCCCAAGAGATGGAAACAAATGAAGTAAAACTTTTGATTGCCACAACTTGAGAGAGTTTACATGCTGTGGTGCAGAAAAAGGAACCTAAACAAACCTAATGGTCTCACTGAGTTGAGACAGAGCTGAATGTCTGGGGAAATCAAGGCAACTAGAGATAGCTGGACAGAGTACCAGAGAGGAGAGAGGTGCGTAGAGAGAGGGACCTGAAGATTTTCGAGCATTCTGTTCAAGTGCTTAGTACAGTATTGATCAAAGTACATGTATAGATAAATCACCTGAGGCTAGGGAAATACCTATAGATAGAATTACAGATAGCAGTGCCTGGCATTCACACTGAGCCAAGAATAGTGTGTTATCACCAACCAGGCTGAAAAAGTCACAACTCATGGGGCACTGGGTAGAGTACTCAGGATGTTCTTGTCTCAGTGGTGGGGAATAATTAGCTCTGATAGAATACCACACCACTTATCTAACAAATCCTGAAAGTGCTACCTGAAAAGACTGAACTGTTTCCAAATAACCTAATGGTATCCCTGAATAAAGCTTAAGAACACATAGGAATACAAAAATATCCAGAACCCTAAAGAGCATGTGGTACATATACACCATGGAATACTGTGCAACCATAAAAAAGAATGAGATCATGTCCTTCGCATGGACATGGATGGAGCTGCGGGTCATTATACTTAGCAAACTAATGCAGGAACAGAAAAACCAAATACCACATGTACTTACTTATAAGTGGGAGCTAAATGGTGAGAACACATGGACACATTGTGGGGAACAACACACACTGGGCCTGTTGGAGTGTGGAGAGTAGGAGGAGAGAGGGGATCAGGAAAAATAACTAATGGGTACTAGGCTTAACGCCTGGGTGATGAAATAATCTGTACAACAAATCCCCATGACACATGTTTACCTATGTGACAAACCTGCACTTGTACCCCTGAACTTAAAATAAAAATTTCTTAAAAATCCAAAACCCAGTAAAGTAAAGCTTATTATAACTGGTATCAAATCAAAGAAAAAATAAAGCATGAAAAAAAGCAGGAAGAAACATTCAGAATGAGGACAATCAATTGATCAAATCTAACCCAGACCTGACACAGATGTTAGAATCAGCAGACTCTAAAATAGTTATTATTGCTGCATTCTATATGTTCAAAATGTTAAGTAGAAACATAGAAGATATAAATAATGCATGAGAAAACATAGAAAGTGCCATGAAAATTATGATGTCTGAGATGAAATACATACACTGAATGAAATTATCAGAAGATTAGAAATGGCATAAGTAAAAATTAGTGAACTTCAGAACATAGCAACAGAAACAGTCCAAAATGTAAAGCATAAAGAAAAAAGATTCAAGAAAAAAAAGGAAAGGAAAGGAAGAAAGGAAGAGAGATTCAGTGAGCTGTGGGATTTCAAGCAACATAAGAGATATGTTACTGAAGTCCCTAAAAGAGAAGAAAGGAGAGAACAGGAAAAGTTTTTGAAGAAATAATAAGTGAGTTTTCCAAATGTAATGAAAACTATAAATGCAGAGATTTAAGAGGCTCAAAGAACCCCAAACACAAAAAAAAGGTAAGGAAACTATTCCCAGGTACATCATGATCAAATTAGTCAAAGCCATTAATAAAGCAAAAAATTGTAAAGCACTCAGAAAAAATAAGATAAATACAGAGTAATAAAGATCCAAATGACATCACATTTCTTGTCAGAAACAATGCAAACTTGAGGACAGTGGAGCAACATCTTTAAAATACTGGAAAATAATAAACTGTCAAACTCTAATTCTACACTTGGTCAAAACGAACTTTCAAAAATGAAGGCAAAGAAAGGCTTTTTCTGACTTAATATTAGAAGAATTCATCAACCCACAGTGTAAGAAATATTAAAGTCCTTCAAGCAGAAAAAAAAATGATACTAGAAGGAAATATGTATCTATGCAAAGGAATGCAGAGCACTAGACATGGTAATGTGGTAACTATCTGGGTAAATTTATAAAAATTTTGTTCATAATTTAAATATCTTGAAAAGATAATTGACTATTTAAACAACAAAACCAACCAACAAACAAACTGAATGTATTATGGAGTTTATAACATATGTATAAGTAAAATGTATGACAACCATAACATAAAAGATGAAAGGAGAAAAATGGAACCACACTATTGCAAAATTTTTATTCTATATATGAAATGATATAGTATCACTTGAAGGTAGACTGTGATAAGTCAAAGATGCATAGTATAAACACTAATGTAATCATAAAACAATAAGATAAAATTATAGCTAATAAGTCAACAAAGGATATAAAATAAAATGTAAAAATAATAAAAAGAAGGAAGAAGAAGAGGGAAAAAGGGAATAAAAAGCAGATGGAACAAATAGGAAGCAAATAGCAAGATGGTAGATGCAAACCAAAGAACGTCAACAATCACATTAAATGTAAATGCTCTAAAGATTCCAGTAAAAGACACATTGTCAGATTGTAAAAAGAGAACAAGACTCACTTGTACACCACCAACCAGAAACACAATTTAAATATCATGATACAAATCAGTTAAAAGGAAAAGGATAATGAAAGAACATTATGCTAACACATTATGCAAAAGAAAGCTTTAATGGCCGTATGAGAATAAAGTTGATTTTAGAGCAAGGAATATTACCAGGGATAGAGAAGATCATTTTATAATGAAAACAGTGTTAATTCATTAGGAGAACATACTGATCCTAAAAGTTCATTAACCCAAATAAAAGAGTTTGTTTGTTTGTTTGTTTGCTTTGAGACGGAGTCTTGCTCTGTCGCCCAGGCTGGAGTGCAGTGACACGATCTCGGCTCATGCAACGTCCACCTCTGGATTCAAGCAATTCTCCTGCCTCAGCTTCCTGAGTAGCTGGGATTACAGGCACCCACCACCATACCTGGCTAATTTTTAAATATATTTTTAGTAGACACAGGGTTTCACCAAGTTGGCCAGGCTGCTCTTGAACTCCTGACCTCAGATGATCCGTCTGCCTCGGCCTCCCAAAGTGCTGGGATTACAGGCATAAACCACCGTGCCTGGCCAAGAATTTTAAAGTTCATGAAGCAAAAACCAATAGAGCTGTAAGAAGAAATAGACAAATATACAATTATAATTGAGGATTTTAATAGTTCTCTCCTAATGATTGATAGAACAAGTAGGCAGAAAAGCAGCATGAGTATAGAAGACTTGAACAACACTATCAAACAACTTTACCTGATTGACATTTATATAACAACCCACTCAATAAGAACATCAAAAAACCTCTCTTTCAAGTAAGCAAGAAACATTTATCATGCTGGACCATATTCAGGGATATAACACAAGTATCAATACATTTAAAAGTATTATAAGTCATACAAATTAAGTTCTCTAACAAAAATAGAATTAAATTAAAAATCAATAACAAAATGATATTTGTAAAATCTCCAAATATTTGAAAACTAAATAGTGTAACACACTTCTAAATAACACATGGATTAAATAAGAAATAAAAAGAGAAATTATGAGATATTTTATACTAGATGAAAATGAAAACATAACATAGAATTTATGGCCTGCTGCCAAAGCAGTACTTAGGGGGAAATTTATAGCATGAAATTCATATATTGGAAAAGAAGGTCTCAAATCAATGACCTCAGCTTCCACTGTCAAAAAAAAAAAAAAAAAAAAAAAGAAGAAGAAGCAGAGCGAAATAAGCATAAGAAAGGAGATAATAAAAATCAAAATTTTTATCAACTAAAAAGAAAACAAAAACAGAAAAGAAAATCAATAAAATCAAGAGTTCTTTCTTTGAAAAACAAAAGATAAAATTGATAAACCTCTAGGCCAACTGTTCAAGAAAAAGAGAGACACGAGACAAATTACCAACATCAGCAATGAGAAAGGTAATATTACAGATCCTGTATATATTACAAAGGGAAGAAGGGAATATTATGAATAACTCTATGCTAATAATGTCAACGTAGATGAAATGGAAATATTTATTGAAAGACACAAACCACAAAAACTTACTCAAGAAGATATAGAGAACCTGAATAGGCTTAACTATTAAGAAAATTGAATTTGGAATTTAATACCTTCCCATGAAGAGAACTCCTGACCTGGATGGCTTCACTGATAAATTCTGCCAAATATATAAGAAAGAAATAGTACTAATTTTATACAACTCTTCACAGAAATTGAAGAGTAAGGACTACTTTCTAACTGATTCCATGAGGCCAATATTACACTCACACCAGAGCCAGACAAACACTACAAGAAAAGAAAACTACAGACCAATATCTCTCATATTGCATTAACATAAATACAAAATTTTTTAGCAAAATTTTACTAAAAATTTATAAAGAGGACAATACATTATGACAAAGTGAAGTTTATCCCAGGAATTTACTTTTGGTTTAACATTTGAAAATGCAAACAAACTTACAAACTTCACCATACAAACAAACTAAAAACTAAATGAAACCACATGATCATTTATATAGAAATAAAATTCACTTGACGTAAGTCAACACGTTTCTGATAAATAAATAAATAAATAAATAACTCTTGGGAAACCAGAAATAGAAGGGGACTTCCTCAACTCGATAAAGGGAATTGTGGTAGTCAGACTCTAAGATAACTTCCAATGATCCCTGCCTCTTTTGTAATCCCTTCCCCGATTGTAGGCTAAACCTAGTGGTGACTCATTCATTTTATTTTTTATTTTTTATTTTTATTTTTATTTTTATTTTTGGCAGAGTCTCCCTTTGTTACCCAGGCTGAAGTGCAATGGCAAGATCTCGGCTCACTGCAACCTCCACCTCCCGGGTTCAAGCGATTCTCCTGCCTCAGCCTCCCGAGTAGCTGGGATTACAGGCATGCATCACCACGCCCAGCTAATTTTTGAGACGGGGTTTCATCATGTTGGCCAGGCTGGTCTCGAAGTCCTGACCTCAAGTGATCCGCCCACCTCAGCCTCCCAAAGTGTTGGCATTACATGTGTGAGCCACCGCGCCTGGCTGTTTCATTCTTTATGACAGAATTCTAGAAAGTGATGGGGCATCACTTCTGAGATTAGCTTACAAAATGAGTGTGGCTTCTATCTTCTATCTTGCTTGCCGTCACGTGCTCTGAGGAAAGCCAGCGGCCGAGGTATGACTTCCCTACGGATAGCACCATGTGGCAAAAAACTGGTAAGAGTTCCCTGGCCAAAAGCCAGTGAGAAACTGACACCCACAATCAGGCAGCCTGTGAGAAAATGAATTCTGCCAACAACCACATGAGTGAGCTTGGAAGCAAATCTGCCCTGAACTCAGACTTCAGATGAAACAAAAGCCACAGCTAAGACCTTGATTACAGTCTTGTGAGAAACCTTGGGGCAGAGGCACCCAGCTAAGCCATGTCTTAGCTGGGATTCCTGACCTACATAAACTGTGAGATAATAAATGTTTGTTAAGTTGCTATGGGGTTTTTTTTGTTTGTTTTTTTCTTTTAATTAATTAATTCATTTTTATTTTTGTTTAAATATAAGACTTCACTCTGTCACTCATGCTGTAGTACAGAGGCATGATCCAGGCTCACTGCAACCTTAAACTCCTGGGTTCAGGTGATCCTCCCATCTCAGCCTCCCAAGTAGCTGGGACTATAGGCACATGCCAATACACCTGGCTAATTCAAAAATTTTTAGTAGAGACAGAATCTTAACACGTTGCCCTGGCAGGTCTTGAACTCCTGGCCCCAAGCAATCCTCCTGCCTTGGCCTCCCAAAGCACTGGGATTACAGGTATGAGCCATTACTCCCATCCTAAATTGCTCCTTTAAGGTAATTCGCTATGCAGCAATGGAGAATGAATACAGGCATGGCATGTGCAAAAAAAATCTACCACTAACATCATACTTAATAGTGAAAGACTACATGATTTTCCCCTAAGATCAGTAACAAGAAAAAAAAAATTTGCTGTCACCACTTCCACCACTTCTATTCAACGTTGAGTTAGAATTCTAGCCAGTATAACCAAACAAAGAAAATTAATAAATGTCATCCAGATTGGAACGGAAGAAATAAAGCACTTTTTATTCTTAAACAACATGATAATCTGTGTAGAAAATCCCATTGCAGCTACAGAAAACAAAGCTACTAAAACTAAAACTCAAGTTTAGCAAGTAAGTTTCAGGATACAAGATCAATATACAAAAGTCATTGATATTTCTATATATAGATGATCCCTGACTTAGAGGACAATTTTTTACCTTTAGGATGGTGTGAAAACAATCTGCATTTAGTAGAAAACAGTATGATAGTCTATCACAATGCTGGGCAGTGGCAGCGAGACACAAATCCCAGTCTTCCGTGCAAGAATGAGGGTAAACACCCAATGTTCTAAAGTGTACCGTGTTGCCAAATGATTTTGCCCAACTATATAATGTAAGTGTTCTGAGCACGTTTAAGGTAGGCTAGGCTAGGCTTTGATGTTCGGTAGGTTAGGTGTAGTAAATGCATTTTCCATTTATAATGGGTTTATTGGGGCATACACACACTGTAGATTGAGGAGAATCTGTACTAGCAACCATGAGAAATTGAAATTCAATAAACAATAACACTTATAATAGCATCAAAAATATGAAACAGACAAATCTGGAAAAAGATGTGAAAGACTTGTACACGAAAGATTACAAAACATTGCTGAGAGAAATTAAACAAGAGACTTGGTATAATTGAGATATGAATTCTCCTTAAATTGATCTATAGATTTAACATAATTGTAATCAAAGTCTCAGCGGGCCTTTTTTTTTACAGAAAATGAAAATTAGAGTCTAAAATTTATAAGAAAATGCAAGAGACCTCAAATGGCCAAAACAACTTTGAAGAACAACAATTTTGGATGAATTATAGTACCCGATTTCAAAACTTATTATAAAGCTGTAGTAATCAAGAGAGTAAGGGATTAGCATCAAGACAGAAAAATAGATCAATGAAATAAAAAAGAATTCGAAAATAGACTCATACATATATAGACACCTGATTTTCAACAAATGTGCAATGGCAATTGAATGCAGAAAGATAGCATTTTGACAAATAGTGCTGAAACAATTGGATAGCCTTATGCAAAAAACAAACAAACAAACAAACTTTGGTCCATAATACCTCATACCATACACAGAAATTAATTCAATATTTATCCTAGACCTAAATATAAAAACTAAAACTTCAAAACTTCTAGAAGAAAATCTTTGTGACCTTGGATTAGGCAAAGATTTCTTATATGCCATATCAATACCATAATCCATTAAAAAATTGATGAACTGGACTTCAACAAAGTTAAAAAAATTTGCTCTTCAAAAGACACTCTTAAGAGAATAAAAAGAGAAACCACAGACTGAGAGAAAATATATACAAAGCATATGTCTGATACAATACTTGTATTCAGAATGTATAAAGAACTCTCAAAATTCAACAAAAAGAAAACAAATGACCCAATTAAAAAATGGGCAAAATACTTTGACAGACACTTCACCGAATATATACTGATGACAAATAAGCACACAAACAATGCTCAATATAATTAGCCATTAAGGGAATGCAAATTAAAAACACAATTAGATACCACTACACATCTATTAAATTAAATTGAAAGTACAAAGATTGACGACCAGACCGAGATTTGGTGAGAATGCGTAGGAGCTGAAACTTTCATAGCCTGCAGTTGAGAATGTAAAATAACATATATAACATGTAATAATAATATGTTATAATAATATAAATGTTAAACATATGCCTACCATATGATCTAGGTGTTTTCATGTGTATTTACCCAAGAGAAAATAAAGCACATGTTCATACAAAGACTTATAAGAATGTTCATAGCAACTTTATTTGTAATAGCGCAAAACTGGAAGCAAGTCAAATTTCCATCAACAGATGAATATGTCAACATCGTGAAATTTCCATACAATGGAATGCTACTCAGCAATGAAAAGGAATGAACTGTGATACATGCAGCAACATGGATGAAGCTCAAAATAATTATGCTGAGTGAAAAAACACAGACTTCTTTCATCCAAAAAAAGAGTATATAGTGTTTGATTATATTAATCTAAAATTCTAGAAAATGCCAACCAATCTATCTACACTAATTATCTAAACAAACTAAACTAATCTATGGCAGAGAGGAGATCAGTGGTTGCTTGGGAAAGAGCACAAGGAAACTCCTGGGGGCGATGCATATTGTGCTAATGATTTCACAGCTGTATACATATGTCAAAACTTATCAAATTATTTTAAATATATACAGCTTATTTCAATTATGTCTCCATAAAGCTATTGAAAATGAGAGACAAAAAAAAAAAACCCGGAATGATTATAACTCTTACATGAAAAGACTATTACAATGATGAAATTAAATACTGTATACTCAATGACTTTAGAAATAAACTGTACAATGTGAGCTGCTATTATTATCTGTGCATATTCTTTATCAATTTTAAGTGTTGATGATAAAGTTTACTTATACAAATTTTCACAAGACTGTTCTTGCTATGTGAGGAGTATGCCTGCAATGATTGTACCACGTATGGTAATTTTAGTTCTTTTAAGCCTAGTTTGGCATAAATCAGCATTCATTTGCCAGAACATGACATGTATTAAATCTTTCTTCCTCCCTGTCTTTTTGTCTTTCAATCTTGACCCTGATTACCTTCCAGATGCTCTATGAGGATAGCTGGGAGCATTATTAGGTTCATCATTTATTCAGCATATATAACCAGCTATTTAAAAATTTACTGCAGAGATGCATATCATCATTGAAGTTAAAATAAAACACACTAAGTATAAGCTCCATTTTTCAAAGGGCTTATCCAATAAGTCAAACCATAGAAAGTAGAAAGTCTGGCTTCTAACTGCAAAATCAGGAAAAATATCTGTGCCTTGTCCAATCAAACATTTGAGGCCAACCAAACTCCTTGGGAAAGCTTAATTTTTTTTATAAACCAATTTATGAGTTTAGGGCTAAAATGTTTTAGGAGCCTCATTGCTAAGCCAGAGGAATCAATATTTTTCTGTTAACAGGCAAGCTGTCACATAAACAAATCAGTTGAAAACCTCCATTTAGCAACTCAGGAAAAATGCCTGCTCCAGAGGCACACCAAAGCCAGTTCTTTGCTCTATTTTGGTCTCCTAAGCTGGGCCAGCAAAAACCTCACCAGTTTCTGTTCTAGTGAGTATATGTATCACTATTCTACATCTATTTAAAAGATTCTAATTAATTTTGCTAAATACAGTGTTGTAATTTGTTGATTCAAGAACAAATATTTTCTCTGTTATTTGGGAAAGGGCAGTTTAAGGCCTTATGTTGGTACTGTTTATTATGTCCTTTCTCCTCCTGGAGTTACAAATGTGATAGAACATAAAGTCTCCTGGCAAGGCTGAGCTTGTAACTTTTAAGTTTTGGAGAGGAAAAGAAAGACCCTATGATTAAGACAACCACTTTTCTAAGGGCTTCCCATTTGCAGGGGTATATCACTGTCCATGTTATTATTATTATTTGCCTTTCTGAATCCTAAAATAAAAGCAGTGCTTACAATCATTAAATGGAAACAGGAGTGAATGCTGTTAAGGCATGCTACATGGTGCTGACAAACCTTTGACTTATCATCATGCTACGCTAAGACTTTCTCCCAGTTTGAATAAAGTGAATAGTCATTCATTTAAGCAACACCAAGTCAGCCAATTCTAGGCACCAAGAATTGTGCTAGGTGCTAAGGATCAAATAACCCTTAAGATGTAGTTCTTTCTTTGAAAGGAAATGATATGTGAATATAACATATTTCATGTGTGAGCTGAGGTATAAAATGTGATACATATACATCCTTTTTGGAAACCATTTACTGCATAAAGCAAGATATTCCTCTGTGTGTGTATTCATGTGTATGACAGGTGTGTGTCTTTTAGCTTTTTGTTATAGCACAATACTGAAAAGGAATGTGTCAGGTAGCATTTACCAAAGTTGGTCATGTACCACCTCCATCAGAATCACATGGAAGTGCTTGGGAAAAAAAAAAAAAATGGTCTTGGGCTCCACTCCAGTTCTAATTAGCAGCATCTGGGAGGTAGGACCTGCGAATCTGAACATTAACTCATTTCCTAGGTAACTTGATACACATCAAGTTTTAAGAAAATGCTGCTGGAATGCGAGAAAATATTCTCAAATTAGGCATCCAACAAAGGCCTAATATCCAGAACCTATAAGGAACTTAAGCAAATTAACACAAAAAAAAACAAAGAACCCCATTAAAAAGTAGGCAAAGGACACAAGCAGACACTTCAAAAGAATACATACATGCGGCCAAAAAGTATATGAAGAAATGCTCAGCATCACTAATCATTATATAACTGCAAATCAAAATCACAATGAGATACCATCTCACACGAGTTAGAATGGCTACTATTAAAAAGTCAAAAACTAACAGATGCTAGTGAGGATACAAAGAGGAAACTCTTATACACTGCTGGTAGGAATGTAAATTAGTTCAGCCATTATGGAAAGCAGTTTGGAAATTTCTGAAAGAACTTAAAATATAACTACCATTCTACCCTGCAATCCCATTATTGCATGTATACCCAAAGGAATATAAATCGTTCTACCATAAAGACATGTGCACTATTCATAATAGCAAACACATAGAATCAAGTAAATGTCCATCTGCGGTAGAATGGAAAAAGAAAATGTGATACATATATTCCATGGAATACTATACCTCCGTAAAAAAGAACAAGATCATGTCCTTTGCAGCAATATGGATGGAGCTGGAGACCATTATGTTAAGCAAACTAACACAGGAACACAAAACCAAATACTGCATGTTCTCACTTATAAGTGGGAGCTAAACACTGAGTACACGTGAACACAAAGGAAGAAACTATGGACACCAGGGCCTACTTGAGGGTGGAGGGTGGGAGAAGGGTGAAGATAGAAAAACTACCTATCAGGTACTATGCTTGTTACCTGGGTGACTAAGTAATCTGTACACCAAACCTTCATGACATGCAATTTGCCTATATAACAAAACTACACATGTACCCCTGAATCTAAAATAAATATTAAAAGTAAATAAATTAAAAATAAATAACAATTTTAAAAAGTGCTGCTGTATGAACAAGTTACAAGAATGACACCAAGTTTTAAAATGTGAAGGTGGCCTCTTGGATATAATGAGAGAAAACTACAGATGGTCTCCCACAACTCCTGAAAAAGGCATACAAGCTTTGTTGTGTCCGTAGTGGCTCAGGGTCACTACCTCTGAAATAGCAGTGTTATCTTCCTAGGGAGGAAAAGAAATGTTTGCTAGGGGAAAGTTTGACCAGCAGAGAAAGGCAGTGGGAAGAAGAGGCTAAGAACTTGGGAAATGAGTTGTTGGTTCTCACTCTGCTTTGGCTGCCCACTGGTTTTGTGAGATCAGAAGAATCATTTCTCTGATTGTTACTTTTATTTTTTTAATGGAAGGCAAAAATTACATAAATACACTTTTGCCACATATAATATAAATCAATGCCTTCCCTGCCTATCTGATTAGGTCATTGTGAGGTGCCAAGGAAATAAAGACATGACAGTCTCTTGAAAAGAATAAAGGGTTTAACAAATGCAAAGTATTCAGCTTATTCTCCCATTACCATTTCTCCTGAGAGTATCCGAAAGCAAAGTAATGTCCTTTCTATTTGACTCATAAGTGGGACATCTAGCTGGCTTTCCTTTACCTCTAATTTTCAAAGACTAAGTAATAACTGCCACTACTGTCCCTTCTCCTCAGTCCTGAAGCAACCACTGGAATTCAGAGGAGACCATTGTGGTAGGATTCTTGGAGCAAAGGCCACATGAGAGGCCCACTGTCTATGCCTTCCTCAACATTTAATTTCTCTTTTAATAGATGAAATCTGTGAGCTCCGAACCATTGGGATTATTATTCAATGTTTACACTGAGCATAAGAAACCTGTAACTTGTTGCCATGGCAACAAGATTTCCTGTGTAATTTTTTTTCAAATTGGACTTCCTTAAATGAAAACATCTACAGCACTGCTGCTCTTTGTCACAAAATGGAGGGGCACTGTATTCATTATATATGACCATGTAACAGATTACTCCAAAACTTAGTGGTTTTAAGCAAAAAACGTTTATCAACTCCCAGTTTCTGTGGGTCAGAAATCCAGGAGTTGCTAGATAGGATCTCCTAACTCACAAGGCTGCAATCAAGATGTAAGCTGAACTTGCAATTTCATCTTGGGAAGGATCAGCTTCTAAGCTCACTCACATGGTTGTCAGCAGGATTTAGTTTTCTGGGGACTGTTTGTTAGACTGGGGATCTCAAGTTCTTGCTGGCTGCTGGCCAGAGGCTTCTCTCGATTCCTTGCCACATGGACATATTTATAAGGCAGTTCACAACATGGCAGTTTGCTTCTCTTAAAGTGAGGACTCTGAGAGAGAGAGAGGACTAATCTCAGAAGGGACATCCTGTGACTTTTGCCACATCCTGCTAATTAAAAGCAAGTCACTAAATCCAGCCCACACTCAAGAGGAGGAGATTACACAAGGGCATGAATACCAGGAAGCAGGAACCACTGGGAGCCCTTTTAGAAACACTTATTTAAAGGTCAATTAAGTAATACATTAGGCTCACTCCTGTAATCTCAGCACTTTGGGAGGCCGAGGCGGGTGGATCACTTGAGGTCAGGAGTTTGAGACCAGCCTGACCAACATGGTGAAACCCCGTCTTTACTAAAAAAAAAAAAAAAATACAAATATTAGCCAGGTATGGTGGCACACACCTGTAATCCCAGCTATTTGGGAGGCTGAGGCAGGAGAATCACTTGAACTCAGGAGGCGGAGGTTGCAGTGAGCCAAGATAGTGCCAGTGTACTCCAGCTAGGGCAACAAGAGCAAAACTCTGTCTCAAAAAATAAAAAAAAATAAAATAAATTAGTGATTTGTCAGTCAATGACTTATATTTGTCATGTATCTCCTTTATATACATGGTAAAAGTGAAGTGTTCAGAGTACAAAATATGCTTAATTCTCTATTAAAGCATTTGCTCTATCACATCCTATTATCATATATAATCAATTTCTTTGTGTTCTTTAAATCTATAGTTATAGCATAGAGAAAGGAAAAGTTATTTGAGAACAAGAAATGACTTATTCTCATTCCTTGACAATATATGACAAGTTGGGGAAGTATTCATGAGCACATAAATAGTAGGGAATTTATAGAGGCAATATAGTATAGAGCTTGATGATATTGACTCAAGGAGTCAAGGAGTTTTAAATTCAAATCCCCACTCAGCCATTTGGTAGCTGTGTGACTTTGGGCCAGTAAGTTAATTTCTCTTAAGTCTTGATTTATTTGCCTAAATAATGAGGGTTAAAATAGTTCCTCAATCATATGATTATTGTAACAACTAAATGAAGACATATATTTAAAAAGAGGAGCACCAGGCCAGACACATATTAAGTACTTAATAAATACCATGTTATTATATGATTTATTGGGATCTTGAAGTAGGATGGAGGTCACTAGATCACTTCTGTTTGAGGAATCTGGAATTAAGGGTTCTTTCTACTATTCATTAGGACTCCTGGGGCTATAATATCATATTTTCCTTTATTTTCCCCATTGTATGAAGAGTTCGATTGTGCTTTAATGTCCTCTAAGAATATGTTTCATCTTTTACTCTCACATTTAACTTCTTCTTGGGGGTCAATCTTTATAGTTTTGACATATTCCTTAGCAAAAAACCACCATTATCATTTTATGGTGACCTATTTTCAGGTAAATATGACGTATTAGAGGAAGAATTCCTGCCTCCACCAAGCTTGAAGAGTGATTTATGTACAATGACAGGTTAAAATGAGCTAGTTTTCCACACTGATATAAAACGGGTACTGCAAATTTTGTTCTTCCTGGTCCCTGACTGCTCACTTAAAAGTTGATTTATTCTGATTCACTTCTCTACTTTTTCTGACTTTGCCATTGTTTTTTCGTGAAGAGACATCACTTCAAGTTTTCTTAATGCTTTTGTCCAGGGTAGGGGCAAGTCTCTGGAAATCACTAGCCAAGCCCTCTTGAGCTTATTTTGATGAGGCTTTGTTTATTACCTGCAGCAGAGTCCAGTGTTTAGATTCTCTATTGCGTTTACTTCAGCCCTGATTTGGGGAATTTCTTTTCTTTTCTTTTCTTTTTTTGCTGCATTCTCCCTCAACTACTTCCCTCATGCTTTCACTTCATCTGGTACCAACGAGAGTGCAATGTGGAACTAAAAGCCCCTGGTGCTATACCTTCCTGGGAACCTGGTAGCTTCACATTCCTGTTTATTTGCTCCTCCGAGTTCTTGTTAGTTTGATGCCGTTGGTTGCCTAGGGCATAGGAAATAATACATGTTTTGATTGATAGCCTTGAGTTGTAACAGATAATTGATACCACTCATCCTCAGCCTGTTACTGACACCCAAACCATAGTTTTGTATGACAAGAATAGTGTCTCATTGAAAGAAAACTGGGTATCAGCAGGTTACTTTTGTAGATACCCTTCCAGGTATTCCTTGAAAACAACTGAACTAGGCTTTCACCATGAAGCTTGAGTAAACTCTGTGTTTAATGTTGCTGAAGAGTTTAAAACCAGCCAATCTCTTCTTCTCTTCTGCTAAGAGATTTTTACCCTATATGGATTCAAATAGGGTGAGGGGGGTGCCAAAGGAGTCAGCAATTACTGAATGCTAACTGCTTCCCAGGCTCTAAGCCTAGTACTTAACCAGGTTAGCTCATCTAATTCTCACAAGAACATTAAGAAATATGTAGTACTAGCCTCATAATACAAATGGAAAAATTGAGGCCCCGAAAAGCTCCAGAATTACACATACATCATTGATCTAGGATTTAATCTCATCTCTCACTGAATCTCAAGGTTACTCCTACTATGCTAAAAAGAAGAGCACTCTACTTGTTGCTATTGTTGAGGCCCAGCTACTTGTCACAATAATAATAGTTAAAATCTATATAGCACCTCCTAAGTGTTAACCAATTAAATCCTCACAACAATACTGTGAGGTAGTTATTATCTCTATTTTACAGATGAGGAAACTGAAGCATGCATTGCTGAACATCACAGGGCTTACAAGTGGCAAAGCCAGAACCTGAAGGCAGGTGGAATGGCTCCATAGTCTCAGCAATGTACATAACCTTCTATACTCACCAGCATATTTGATTAATTACTCAGGTCATTAGCAAATCCGTTCGCCTCAGTTATCTACTGCTACATAACAAACTACTCCAAAAACATAGTGGATTGAAAGAATAATTTTATTTTGTTCATGGTTTTATGAGTTGGGAATTCAGGAAGGGCTCAGTTGTGCTCTTTCTGGCTCCATGTGGCATCAGTTGGGATGACTGGGGCTGAAGAATCTATTTCCAAGATGACTTCACATATATGCCCGGTGCCTTCTTTTTCCTTGTGTACTCTCTCTCTCTCCATATGTCATTTCAACTTCTATCCCACTGTCCAGCCTTGTAAAATTTTGTTATTGTTAATGCCCAAGAAAATTATCTAGCAAGAGATATCCATTCTTGACCAAAATTTGAAATAATTTTCAAAAGAATATAAAATCTACTGAGGGTAAAGGTCATAGATGAGACTAAGCTTATTTTGTGAAATAGCAACAGACATAGACTTTTTGTCATTTGAACCAACTTAACACAAAGAAGTTTTCAGATAATATTGGGCACATATCAACCTTCCCAGGGGGTGCAAGTGGCCTCAGCCAATTGTATGGAGACCTGAAGACCTGGGATGGCCCTGAAGAACTTTCTCAAACTGGAGCAAGTGGGTCAAGTCTTCATACACCCAGATATACCAATCACTGGGTATCAGTTCCCCCACAGAAAGGGAGTATGACTTTGGATGAGGCAGATCTCTTCAGCAGAAAGCAATTTCTAGAAAGGGTTAACAGCTAAAGGACGTATGTTGCCAACAATCCCAAAACCTGAGAGAGTGAGTACTTTAATCCTGAAGGTAGTATCTTAGCAGCATACCACAGCACCCACTACAGTGTTTATAACATATAAAGTAAGGAATTAAGGATATTTGAGTCTTCCCTGTTCTTAATCTGTAGCAAGTTTTTATTCTTCAAACAATGCCTATTCCTGAGCTACTTCATGATACACTGAAAAAGACATTTCATGAATGTCAAGCAGTTGTTGATTTCTCAGCCTATTAGTGCACTTTCATGAATATAGATTATTTTTTCTTACAACTCATGCTTCACGTTAGGGGAATAAAATGCCAAATAGTTCCAAGGTATTGATTGCATTCTACTCAAAAACAATGTCATCTACATAACCAAAATCTTACACAAATTGAAAAATAAAGATTTTGCTATTACTTCAGGAATCAAATGCTTTATAAATAGTTCTATCGTAAATAGTTCTATCGTCATGTCTTAACAATTTGTAATAATCCACTTACTATTTTTTTTCTAAGATAAGCCTTCTTTCTTTCTTTATTTCTATTTAGTTCTATAATGTTTACTGTATGCTGGTATTGTTCTAAGTGGTTAACATACAGTAATTTATTTAATTCTTACAATCACATGACTTAGGTAAAATTATTCAATTCATTTTACTGATGAGCATATCAAGGCATATAGAGGGCTAAGTAACTCACATAGCTGGTTAGTAGTAGCTGGGATTTCAACCCAGGCAGTCTGCCTCCAGGGCCCCTGCTCCTCGCCACTATGCTATACTACCTTTGTAATATCATATGCTAACACCATGTGTCTTCTGATACTTTATGGAAGTCTGGATGTGAAATCTTCATTTCTTACCTCTTGATGCTTATGAAACACTATGTTAATCCTATGGGATCCCAGACAGTTCTCTTAAATGTGTGTTTGTATATCTGATGTGTGGGGGGATGCGGTGGAGGCAAAGTGGTGGTGATGGTGATAAGGGTATCAGCATGTAGTGTGAGTAAAGGAGACAAGATTTTTGTACGTATAAAATTTATGTTATTTTAAGAGGCAGTAATCATATTATCATGTCAAGATTATAGCCTAGTCCTAGAAAATAATTACTCCTGATGAGAAAATTACCTTTAAGCAGTTCCATGCAGTCCAGATTAGTCAGGATAGCCTATCAAAATCATCTACTTTTCCATGTAAGGTTAATTAAGAAATGTTAATCAAAAATACGTACCCATTGGACAGGCGTGGTGGCTCAGGCCTGCAATCCCAGCACTTTGGGAGGCTGAGGCGGGTGGATCGCTTGAGCCCAGGAGTTCAAGACCAGTCTGGGCAACATGGTGAAGCCCTGTCTCTTCTCTCTCTCTCTCTCTCTCATTCTCTCTCTCTCTCTCTCTATCTTATCATCTATATATAGTATATAATGATATATATATAAAATATTTATATATATTTTAAAAAATTAGCTGTGCACAGTGGCATGCATCCGTTACTTAACCAGCTACTTGGGAGGCTGAGGCAGGAGAATCTCTTGAATCCAGGAGTCAGAGGTTGCAGTGAGCCCAGATAGTGCCATTGCACTCCAGCCTGGGCAACTAGAGTAAAACCCTGTATCCAAAAAAAAAAAAAAAAGTTAATTTAACATACATATCCATTTTTCCAGACCATTTCATGGTAAGAATGTTTTCTTTTCTTTCTTTTTTTTTTTTCCACTATACTCAATTCTTTCTCAAAATATCTTGGAGTTCTCCCAATTTCATCTTAAATGTCACAGATAGGCACCAGTTATTGTAACAGATATTGCCAGTTACATTCATTCCTAATGCTGATACCTTATGTACCTCTCTTATGTTATGCATTTTGGAAAACTTTCTCAGAACCCTCATCAAAACTAGTGTAGCTTCCAAAAGCATGGGCAAAGAGTGTTTTCATTGCTTCATTGGCCACTCCCACCTCAACCTTGAAGCCAGTCTTGTCCCATGACTAATGAGGTAGCCTCACAAGAATTATTTTCAGGCTCTCCATTCTGTCTCAGATGCAGAATTGTGGGCTAATAGAAATGGTGCAGAAGCTGCTTTGCCCAAACTACTCTCCAATCTCCTCTCGGTGTTGCAAAATCAACAAAGCTGTTTCCTGCCTAGATAATTATGGGCAGAGAATCTGGGCTGCACATGGTCTAAAATCACAGAAGCAATTCTCATAGGTGGGTATGACAACGAAAGAACTAAGACTGTTTTTTGGAACTTATTTTCCAGCCATGTGCCCTGTACATTCCCCAAACCACGTGTTGAGTCATATTCAGTAATATTGTAGGGGCCAAAGTGAAGAAGTCTTGTATCTCCATATTCACTAGTGCAACAGATGACCTCGAATCGGCCAGTTAGAAGGTAGGCTTAAAAGGGGTCCCTCCTTGTTTTTTAAAGTGGGGTTCCTCGGGCCACAGAGGGTCTACGGTCTTGTTATCAGACATCTGTAAGCATTTTTATGCAAATTTACTAACTCTACATTTAGATTTTGATAATAGTATGAATATATTCAATTAAGCATAGTCTTTATAATCCCACCGACCAATTAATGTGGTCTGTTACTGTATTTCCATACCTGCATGTGTATAATTAGGTTTACTATCCCATTACTGTTAAATAATATCACTTTACTGTTATTGCCTAATTTTTGAAAATGAAGTAGATGTAATATATAAAAGATATCATTATCCTCCAGTAAAAGACAAATGACCTAACAGCCAACACAGTAAGAGCAGAGGTTTTACAGTAGTTTGAAAAAGAGGCAAGTCAAAAACAGGCTTACGTCAGCCTCAGAGCCTTTGCATCCACTGTTCCCTCTCTCTGGAACACTGACCCTTCCCTCACTCAGTAACACCCAAATACTCACTCTTTCACTTTATTCGAGTTTTCTATACAAATACCACCTTCTCCATGAGGCCTTTCCTAAATTACAAATTGCAGCTCCCTTTTCTCAAATCTCCCCTTCTCTAGATTTTTTTCTCCTTAGCACTCAATATCATCTGACACACTACATATTTCACTTATTTATTTGGTTTTCTATCTGTCTATAACACTAGAATGTAAGCTTCATGAAGATGGGGAAGTTTATTTTGCTTACAGATATATTTGGGGTGCCTAGAAAAGCACCACTGGGAATGACAGGTGCTCACCCAGTGCTTGTCAAATGAACAAACAAACACATGAAGGAATGAAGATTTTAACTGTAAATACCAGTTTGCCTTTATCATCTTATTTGTTACATAAATGTTATTAATTTGTATTTTGTCACTTCCTAGTTTTGCTCACTTTTCATTTGGAAATCTATTTTTTTTACTTATACTGGTGGAATGACAATACATATAAGCAGCTTATTATACGTAAGTGATATAGCTTAGGTATTTGTCCCCTCTGAATCTCATGCTGAAATGTAATCCCCAGTGTTGGAGGTGGGACCTGGTGAGAGGTGTTTGGATCATGGGGGTGGAACCTTCATGAATGGCTAGGTGCCACCTCCTTGGTGTTAAGTGAGTTCTCACTCTGAGTTCACAGGTGCTCTGGTCATTTAAAAGTGTGTTCACCTCCCCCATCTCGCTCTTGTTCTTGTCCTCACCAGGTGGGATACCCGCTCCCCTTTCCATCATGATTGTAAGCTTCCTCAGGCCCTCACCAGAAGCAGATGCAGGCACTACACTTCTTGTACTGTCTGTAGAACCATGAGCCAATTAAACCTCTTTTCTTTATAAATTACCCAGCCTCAAGTATTACTTTACAGCAATGCAAAAATGGCCTACCACATCTAGCGCTTGTCCCTACATATTTAAATAACACAAGAAGAAATAGTAAAGATAACACTTATGTGCAGTCTTTCTTCCCCTTTAAAAGATATTTGTATGTTGTCCAAATTTTAAAAGCAATGTTGGATAAGATTGTTGGCTACTGAGTCATCAGGAGGGGATCCTATTTGCTGGGGCACTCTGTGATTCCATCTTTGCGTTTGATTTTTCAAGTTCCTCCTGTCTCCCTGCACCCTACCTTGGGCAGCAAAAATTGTACAAAACAAGAAGTGGGATGTGGGCTGTTGAGTAGCATTTTTACAGAAAAATAAAGTACTGTTACGGAAGTCAGCTCCCCCCCCTGCGCATTAGCGTTACTCAAAAATTGCAACCGCTTTAAGAATCCATCTTTTAAATAAGATCTCATTTCTCTGAAATTGTAGCTATTGTAAAGCACATCCGGAGGTTTATATGGTAGTGTATATTTTCCCTCTTAAGTTGATGGTTGTGACTATTAGGCAGTTGTTGAATGTACCAAAAAATCAATTGTTCTGGGGATGATTTCTCCACCAATTTTTCAATCCCAAAGTGTCTTGGTGGTGCTAGCTCAGTGCTTCAAATGCTTGCTAAGCTCTTTTATCAGCTATTTCTTTGATTATTCCAGAAGACTCCGGACAGTACTTTCAAATACAGAAGGAACTCTATAATTTTAAAGGTATTTTATAAATAGGCTTTTTCAGCCTCAATCTTAGAGGTGGATATAAAACACTGTATTCTGGGGTTTAGAACACTCTTCCTCTGCTCACCCCTTATCCCTGCATCAACCATGGATATGCCACAAACAGAAATACTTAAATCTTTCATTTAGCTACAAAACAATAATGGTTTTGGAGCTTAAGCCTCAGAAATATGAGTAAGAAATCTAACCATCACAAAATGGCAGAGAAAAGAGAAAAGAGGATATTTTAGTTCATATGTAGAAAGTATAGATTACAGATGGGAAAATTCCTATTTCTCTTCCTCTCCTGAACACACAAAATATCTATTGCTATAGGATTCTGTAGCTAAAGAAAAATAAAATCAGCCTTAGTGAAAAATTATTCCCACATGGTCCTGACCATTATACCACATCTTTTTGCCACTTAGACATTCACCCTTTATTGTGTGCATTATCTTAGTACTGCATCAAATGCAAAAAAAAAAAAAAAAAAAAAAAAAAAGCACAATTACATGATCTCCTTTTAGGAGTGTGATGTTGGATCCCATGTGTCCAGTGGGGGCCTCCTGTCCTCTTCCTTCAAGAGTACTCCTGGGACAGGTAGCCAGCATAATGTATAGTTTGGTTCTCTGTATCCCTGTATTCTGCATCCTCAGATTCAACCAGTCGTGGATCAAAAATATTTGAAAAGGTACATTGTTGGTGGGAATGTAAATGAGTAAAACCACTATGGAGAACAGTTAGGAGGTTCCTCAAAACAAGAAATAGAGCTACCATACAATCTAGCAATCCCACTGCTAGGTATCTATCCAAAAGAAAGGAAACCAGTATATCGAAGAGATATCTGCAGGCCCATGTTTGTTGCAACTCTGTTCACAACAGCCAATATTTGGAAGCAACCTATGTGTTCATCAACAGATGAATGGATAGAGAAAATGTGGTGCTTATACACAATGGAGTACTATTCAGCCATAAAAAAGGATGAGATCTTGTCATTTGCAACAACATGGATGGAACTGGAGATAATTACGTTAAGTGAAATAAGCCAGGCACAGAAAAACAAACATCACATGTTCTCACTTATTTGTGGGAACTAAAAATAAAAACAACTGAACTCATGGACAAAAAGAGGACAGAAGGATGGCTACCAGAGGCTGAGAAGGGTAGTTTGGGGTGGGGGTGGGAAGTTGGGATGGTTAATGGGTACAAAAAAATGGAAAAAATGAATAAGACCTAGTACTTTGCTAGCACAACAGAGGGAAAACAGTCAATAATAATTTAATTGTGCATTATAAAATAACTAAAAGAGTATAACTGGATTGTCTGCAACACAAAGGATAAATGCTTGAGGTGACAGGAACCCCATTTTCCATGATGTGATAGTTACGTATTGCATGCTGTATCAAGGTATCTCATGTATACTATAAATAGATACACCTACTATGTACTCACAAAAATTAAAAAATAAAAAAATTGAAATAAATATTTAAAAACAACAATACAAAAATAGTAATGCAAATAAAACCAATACAACAACTATTTACATAGCATTTACATTGTATTACATATGATAAATAATGTAAAGGTGATTTAAAATATCTAGGGGGATGTTCATAGGTTATAAAAATACTGTGTAGTTTTATATCAGGTACTTGCACATCCATGGATTTTGGCATTCAAGGGGGTCCTGAAACCAATGCCCCACAGATACCAAGGTATTACTGTATACTTTTACCACAGTGCTTCCCCTTTCTCAGTCTCCCATAGAGAGTATGGGCCTCATTTAAGTGCTTCACTTAACTCCCAATTCACCTACGTCATTATCCTAACCATACAATTACTTACAGCAAACAGACATGGGCAACTCAAATCCATCTGTGAAAGTCTTATTATGTGCAAAGCTTTGTGCAAACATGCTTCTTTTTTATTGTCTAATAGGATCTAACACAGGAATCATACATTCTCTTTGAACATTCTTGTTGAACACTTCTAATCACATTTTCCTAAAAATGTCTTTTCACTTGGCAGTAGCATTTCATTACCCTTCCTGTTGCCCAAAGGAATGATCAAATCTATACCTCATCAGGTATAGAAATCTTTTTTTTTTTTTTTTTTTTTTTTTTTTTTTTCCTTTGAGACGGAGTCTTGCCCTGTCACCCAGGCTGGAGTACAGTGGCATGATCTCAGCTCACTGCAAGCTCTCCCTCCCGGGTTCACGCCATTCTCCTGCTTCAGCCTCCCTGGTAGCTGGGACTACAGGTGCCCACCACCACCCCCGGCTAATTTTTGTATTTTCAGCAGAGACGGGGTTTCACCGTGTTAGCCAGGACAGGTCCTTTTTATCTCACACTCAAGCTTCCTAACACTCACCAGAAGTTCATCTTGTCACTAAACCAATCCTCTTAGCCATGTCTTCTCCTAGGATGCTACATTAGTTATCTATTGCTGTATAGCAATATTGCCACAAACTTAACATCTTCAAACAACACACACTTAATATCTCACAGTTTCTGTGAGTCAGAGATTCTACATGACTTAGCTAGGTTCTATGTGTCATGGTCTCTCAGAGGCCTGGGTGTTGTCCAGGGCCAGAGTCTCATCTGAGGCTTGAATGCAGAAGAATCTCCTTCCAAGTGCATGTGGTTGTGGCAGGATTCAGTTCCTTGAGGAATGTTCACCAGAGGCCACCCTCAGTTCCTTACCATGTGGGTCTTTCTAATGTGGTAGGTTGATTTTATCAGAACCAGGAAGAAAAAGAATCTACTAGGACGACAGAGTCACAACTGTATGCAGTCTAATCATATAAGTGACATACCATCACCTTTGTCATACTCTATTGGTTGGAAGAAAGTCACACATCCCTTTCATACTCAAATGGAGGGGATCATACAAAGATGTGATAGTGAGGCAGGGATAATTTGGAACCATCTTAGAGTGTGTCCACCACAGATGCTCCACAACCAAAAAATGATCTCACAAACTTTACTAATAGAAATTATGGCCGGGCGCGGTGGCTCACGCCTGTAATCCCAGCACTTTGGGAAGCTGAGGTGGGCAGATCACTTGAGGTCAGGAGTTTGTGACCAGCCTGGCCAACATGGTAAAACCCCATCTCTACTAAAAATACGAAAATTAGCCGGGCGTGGTGGCACATGCCTGTAATCCCAGCTACTCAGCAGGCGGAGGCAGGAGAATCGCTTAAACCCAGGAGGCAGAGGTTGCAGTGAGCCGAGACTGTGTCACTGCACTCCAGCCTGGGTGACAAAGTGAGACCTTGTCTCCAAAAAAAAAGAAAAGAAAAAAAAAAGAAAGAAAGAAAGAAATTAAAAATTAGCACATTTGTCAAATAACTTTAGTTGTAGCAGATACTATTGATATCACCTTCATATTCCCCTAGATTCAACCAATTTTAGTGCACCCTGGCTGACTTCCAACTGCTAGCTTCTGTATCTCTGTGCTTGAAGACTTCTCTTGAGGCAGGAGACTCCCCTGTCCACGCACCGTCGGTTGCGAGTGAGGTAGAATAAACACTTCCTGAGAGAAGTCCTTAATCAGTGCCTGATGGGATCTGGTGGATAAATACCTCTTGCCCCTTGGTTGGAATAACTGAGGTGTGTCCTATACTGCCCCACAGAGTACCCCAGGTGGACTGCTCTCCGGTTGCCCATATGGTAACTAGCTTGATAATACATCTGTGGTTGGCTGCCTGCCCTGCTGTGTTTCTCTTCCTCCATTATTCTCTGACATTTCTTGGGATCACCTCCCAAATAAACTACTTGCATTCTGACCTTTCTCCCTATAATCTAAGCCACCAGCAGTTTCCTGCCATTTCTCAGGGCATCGGGCTGGGATGGAGCATCAACAACAAGGCATGTTTTACAAATACAATTTCAGGAACTTTGTGATTTAAAAAAAAAAAAAAAAAAGTAGTCCAGTGCTGGTTTCATGCAAAATGATAACCCTGCCCCTCATTTCATTCCCCAAACTTGCTTCTCTTCTCTTTTGTTAAGTAGGATCTTGAAGTTGCCTTTGACATTAACAGCCAGTGTGAATTTTAACAAAGTGCATTTGTAAGTCCAACTTCTTAAAACAATTTTCAAGAAACCTTACTGCTCTGCCGAAAATGCACAATGAACAGAATTAGCAGCTGTTATCTGCTTCCACCTCTAGAAAGTCCCCCAGCTTCCCTTGGGTTCAGTGTGGATTTTTCCCAGTGCTCTGTACCCAAGAAGAACCTAAGTGGCATCAGGTAATAATCACATGATGTGACTGCTTAGGCCACCTGTGTTCAGCAACCTTGGCTAATAGCCTCAGAGGACCAAACTATCCTCAGTGAGAATTCCTGACACTTGATACTGCTTGCAGGACCTGATCTTTCACTTTTTTTAGAAATACACAAAACACATTAGAAATTGGTTAGTGAGGTCAAGAAAAGTATTCTTTGAATAGGTGACATCTTGAAGAAATGGCTCATGGAAATCTTTTAGCTTTAATAGATTTAACACATACACAGTTGTATACATGAAACGCCCATCCATAGTGATATAATACATGTCCCATAATTTGGTACAATGCCCTGTAAAATATGCAGGCAAATCAGGTATTACTGTCTCCATGTTATAGTTGAGGTTACTGGCCCTTATAAAGTCAGGCAGCTAGTAAATAATGCAGCCAGAGGTATCTCTTTCACTTATACTTGGAGGCCATACTTAATTTCCTCTAAATTTATCTCCTTTTCCTTCAAGTCTACTATTACTTAAATCATGATACTGCTAGGGGATAAGAGGAAAAGAACGGAAGGGAAGGGGAGTGGAGAGAAGGGGAGGGGAGTGGAGGGGAGGGAAATCAATAGAAAGAGAGAAAAATAGTAAAGTCATTTTTATTAAAAAAGGAGAGAAAACAGAGTGATATGGGAAGATAGAGGAGTTGGAACACTACATTTTCCTCCCTTCAAAATTATATGTACTAGGCTCAGTTTATGTGCCTTGCCAGAGCTTTACTCTGTCTTTGCTTTCTGCTCAGAGTGGCCCTAGCAATAGCTTGCCTTGTACCTGTCATCATGGAGCGAAGTAGGTAATTGCTGCTACCCTGTCCACTGTTAGAGATTAACTAGTAAAAAAAAGATGACCCTATCTGTACCCTGGATGATGTGGACCCATAGGACTGTGGCTTTCCCAACAGCTGATAAGAGCAATCCTGTGTTGGGAGCGACTTAGGTTGGATTGTGGAGGAAGCAGACTCCGAGAAGGGGATTTGTATGCAGGAAAGTGATCAGGGAGCTCCACCAAAACAATGTTGCTGATATGGAATTGAGGGAAGCCTGCTTGCCAGACTGGATGTAGGGAAAAGTTTGAATTTCAACCTAATCACAATAATGACCTAGGCCATAGGGAGCTCTGGGGCTGGGATGGTCCTTCAGAGATGTTCTGAATTAGGGGAATGGGAAGAGCCTTTGTTCACCTGTCTCTCATCAATCAAACATTGGATACGGGCTATCCCTGGAGAGGGGAATGACCTTAGGAAAAGCAGTTCCCTTTAGCCAAGGACAGGGGTTGACCTGTGGGCCATAGCCTGCCTGCCTCCTTTTTCTGTAAATAAAATCTTATTGGCACACAACTACACTTATTCAATTATGTATTGCCTCCAATTTCCTTCACACTACAATGGCAGACTTGAGTAGCTATGGCAGACACTAAATTTCTTGCAAAGCGTAAAATAGTAACTATGTGATGTTTTACCAAAAAAAAAAAAATTGTTTACTGACCGTGAGCCTAGGGCTATTCCCTGAGAGGGATCGCTATGAGCCATTAGAACCCAACATTTCTGGCAACTGGAGGAAGAAGCACGTAGGTCCTACACACCACATCATCCACTACAGGAAATTAATACTCCATAAGCAAACTGGACTAATGAAAGATAGTGGACAGATGGGAGTCAGAAGATAAAGTCTCCTTTCTTCCACCATAATGGACTGTTCTGAGATGTAATGGTTCTGACAGCCTTTTGGAAGATGTCTCATAAGACTAAGGAATTGCTTACACTTGTTACAAAGCAATGGCTAGTTTAAAAACATATCCTTGAATATTTTTCTCCTGCCCTCGCTACTTTGGTACCTCCTTTCCCCTCACTCCTATTTTTTTTTTTTAATTTTCTCTCTTCCATAAAGTTTAGCACGTAAGCCTTTTGCCCCAGACTGTTTCCTAGGTACCTCAGGATAAGACCTGTAAAATCAAATATTTAGAATTTGGTATGGAACTAGTATAAGGTTAGAATAGTGGGGCATTCAGAGGAATGAGGACATATTCTGCCTGTCATCTCATTTCCAATCTCAGGGCACTTTTCAAAGATAACTCTCCTCCAACTCCCAAGTATCTATTGGGTGTAAACTTTGTCCTAAGGTTACTCTGAAGTATTAATACTTCTGCCCTTCTTGCTCCCATTTGCCCACAACCAAGATAGAATGCTTGTCCTTCTTCCCGAGGCTTCTGTTCCAGTTCTGGGGAGCATGTTTATTATATATGATATTCTTTTTACTTACCCTGAGGGTATTCCCATTGATCTTTCAGGGTATCACCATTCACCTTGTGGGTTATACAACTACCAAGGGAGAAACAGTAGCTCTAGCCAAGATACGATTTTTAAGAAGACACACAAAACAAAATGGAGAAAAAGGACCCTCGGGCTGCTCTGCACTTCTGAAGTATAGCTCTAAAAAATAAAATAAGCAGGCCACACACAAGGAAGCAAGCTAACTTTGTTTTGCTGAGAGGACTTTTTTCCTTGGGTTAATTCCAAGAGGGAACAGGCACTGAGTGAGTCACAGAAAAAGTAGGACAGAGTTTGCCTTTCAGGGAATGCAATAGTGTGGGCGTAACCACGGCCCCTCGAGGATGCTCAGCAGGCACGACTTCCTGAAACTCAGGCTACGTCAGGTAGAAGCCTACCATGCAGATCCCCCACTGCCATGTGAACTTGCTCCAGTTCTGCTCCCATGCCTACCACAAGCTGAGTTTACAGGAGATCAGCTTTGTGTTTAATCTGTCTTCTTGGTGAAGAGCTTGGGTGGGGCAAGGCTGGGTCTGTGGTTGATAAGGGAACTCCCAACCAGGAGTTATAGCAATCTGTGGGACAGACAACATAGAAATTTAAGTGGCATGGGTTGAGAGCTGCTCAATGAGATGTCACAGAAAGGGTATCCAAGTTGAGTCCTGAGACAAGTATGTGACACCAAAGGTGGAATATGCTAGAAGAGGAATTCAAGGAGGAGATGATCCTAATGGGCAAAGGAAAGTAACCCTAGATAGTACCAGGTACAGAAAGTCACTGCCCTTGGCTGGGTATTTATGGGCCTCGGTGGTGTCATGTGATTCAAAGGATCAGTGGCAGCTGAGACACTGTTCTGAAGTCAGTCATAAAGTCACATCACAAATTTCAGTGGAGGAGATAGACTCACAGTCTGATTAACTCATAATGTAGTAGTTATTTTGTGGCAGCTTTTTCTTCCCAGATGCAAACTCTTTCTTCAAATGCAAACTGACCAGGAAACATAATAGATAAAGCAGATAAGAGAGAAGCAGCTATAGTTAAGATTGAAGTAGTAGAGATGAATAGGTTAGATATACCTCCTTCCACTCCAACATCTGGGCCCCTGAGGCCTTTCTATGCTGTTTCTAGTACTCCATGTGACATCCTTTGAAACAAAAATTCTACACTAACAGAGCAGGTGAGTAGGAGTTTAAGGTAGAGCATTGATGGAGTGAGATGAGGAACACAGCTCCCGTTCTTCCTGCCACGGATGAATTAATAAGTTGGATATTCTAGAGTGCAATTTCTACCTTTACAGTGCCCATGGAGAACATGTGTAAGTGTTCATAGTTCTAGTCATTGTTTTGAAGACACTGACCATCTCAAATGCTGCACTTCAGTATCGTGTTGTGTGTGTGTATGTGTGTGCGTGTGTGTACAGTAAAACAAAGACCTATTTGCTGCTTTTTATCCTCCAGATAAATTACTCAATACTTACACACCTCATCAGGACAAGACATCCACAGTCATGACGTTCGATCAATGCATGATTTTAACATTATTTCTGCATCATCAAAGACTAAATTATATTCAAAGTGGCTTTAGTGCTAAATGCATTTTATTATATGTCACTTGTTTGAAAAACTATCACTTGCTGTGAGATGTAGTTAGTAACAGTCTATTTCTACTTAGTGGACATTTAGTTTCTAATAGTGTAGATTAAAAAGAATGTATTTGTGCTTGTTAGAGCATCATCTCACAGCTTCCCTGTCATCCCTAAGAACCCTCAAATCTCCTGTCCTTGTTGCCTTCTCTACTTCACTTGGTGAAAATTATATAGCATTTTATTTTGCTTCCTTACTTTGACTGTGTTCTTTTTCATCTTTTTTTTTTTTTTTTTTCCTGCTCTGGGCTTTTTAATCACCCATCTTTTTTCCCTTGTTGACAAATGCAGCATATGTTTTCACCTAGTCACCAAAACCATCCACTTCAAAATCATACCCTTTGTCAAAATGAATCCACATGCTTAAGGAAATTCTTCAAAAAGCCCTCATATATCTGTGTTTAATACTGACCTGTTGGCTTAGAAACTTCTATAGAATTGCCATCCTGGAATTTCTTTTCATTGCTTAGTTTATTGGCTCTCAAGTCTCCCTCATATTTCTTATTCTTGGATTCCTTCTATTTTTGGTTTTGCTAAACTACATCCTCAAATAACTTATTTTTTCAGAAGTATGTGTAATTACTAAACTTTTTCAGCCTTTTCCCATCTAAAATTTTCCTTGTTTGGTTTCTAGAACTGGTTAATAATTTTCCAGGTTATAGAATACAATGCTGAAAAAATGTTCCTTCAGGACTTTGAGGATATTGCCCCCATTGTCTTCTAGCATCTAATGTTTATAAAGTTAGTATCATTATGATTTCTTTTTCCATTCTCCACTGAACTCCCACCCCCTAAAAGCTTTTAGAATGATGCCTTTGTCACCGACATTCTGATATTTTAGTTATGTGACACAGTGAGGGCTTTTCTGGGTTTATTCTACTGGACATTTATAGGACTCTTAAAAATTGAAGGTATGATTTTATGAAACTCTGTGAAGTTTTCTTCTATTATTTCTTTATTTCCTTCCCTCTATTTTCTTGCTCCATCTTCCTGGAACTCTAGTTCTACAGAAATTCAACCTCCTGGATGTGATCTTCATATTTCTTAATTTTTATTGTATTTTTTCTTTCTTTTCTCGAGTATATTTAACATGTTCTATTTTTAATTTTCAGGAAAGTTTCGTTTTCTATACATGTTCCCTTTCATAAATTCTATTCTTATTTTATGTATGCAATATTTTCTCAAATATCTCTGAGGATTTTAAATAGCATTGTTTTAAACTATCTTCTGTTCCTTGAATTATCTTTTTTCTTCTCAGGTCTTTTAAAAAAGTATTACATTGGGTGCTTCTATTGTGAGTTGGTTTTGTCAAATGCCATGTAATCTTAGATTATACATTTGCACTTAGAAATGTAAGAACACATTGTGTTTTTAAAAAGCAGTTGTTATTGATTTCTTCTGGTGCTGTGTCAATCTCCTTCTCTGTCTAAGAGGGAAGGTGTATCATCCATGAAGGAGCTTTATTTTGGACGGTAAAGGGACAGAAACAAGAGAGGCAGGTTGAGTATCTCTCCTATTGTCAAAATAAGAAGGCCTTTACTATATGGCACCCAAGAACTACACAAAGTCTCCAGACCATTCAATTCCTTTATAAGAGTAATTCTTCTGTCTGAAAGTCGAGATTGTCTCCCCTTATGGGGGTGTTGGGTGGCATACCTGTTGTAGCTATTTCTGAGATGGTATTTCCATTAGTCGTTGTGAGTTCTACCCCATTTCCCACTCCACCTCTTTATACCTGATAACTCCTAGCTCAGAATCCCTCCATCTTCAGAGCCTTTGCAGCTGCCTCTTCCCCTTCTGCTTTCTTCTGTGTCATAAGCTATGGCATCCACCACTGTTTCATCTGTCAAAATAACTCCTTATGCTGTCAGTCTTTCAGATACTTGTCAAAATCTCTGGTCAACCCCTGGCCCTTTATCCTCTCTTTAGTTCTGTATAGAAGTATTCTCTTTTATACTTCTTTACTGTCATTTTGGTGAAGTTTGGAAAGAAGAAGTAAAGACTGCCATTCTGAAGAAGACTGAATTAATTTTAGATAAACATTCTACTGAAGTCGGCTCCATGGCAAAGAGAATTATAGAAAGGAGTCAGGCTATTTATGCTCATTTTAATGTGGTAGTTCCATCTTTTAAATTCCCAGAAGTTCTCTTGATATTCTAAACATTAAAATGCTGGTTGACATACTCTATTACTAAATTATACATGATGTGAGTTTAACAATTGTATGCAAATGTTAATTGTTGCTAAACTATCTATACTGTGCAACTAAAATCTGTATGAACATGTTTACAAAGTTTATAGTTTACAAAGTATTCACATATATCTCAGTTGAGCATCATTATTAGCCTTTAAGGTAGACATATCAGGTTATACTAGCTGCAAAATAATGGTTAAGAGAATCAGACTGCTTTGCTCCCAGTCTTGGAGTGGCTACTTGCTGAAAACTATCTTAATCTTCTGTAAACTACTTAACTTTCCTTGTAATCAATTTTCCTATCTGTAAACTTAGACTAATATTAACACTCTCAAAGGGTAAGGCAAAGAAATTATAATATCTGTAAACATGTAGAAATGACGTATAAAAGGTGTTCAAGAAATATTCCATATCGTTATTATTATTTTCTTTATAATTGTCTCATTCCCTTTTACAGATGATAAAACCACATGGCATGAGTCAAATCGCTTTTAGACTCAGTAAATTAGAAACAGATTATGGATACAAATTCATGTGTTGTGACTCCAAATTCAAGTTATTTCCAGTACACCATATTGTTTCAGCATGTATGAGAAGATTAAAGATCTTGTAAAGACTGTTTAAATTGGAGATAATCATAATATGATTTCTCCTGTCTTCAAACACTAACCAAAGATGTAAGGCTGTACAAATCCTATGGATAGAAGTGGAGTATCTATTTAAAATGGACATTCGAGATATTTTATCCATGCTTCCTTAAAATTAGTTTATTAAATCTTAGCCACAATGTCTCACAGTTATTAAGGAAACATTTGCCTTAGTTAACGGAAATCCTTGAGAATATGAACCAGACCGTTCATCTTTGCATTCTCAATGCAGTATAAACAAAACTTATGTAGTTCAAGCTCAGTGATATTTGATTAAACTTACTTAAACAATGGGGCTTTAGAAACAATACCAATCTCATACAGTCATTTCTATGTTCTTGGGCCCTTTAGAGACATTTAATTTACAAAGGTGAGACTGTCACTGTGTGTACTTTTTGGGAAAGTTTATAGTACTGCTTTTCTTTGGATCTCAGATGAGCTGAACTATCAACACATCAATACACAGGGGTAAAAATTAAAAAAAACCAAAGCAAAAATCCCAGCTAGAGGCCCAAGTGATCAAAACTCTGCCAATGCATGCATTATCATCCACTAGTAGTTACTCTCATTTCTGATCCTGAGATGAGATTTGAGGATATAGGTTCTAAAATACCTTTGCTTTGTTGTTGTTGTTGTTTTCCAATTTTTTTCCTTCTGCTTTTATGATGTGGTCACACTCCAGAGTATTCCTACACATACTTTCTGAAACTTCAGGGCAGTGGAATCAAAGCCTTCCAAGGCAGGAAAGTTTTGTGTATGGCAGAAAGAAAACAGATGATATATGAACAGGTTTGGATATTCCAGGGATATTAATGGCATCGCATGAAAATAAATAAGTATTGCATAATAGCATGCACATTACTTTTATCCTTCTTCATCATATTTTTCAAAAATCCAATGTTACAGAAAAAGGATATGTTTTAGCAACAGAAGATGTAGACAGAAAAATTAGAGTTAATTTATTTTTCTTATCACAAGGCACCAGAAAGGCACAGATTAGAGTCTTGGAGTTAATACGCTAAAACTATATACAGTATAACATTGAAACTATGGTAAACCTTCAGTGAATTTCACAGTTAACACAGGAGAGCTTCCATCTCATGATGATAACTTGCATGTATTTTCTAACAGATGGTGTGGTTGTCCACATTTTTAGGTGTGTTAGATGGATTTTTCAGAATGTAACTTACATCTAGTTGATGTCACTTGATTGAGATTGTCACAACTTGGTGTCCACATTGAGAGTTATTACAAAACAGAGTCAGATTAACTAGTGACCCAGAAATCCCAGTACATTCTTGATTACAAAAAATATCTGGGGTTCCTGCAGGACCTGAACTGAAGTCTAATTAGAGGTCCAACAAAGTTGACTGGGAAGGGGCAGCCTTGACTCTTCCCAGTTCTCATGTCAAGAGTTGGGGAACAGAAGGTCCTACCAAAACAATATCTCTGTATGGCAATATTTAAGGTGGGTGTACTAGCCTATTTATTTCTTGCTACTGACCACCCTCTGACACTAGCTCTCTATACTTCTCTGCCAAGAAAGAGCCAACAGCCAGACATAGCTCTAAAACGTCAGCAGCTACAGTGGACCTCAGAAGTTCCATTTCTAAGGACTTGGCACAGAGGTTCAAGTTTGACATTGGCTCATACCTACTTCAGCATTTTGTTACTAGAGGTCTGTCAGGGGTTGCTTTCTTTGGGAAGCAGACTCTGAGTTGGAAATTAGCATACAGGAAGTTATTAGAGAGTGCTCTTGGGAGAAACACCAGAAGTAGGGAGAGGAAGGAAAAGGATTGGGCAAAGGAAGAATCAAGCTGCAATGCAGTCTCAATAGTAGCTCTCAGCCAGCTCCATAGGGAAATCTGAAGCTGGGATGGTCTTTCAGAATTATCCTGAGCTGGACCCAGATGAACAGATCTCTTAAGGTCACACATTGATCAGTCATTGGGTTTGGGTCATCTCAGGAAGGGGACATAACCTTGAGCCACGTGTTTCTCATTAGTTGAGGAAATCCTAGGGAGGATGGAGGCTGACAGCTGAGGGCCATGTGCTGAAGGTGCTCTCAGCAGCCGAAATACTAAAGGGGAATCTGACAGTGCAGGAGCATTGCCATCTTGGACAAGTACCACCATTTTAACTTTCATCTTGATCAAAAAACACCAAAATCCAAAGGGCATAAGCCTAATGGCTAAGGTCAGCATGACCATAAACCACAAATAACATCTCCAACCAGAAACATTCCAAAGCCCTTCCCAACCATAGACATGCCAGCCCTGAGATAACTTCCCTCTAGCCAGGAAGATGTCAGCCCCAAGATAACCTCCCCTCTGCCCAAAGACATTCTAACCCTGCCATAAATGTCTCCCCGACACAGAAACATTTCAAACTTGTGATAAGCCCTCTAACCCTACAACCAATATATACTCTTAGTCTGTAAGAGAGAATGCTCCTGACTGAAATTGGGCAGAAGCCCCTCTCAGGTGTATTTCTCCAAAATAAACCTGTCTTTGACTGTTGAACCATTTTTCATGTTTCTTTCCTCTTTCTTTAACTCTTACATTTGGTGCCAAAACCAGGGACGGGTGCTGGGGGTAGAGACTCTCTTGCAACCCAGGAAGCAGTGGACCGTGGTAGCTCATCTCACTGGATCCTGAGAGTCTCGGGTCATCCACCCCATCTTGTCTGTCACTTCATTTTTCAAGCAATTTGTGTGAGGAAGAAAACTAACCTGAAGGGGTCTGTGAGGCTGTGGCTGGGGCTACTCCCCAGTGGGTTCTCAAAACCCTCAGGTCTCGGGAATCCACCTCCAACCACCTGCAATGGGTATTTCACTCTCTTTTCTCCTCCTCCCTCATCCTCCCTTCTCTCTCTCTCTCTCTCTCTCTCTCTCTCTCTCTCTCTCTCTCTTTTTCTTTCTCCCTTGTGCAGCTGCAGTCTAAGAGGCCCTTTGCCAATTCCAACCAGGACATCCACCATCAGACACTAATCCAGCCAACTGGTAAGATCTGCCCTCCACTGGCTTTCTCACAGTACTCAGGAAAGTCAGGTCTGCCATCCTGGTCCTCTGAGAACCAGTGGGACTAAGCTACAAGAAATCTTGGGGACACACTGTTTCTTCTCAGGTTGACCGTCCTCTTTAGAAAGAGGACTCCAGGTCTCCACCTTTTGTCTGGGTATGCCTAAAACAAAAACAGACACCCTCAGTTTCTTCTCACCAGTCCACATGGGTGCCAAACAATCCCACATTCCTACGTCCTCTACACTGGGTTGTCTTCTTCACAACCTTGCCAAACTTGACTTACAGGGAAGCATAAAGCCAAAGCATTTAGTCCTTTATTGCAACACAGCCTGGCCCCAATACAAATTAGATAATGACAACCAATGGCCTGAAAATGGTACCTTTGACTTTCAAATTCTCAGAGACCTTGACAACTTTATAACCAGGAATGGCAAATGGCAAGAGGTTCTCTATATTCAGGCTTTCTTCTACCTTAGAGCCTGACCCTCCCTATGTCAAGCTTGCATCCCTCATGAAATCCTTCTTCTTAATGAAAACCCTCTCCATGTCTCTCCTTTCTCTGAAACTCCTTCCTCCAAAACCCCTTCCCTCAAAACTCCTTCCTTCAAAACCCCTTTTTACCTGGCAGATGAACCCCCTCTGTATTCTCATCCCCCTGCATCTGCTCCTTGCCTGTCTGAAACTTCTGCCCCCATGGCCTCTCCTGCCCCCAAGCCTTTAGCCCCAAACCCTGCTCCTCATCGTTCTCCACCTGTTATCCATTCAACAACTACCAATCAAACCACCTCAGCCACTCTCCCTCTCTGGGAAGTGGCTGGGGTTGAAGGTATTTCTCATGTTTATGCCCCTTTCTCCATGTCTAATTTGTCGCAGATCGAACAGCATCTAGGGTCTTTCTCTGAAAATCCTTCTCACTATCTCAGGGAATTCCTGCATGTAACGCAATCCTTTAATTTAACTTGTCATGATATTTATATAATTCTAACCTCCACCCTCAGTCTTAATGAAAAAGAGCACATCGAGCATTCGGCTGAAGCCCACACAGATGAACTCCATAACCAAGCTCCTATACAAAATCCAGTGGCCAATGATGCAATCCCCTGTAGAGATCCAGATTGGACTTACCAGCATGGAGACAATGGCATCAGTCAAAGGGACCACATGATTTCCTGTCTCCTCACGGCCATGGGCAAAAATGCCCATAAGGCAGTTAATTATGAGAAACTTAGAGAAATTACACAGGAGCCCCAGGAGAATCCTGCCCTTTTCTTATCACTCCTCACTGAAGCTTTGCTAAAATATACCAATCTGGACCCAGAATCTAGAGAAAGGCAAACTTTTCTCCACCTCCAATTTATTTCCCAATCCTCCCCAGATATCTGGAAAAAATTACAAAAGTTAGAGGAGGGTCCCCAAATATCTCAGCAGGACCTCCTAAATGCAGCCTTCCATGTCTTTAATAGCAGAGATGAGGAACAAAAAGTTTTAAAAAGACAGACATCTCCGTTTAAAATACCAGATGCTTACCTCTGCTGTCCAAAAGTCAGTTACACAAAAGCCTCCCAATACCCCAAAGGGAAACTCCCTCACCTCTCCGGGAGTCTGTTTCTGAAGTGGCAACCCTGGACACTGGGCAAAGGCTTGTCCTAACCCCCAGTGCCACACCAAACTGTACCCAACTTGTGGTCTTTGGGGACACTGGAAAATGGACTGCCCCCAACAGGGACACCCTCCCCATTCAAGTGTGGCTCATAATGAAGCCCCCCAAGCATCACAGGAGGAAACCTCTTCACTGCTGGCACTGACAACAGAAGACTGAGGGTGCCCAGGATCCTCCACCCCCATGAAAAGTGAGTCCACCGAACCCAGGGTAATTGGGGTGGTATCCAGTAAGATTATTTCCTTTCTCCGGGATGCTGGGGTGAGTCTATCAGTATTAACTGAATATCAAGGCCCATTAGAACGTTCATCCATTTCTGTTGTTGGCATGAAGGGCATACAAGAAACCCCATACAAAATGCCACCTCTATACTGCTCATTTCAGGGAGTCACCCTCACTCACTCTTTCTTGGTCATTCCTCATTGTCCCATTCCTTTACTAGGAAGGGACATCCTACACAAACTAGGGGAATCATTCATTTATGGGCCCTACACCAAAGTCACAAAGCCACACTTATTATTATGTCAAGAACAAAACCCTTCTTCAGACACTCCACATCAAATAGACGTAAAACCCAAATTCCTCAACCAGGTAAATCCCATAGTATGGAACATTGACTCCCCCATAATAACTACCCACCGTTCTCCAATTCAAATTTCAGTGAAGGATCCTAAGTGCTATATAGTAGTCTCACAATATCCCCTCAATCCTAATGGATTACAGGGACCCAAGCCCATCATCTCCCGACTTTTGGCTCCCAACATTTTAATCCTCACCCATTCTCCCCAGAATACTCCTATTCTCCCAACCAAAAAACCAGATGGCTCCTATAGAATGGTTCAGGATTTGCAATAAATCAACTCTGTTATTGTTCCTGTTTATCCTGTTGTCCAAAACCCCTACACCCTCCTATCGAGAATTCCTCCCAACACTAGCTATTTCTCAGTATTGGACTTCAAGGATGCCTTTTGTACTATTCCTCTACATTCCTCCTGTCAAAAACTTTTTGCTTTCACTTGGACCGACTCTGACACAGGCTATTCCCAACAACTCACCTGGACTGTCCTCCCCCAGGGGTTTAGAGACAGCCCTCACAATTTCAGTCAGGCACTTCAATTGGACCGTTCCCAACTACCTCTACAACCTAGCATCTTGCTTCAGTACAAGGATGATGTACTTCTTCGCAGCCCCTCTCTAGACCATTTATTCAACACACCACCAGGCTTTTAAATTTTTTGGCTGAATGCGGGTACCGCTGTCCAAAAGGAAGGCCCAATTAACCTCTCCAAAAGTCTCATACCTAGGATTAATTGTAACTCCAAATACTTGAGAAATTCCACCAGCATGAAAGCAAGGCATTCAACAAATCCCTTTTCTTGAAACAAAAAGGGACTTACTTTCTTTCCTCGGATTAGTGGGATATTTCCAAATATGGAGAGCAAATTTTGCCATTATTGCTAAACCCCTTTATGAACACACAAAAGGAAATCTTGACCAACCACTCACTCCCACTCCAGACCTTTGTCCTGCTTTCTCTCACCTAAAATATGCCTTATTACAAGCCCCGGCTTTAGGCCTTCCAACCCCCCTGAAACCCTTTCATCTATATTTACATAGTTCTCATAATCAGGCCCTTGAACTATTAGCCCAACCCATGGGAGATTCCCTCCAACCAGTGGCATATTTTTTAAGACAACTATACCCCATTTACAAAGGCTGACTCCCTTTGCTTAAAAATTTTGGCCACAGCTTCTCTGATTATCCCTGAGGCACAAAAACTCACGTTCTATGAACCCCTTCAGGTATTTTCTTCTCACAGTCTGCAAGATATGCTCAGCCATAAAGCATCCACCTCCATATCATCCTCTTGCTTGCAAGCCTTACATTCAATTCTCCTCCAACCCTCTATCTCTCTTCATAGATGCTCCCCCCAATCCCGCCACTGTTTTGCCTTCAACACCAATTTTGGACCCCAATCAACACTCATGCTCTGATTTAATTGAAAGTTATCTCACCATGTTTCACCACCTTACTTCCACTCACGTAAAGGGAGCCCCAGATTGGTTTATAGATGGCAGCACATCAAAAAACCATCCCCTCCAATCAGGATATGCCATCACTGAGGGATATCATGATGATACCCACTTTCTCCCACCTATAAGAGTGAGTCGTAGAGGCTTCCCACTTGCCTTTGGGCACATCCTCCAAACAAGCAGAATTAGTTGCCCTAATAAGAGCACAAACTCTAGCAAAAAACACACAAGTTAATATATACACCTATTCTAAATATGCCTATAACATCATCCATTCCAATGCCCAAATTTGGAGTGAGCAGGGCTATCTCACAGCTAAGGGAGCTCCTATCATTAATGGAAAACTAGTCCATCATTTACTAAAGGCAGATTTACTTCCAGGAAAGGTTGCAGTTATCCATTGCAAAGGACATCAATCAGATGAAAGCCACATTTCTTTAAGAAACCGTGAGGCTGACTATTGGGCAAAACAAACCTCAACCAATCATCCAATCTCCCAATATCTATTTCCCCTCATACAACATATCCCCTCCTTTTATCCAGAACACCAAATACAACAACTAGTAACAGTAAGGGCACAATTCAACCCCCCATAGTGGTTCATAGAAAACAAATTAGTCCTACCTGACCCTGAAAAAAACAACTCTTTTATGGGACATTCACAATCTCTTCTACGCCAACCATTCCCCTCTACAACATTTCTTAAGTTCCCATATACACATAACCCCAGATATAAAGGAACAGCTAAAAGCCATTTCCCATCAATGTCCTATTTGCCAAAAAGCTTCACCCCACTCCAATACTCCACCCCCTTCTTACCCGCCCATCAAACCAGGGGACACCTTCCAGGACAGGATTAGCAAATTGATTTTACCCATATGACCCCAGTTAAAAAGGTTCAATTTCTTATAGCATTGGTTGATACCTTTTTGGGATGCATCGAGGTTTTTCCCACAACCAACAAATGGGCTTCTACTGAAACCTCCAAATTAATAACAGAAATCATCCCCAGGTTTGGGGTGCCTCTTTCTTTTCAATCTGACAAAGGTCCTGCATTCATCTCTCAAATTATTCCAACACTTGCACAAGCTCTACAAATCACCTGAAAGCTACACATCCCCTATCGACCTCAATCTTCAGGAAAGGTTGAAAAATGAATGGCATTCAAAAAACACCTCACCAGCTACTCACTCACTCCAAACACATAAAGACTGGGTTACACTTTTACTTTCGGTTACACTTTTACCTTTGGCCCCCTAAAAATTTGGGCACTCCCATGTAAGCCCTTAATGCTCAGTCCCTTTGAGCTCATGTGTGGGAGACCACTCGCCCCCTTTGTTCCACCTCACGGCCAAGCACCACCTCAACCAACTCCTCCCGTTTGCCTTCTTCTACATACTGTCTGCCATTTCATTTGGGAATATGCTGACAAATACCTGCCACAACCTGTAGTCAACTCCTCTAATCCCTTCCAACAGCCAGGAGATTGGGTCCTGGTAAAAGGTCCCAGCCCTACCCCTAATACTCCCCTTACACCTAAATAGAAGGGACCTTGCCAGATCATCCTTACCACACCCATGGCAGCAAAACTGCAGGGACTCCCTAACTGGATTCATTATACTTCTCTCAAGAAAACTGACTTCCCTTCACCACATACCCAAACAACCAAATCTAAAACCCCTTCAGCCTTCTCTTATGTCTCCTCAGGACCCATTTCCCTTCACCTCACCCAAAGCCCAGAGGAAAAGGAAAAGAAATTCACTTAAACCGCTTATGTATCTTTCTAATATTTTTCTCCCCCAAACTTTCACCACTTCCTAACCAACCTTGCTACAGACCTTCAGTGGTACCCTTATGAAACTCCCATTATATATCTTGATCAGCTCCTTACTGTTCTATGAGACCTATGGCTTGAAGGAATTTTCCAGGACTTTACTCCTACCCAGGTAACCCTTTTCTCTTTTTGCTTGTTTTTTTTTTTTCAATATAAATTCCCTAAGTACATCAAATTCACCAATACAACCACTCCTCACTGCTCTCAAGCTCAAACGCTCTATAAACCTTACACAGTCCCTCTTGCTGCAAGCAAATTCTTCCTTTGCTCCAGAATGCTGGATGTGCTTATAGCTGTCTTCCTCAGCTTACTCAGTCCTTCCTGCACCCCTTCATGACCTTTTAACAGGGAGCATAACCCTAATTTATAAAACTCCAAAAAGGAGCTTCCTTTTTTGAAAGAGCTGACACTCTGGTTGGCAATTATCCTACCTCCAGGGCCAATCCAGCTAACAAATTATTTCAAACTTATTACAACCCCCTACAATGCCTTAAGCCCCAAGGCCCTCCTGTTAAAGGGCCTATAACTAAACACACCCTCCTTTTACAACAAGCCTCACTTTGTTTTTCAGCCTCTGAGGGAAATCTCCCTGTGTGATCCTTAATGCCTAGCCAATGCAACTGCGTTATCATTATTATACACCCCCCTGACCATCAGACTAACCGAGTTGACTACCAAGTATCACCTGAAGCAAACAAACCATTTCTACATCTGGCTTGTTTTATGATCTCTCCCTTGACCAATGCCTCCAGCCTAACATGTGCTGTCTCTGGGGCCTACCTTTTTCCATGGCTCAATATCAATGGTGCAATGTCCAATCACACTAAATGTGTAAAAAATAACTCTTCCTATGTCTCTACTGTAGTAAGTGTCTCCCTGGCCTCCTCCTTGTCCATCTGGAGCAATGAACCACAGGAAAGAAAAAAACATACCATCTTTAATTCACTTACTCTCTTTCCATATTGCTGCCTGTATTTACAACAAAGGCCGGTTCTTTTTGTGTGGCACCAACAGATATCTTTGTCTCCCCACTAACTGGACCAGAACCTGTACCCTAGTTTATCTATCTCCCTCCATTGGACTAGTTCTTCCTGATCAACCTTTGCCCATGCCATCGGTCCAGTATGTTAGGAAAAGAAGGGCTATCCACGTCATTCCCTTAATGGTCACCTTGGGTATGACCTCTGGACTTGGATTGGGAGTGAGCGGATTAGCCACCTCCGCAACATACTTTAAGGCTCTTTCAACAGAACTACAGCACTTATTAGAAGATATAGCCCAAAGCTTTGTAAGAGTCCAAGACCAACTAGACTCCTTGGCTGGTGTAGTCCTCCAAAGCAGATGGGGACTAGATCTTATAACAGCTGAAACAGGGGGCCTCTGCCTCTCATTAGGTGAGGAATGTTGTTTCTATCTCAACCAATTTGGCTTATAAGAGACACTGTTGAAAAAACTTAAAGAAAGGGCTAAAAAACTAAGGAAAAACCAAAACAACCAAATAGATTCTTGGTTTAAAAACAAAATCATAGCGTGGGTCATCCCATTCCTGGGCCTTCTCCTAATAATAAGCCTAGGACTAATATTCTTACCCTGCCTAATTAACCTTTTTCAAAGATTTTTAACTGACAGGATCATGGCCATTTCACAGACAACTACCCCAAAACATCTACAAATGGTGTTACTCCTGCAATCAATCTGAGACCTGAAAACGCTCTGTCCCCTCGTCAGCAGGGAGTAGCCAGAAAGAACACGCTGCCCCTCATCCTTTTTATAACTGCAGGGTCTGGATTGACAGAGCAAGAGCATCACCATCTTGGACAAGTACCATCATTTTAAGTTTCATCTTGATCAAAAAACTGCCGAAATCTAAAGGGCATCAGCCTAATTGCTAAGGTCAGCATGACCATAAACCACAAATAACATCTCTGACCAGTAACATTCCAGACCCCTCCCCAACCAGAGACATGTCAGCCCTGAGATAACCTCCTCTCTGGCTGGAAAGATGTCAGCCCCAAGATAACCTCTCCACCACCCAAAGATATTCCAACCCTGCCATAAGCCTGTCCCTGACACAGAAACATTCCAAGCTTGTGATAAGCCCTCTCACCCTAACACCAATATGTACTCTTAGTCTGTAAGGGAGAATGCTCCTGACCGACGTCAGCCAGAAGCCCCTCTCAGGTTTACTTTGGAGAAATAAATCTGTCTTTGACTGTCGAGGCACTTTTTATGTTTCTTTCCTCTTTTTTTAACTCTTACAGAATCTAGGTGGTGGATCACGGCATTCACTGCAAGGTCTAATTTTGGAGCAGTCAAATATCAGTTCAGACATAAAGCCTGGCCTGAAATTTGAAGAATGTACTACTGTTCCCTGACCAAAATGAGGATGGGGCTGCTTATTCTCACAGCCCAATAATGAGATGCAGGTGAACTGGGAAAGAAGAGAGTTTATTTCTGTAACCAGGTACAGGGAGAAGGCTGAGAAAATATCGCCAGATGAACTCAAAATTACAAAGTTTTCCAGATCTTATATACCTTCTAAGCTATATGTCTATGTGTAGGTGTGCATTCATCTAAAGACATAAGTGATTAACTCCTTCTAATCTATAACTAAGGTCTGAGTTTTGAAAACTTTCCTCTGGAGCCTCAATAAATTTACTTAATCTAGATGGGTCCAGTTGCCAGGGTTATTACCCTTATCTTGTCTCCTGCTAAATCATGGAGGTTTGGGGAGTTCCTTTAGACCCCCCAATAAAACATTTTTGTGGAGGTCTGGGGAGTTTCTTCAGATCCCCAATAAAAATTTGTTTAATCCTAAACAGGTCCTGTTAAGAATTCCTTTGTTATCTTGTCATTCTTCAAGGCCCAGAAAAGGCCTGGGCAAAACTCTTGGTGTGCTTTTGTTATATTCCAGCCTTTGAATAAGGGCACTGGCTCTATCAGCTTTTAATAGTTAATGTCACCACTCAGTCAGTGCTGAAACAGTTATTATGGAGGCCTGGGCTAGTGAGACCTGGCCTGCCATACTACCCCCTGTCACGCATCCTGCCTATCTGTGAGAGGTAGAATTTGTCCTTGTTTAATATTAGGTTTAAAAGCAGAAAACTATCTGGCTTTGATAGATGCTACTGCCCCATACAGAGCTCCAAGATAGTGCTAACAAGAAGAATGTTAAATATAGTTAATATTGAATGGGTGTTTACCATGTGCCTGGTGTTGTTCTAAGCCCTCTCCATGTGTGACTTCATAAAATCCTCACTCCGACCCTATGAATAGGTAGTTTGGCATCTCACAAATGAGGAAGCTGAGGAGACAGAGACAGTGAGGGGACCATGAGTGCCTTCTCTTCTGTCACTCAGAAAAGATGAGGAATTCAGGGGTGGTGTGCTGTCCCAGGTACATCACTGATCTTTGGTATTCTCTTACATCATCTTACACTTAGGTGCTACCAGGGGAGCAAGGTGTACTCTATGCATCTTGAAAAGATAAAGTATCAGCCAGCAGATGTGTTGGGTGCTGGTCTGAGGCCAGGCTTTCTAAGAAACGTTATACTCTTTTGGAAGGCTTTTCTGAGTTCTAAATACAAGAACAGCCCCCAGACCAACTCGAAAACACACTTCAATCTGTTTTCAATCTAGGTTCCCTGTATATAAAGAGAGAGAGATCTTGTTGCTATATACAAATTTAGTCTCCCCTTGGCTTTACAAGCCCTGGGTGATAATTTCATCTCTGCTGCTAATGAGACAGAAAACCTTGCCTATAATGGGAAGCAGTTGGACTAAAGGATCTTTAAGGTCTTTTCCAGCTCTAAAAGTTTTATGTTGCTATGAAAGTCAATAGTAATTAATAAAAGGAGTTCAGAAGGAAAAAAAGAATCAGAAACACTCTGCAAATATAAAAGTGTCACGTGTTACTATAAATAACTGAATGTGGTTCTTACCTGTGGTCTGGATTCACGAGACAAAATTAATTCCTTTCTTTTATAAACTTGGCTATGTCCTAGAAGTTTCAATGCATTTTAAAATTAAAATGGAGATTGGCTTTCCATCTAAATCCTGCCTGCTGTCCTCCCATTTCATCTCCTACTTTGCAGACTTAGTGATGATGAAAACACCAAGGACATCCTCAAAGAGAAGGTTATTTGAAGCAGCTGCCACTCAAGTCTTGCCCTTTGGGACTGTCATCTTTTCACTTTGTCTTCACCTGTGCCCCTCACAGCTCATGGAGCTAAAACTTGAGGAACCTCAGGGAACAAGCTGTATTTGAGTAGGTAAATTATAGAGGAATTATAGAACACAATCTGACAGGAGGAAAAACTGCTCAAGTGCAACCTCTCAGTTCCGTTCTACAACATCTGTTGAGTATAAGGCACTGTGCTTGGAGATGTCAGACACATAGGCACAGCTCCTATCTCCAAGAGGCCCTCAGTCCAGTGGGAAAAGAGAGATAGATTCAGAAATGTCACAGAAATGATTGGTTTAACAGATGTAGAGAAAATGTGTGCAGATGAGAAGAATAATAATAGCTGTCATTTACTGAGTACTTACCAAAAGCCATGTGTTTTACTAGCACTTTTTTATTTAATCATTTCAACAACCAGAAATGGAAGGTATTGTTATTATTATCCTCATTTGATTGTAAGGCAACAGGCTCAAAGAGGTGAAATGTTTTGCCTCGAGTGACTCATCTAATATATGGCAGAGCTTGAATTCAAATCCAGATCTTTTTGACTTCAAATCCTTCACTGTCATTTACTGTGCTTTTCTGCCTCCCCCAGGGCAGACACCCACTATTCTGACTTAGAAGTTTGCAGGATGAATTATACTGAATGTGGAAGACTGATTGAGACATGCAATAAAAATAGGAAGACATATATTCTGGATAAAAGGAATAGCCCAAACAAAACTGAAGATATGGAAAAGTCCCAGGACTTCGTGGGTGGCAGTGGGAATGCCAACTATACCTGTGCTGGGAGGAGCACAGTGTATAGCAAGGTGTGGAGGAGGGACTACAGAAAGGGTTGCATTGGAGGGATGGGAACAGACTGAGTATAACTGTGATTTCCATCTAGCAGCATACCTGTGAAAGTTTCTCAACAAATCTTTGTGCAGTTCTGACATTCAGCGTAATGTATTTTTGCAAAATTTTATACACATCACACACACACACGCGCGCGCACGCACACACATAAGGAGTGAGATCTGTCCCACAGAGTTGAGCTCGGCTAATTAAAAAGTTATATTGTAAAGCAGTGGTTCTCAAACTTGAACGTCAGCCAGGCACGGTGGCTCACGCCTGTAATCCCAGCACTTTGGGAGGCTGAGGTGGGCAGATCACCTGAGGTCAGGAGTTTGAGACCAGCCTGGTCAACATGGTGAAACCCCATCTCTACTAAAAATAAAAAAATTAGCCAGGCATAGTGTCGCACGCCTGTAATCCCAGCCACTCCGGGGGCTGAGGTAGGAGCATCACTTGAACCTGGGAGGCAGAGGTTGCAGTGAGCCGAGATGGCGCCATTGCACTCCAGCCTGGGTGACAGAGTGAGAATCCATCTGTAAGAAAAAAAAAATTTAAACGTCCAGAAAAATCCCCTGGAAAGCTTGTTAAAGCATAGAACGCTAGACCTTAGCCCTAGAGATGCTGAATCAGTAGGTCTGGGATGCAGTCTGAGAATTAGGACTTTTAAACAGCTTCTGGGTGATGCTTATGCAGCCAGTCTGGGGGCCACACTGCATGGAACTGATGTAGAGCAGGGTGTGACTCTACTGTGAGTGCAAGGTAACAGGTTCAGCACTTGAAAATTATAGCCATAAGCTTCCTGTAACCCATGTCACACATTTGCGCTCCTCTCTCCATCTTTGTCCCTCTAGGCTGTTCTGTTTCAAGCCCTACCCTACAGCGATAGTGGTCTTTCAAAAACATGAGTCTGATCATGTCACTATTCTGTTTAAAAATGTTGGTGGCTCCCATTGCCTTTGTGTGGCATGTGAATCCTTTCATAGCCTTTCTTACCTCTTTAGTCCTATGCATTCTCCCATACAGAACACCTTGCAGCTCCCCAAAGGAACTACATCTCCTTACCGATATCTGGAATGCTAACTTCTATGAGTCTACCTCTCATCACTTGGTTAAATTTCATGCCTCTTCCAGGTCTTATCCTCTATATCAACTCCAAGTGAAGGACTTTCAAGACCTTAAGTGATGTCCCTCAAGGACCTCTGTAAAGCACTCTTGCACAGTATAGAAATGACCTGGTGACATGGCTGAGCCCTCCCATCCATAAACTGGTATCTCCTTGAAGGCAGGCACAGAGCCTTGGCACCTAGTGTATAAAAAATTTAATAAATTATAACGTGACGTTATGTGAGATCTGGCAAAAATAAACCATTATGTCTCTTCTTCCTAGAGCAAAGGATTGTGTGCTTTCTTAGAGCCTGAGCTACCATGATAAAAACTCGCTCACAAATAGCATGAGAACATGACAACATGCCATTAGTAACCCAGAAGAAGCTGTATGTGTTTTATATTTTTTTCATCTGGGCTTTACAAACCACAAAAGCAACTGTTTTGCCTCCACAAAGAACATATTTTTAACAGCATACTTTCCCAAAAGAACACTCCTCCCTCTGTTGCATTTTGATCTATCCTGATTTAATTTAAAGTTTGAAGATGGGGCCTGACCTTATCTATCAGTGGCTGAGCCGCTGTCTCGTGGAAATGCAGTTTGAAACTCATTAATAGGGTAGCCTGTATATTATAACTTAGAAGCTCTGGGTTATCACTGATGCTTGCAATTGCTATGGAAACCGGGTTTATATGCACCTTTCAAAGAGTCTGCTTTAAAACAGGAAAAAAAAGATGAAGAAAAAGAAGGCTTCGTGAAAGAATAAGATATTTCATACCCAGCATGCATAAGCAGGTTCAGTGATGCAAAAATGCTCTGCCTACACAATGATAAAAACAATTTTTTATCTTTTTCAGGAGCTAATAATGTATAACCTTGTCTTAGAGAACTGTGTTTATACTGGTAGAGAAGAATGCTCAAGGCAGCTTTTCCCGGTGCCCACACATAGACACACAAACACAGACACACACCCACAATTTTCAGTTTTCCCCAGACTTTTTGCAATCTGCATTCTTAAATCCTCCAAAGGCCTCTGTACATGCAGCATTGGCTGCTAAAGCCCACCCAGTGTGGACTGACTGAGAGCTCAGTCTCTTCTGCTTCCCCTTGAATATGTATTGAATGTTGCATCCTGTCTCATGGGCTGAATTTTTCAATTATAAAACGATAGTGCTAATTTGATCAAGTTTCTTTTTAAAAATTATTGGATGTATTCCTCCCCAAATTTGTTTTGGAGGTTTCATCCCTCATCTCCTTGCCCACATTTCTCCCTAATAACCTAGGTGTGGTACTGTGTTAGGTAAAAAATAGTGTATCATCTTGTGGAAAATGATTCTTTAGACACACCTCCCCCCCATGTAGAACCATGTGTTATTCCCTCCAATGTTTTCATCTGCTTGTCTCCCCACTTGTGAGTCATCTATGATTTTCCCTTATCACTTCTGCAACCCCATTCCTCCCCTAACTCTAGCCAAATGTGAGCTGGTTTTCCTTCTCTTCTGAGGAAGAACAGGTCACGAGGGCTGAGCTTTCTGTCTTCACCTTCAGACAGAAGAAACTTGAAAGAAGAACGCATCTGCAGGCAGCTGTTCACTCCGCAGGCATCTGGAAACCACTTCTTTGCGTTCAAATAGTTATGTAACCCCACATGTTGGAAGTCTGAAGAGACCACAATACTCAAAATGGAAATGACACTGTTGCAACACATAGAATATCTGAGAGAAGAAAGGGTTTTTAATGTCTTGACTATCTATGATATTCCATAAAGTTAAGGGATTGGATATGCATGGGCTGGGAGGACTGAGGAACAAAGGATAGAGGTTAAGGTAGGTATGAAAAGGGACTACTAACTACTTTAGAATTTGAAAAAACTATTGATACCAAATCTGCCCACCCTCTGTACAAAAAACAAAACAGACACTGGTGCAACTTTAACCTGATAATGCATGAAAAATGGCTATTTTTCATGAGAAAAACTTCAGTCATTTCCTTGTAAACACAAAGAAAATAATAGAAATTGTAAAGTTACTATAAGAAAATTCAACAATAACTCTTATAATATATTCCCTCTCAATTAAACAGCAAATCACCCTAAAGTGTTTTTCAGCCTGAGTATTTATCAGCCTAGATAATCTACTTTACCAATTATGTTCTGCATTTTTAACAAAACATTTTCTGCAAAAGTTAGTACAACTAGAAGTGAATATAAATTAGTCCTCTTTCAAGTCTTTAACATATTAAAAAGCTATAGAATATATACATTAACCCATAGTTTTATAAAAGGAATATGGTTTTATAAAATTAAAAGCAATATCAGGATCTGTATTTGTGATAAATAATTACAACAACATCATGCAGGCATTTCCCACTTAATCTATTACTCTCTAAGATTACCATTCAATTCTGCATTACAATTTAAGTAATTTAGCACTCGACGCATGCGCTACAGAAAACAAGAAGCAGTGTATTACAGTAACAAGGTTTGTATTTCACAAACAATTGCAAGGGTGAAGCAGATATCTTCTAAGCGTCGTATATTCACAAACAATTGCAAGGGTGAAGCCGGTATCAGAATTCTAAGGGTCGCATGATTGGGTTTGCAGTCCACCGCTTAGAGGAGCTTCCTCTGATTCTTCTGCAGCAGTCTTTTCTTCATTCGTGGCTTGTGGCCTTTCTTCGTTTTCATCGTCTTCACTTTGTAGGTCGTTCCACATTAATTGTCTAGCTAATTTGATGTTCAATTCTTCGTTGTAGTGAAGCCTTCTTCTTATTTCGAACTGCCGCTTTTTCTCCTGTTTGTGGAGGAGGAGTTTTCTCATGTAGGCCTCGTTGCTCTCTTCCTCCTCCACCTCACAGCTGTGGTCCGAGGCATCAGTGGCGGCCATGGCTTCCTTTCCTTCGACACCGCGCACTGAATCTTCTCCTTCGACATCGCGCACTGAATCTTCCCCATCATCTTGCAAATTCATGTAGGAAGTGCCGGGCTCATTTGCCTTCATTAAATCGTAATCTCTGTACGTTGCGCGGTGTGTCGCAAGGATGCTTGATTCGTCCCACTTCTGGGATTTCTTTCTCTTCACATCTTGAATATTCCCTCCAGACTGCTGACCGGAAGTCGCCACCGAGGAACCCGAGGAGCTTTTGTTTTTCAGGATCCCCTTGATGGGCCGGTGCGAGGAGGTGGAGGCTGACATCTTGCGGAGAGAAGGGCTGCGAGAGAGTTGGGCCGCTGAGCAGCCGTCCGCCGCCCTCCAGTCTGAAACTGCAGCGCCGTCTGCCGGGGCAACAGGTCCCAACGCCCTAGTTAAAGCACCAGGGCCCTGGTGTCACAAAGGGCGCTGTGTATGACGTCACGATGGTCGCCGCCTCCGCTACCGCCACCGTTACCGCTACCCGTACCGCTACCGTTGCCGTCACTGTTGCCGTTACCGCTGACGTCACCGCTACCGTTACAGCTACCGTTAAAGCTACCGTCGCTTTTGCCGTTGCTGCTGGCTTTACCGTTGACGTTACCGCCTCGTGGCCCATGCTAACGTCATTTTTTTTCCTCCCTTTTAACGGAAAATAAGGTAGGAAATACCCTTTGGTTGCACTTGGAAAGGGGAAGCATTGTTTTTAGAAACTTCTATACACCCTGACTGCCCACAGGAAAGCTATGTTAAATATTTCTCACTGTGGGTCACTGTCAAAACTTTGAAAGCCACGACTTTGGTTGGAAAGATGAGAGAGGCCTCAGCTAGAAGGTGATGACCTTCTGCTCCTCCCTCCTGTGACCATCCACACTCTCCCACCACCACACATACGTTGGTCCTCCTCTCCTCTCCCTGTCTTGGTGAATGACCCCAACATAGAGCCAATTATATCAGCTGGGAATCTGCGTGTCCTCCTCAGCCCCTTCACGTTGCCCATTCTCCAATCCACCCCTCAGATGTGACCTAAATATTTCAAGAGGCTCGTTTGATCTCTTCTTCCACCACCCTGTTTCAAATCACCATTTTCTCTTATGCAACTCCACTCACAGTCATTGAACTGGGCCCCCAATATCTCCTCCTGCTGCTGTCCAATCCCTTATCCACCCTCAAAACACCCATCAGATCTTCTTCATCTCTCTTTCAAACCCTTCAATGGCTGCCCACTGTTCTTGACATAAAGACCCAAATTCAGAAGAGGCTGAAAAACAGCTGTTATGATCTGCTCAGTTTACTCAGGCATCTATCTGGAACCTTCTCCCCTTAAATTCTTCCCACTCTACCTCCAGCTTTCTATTCTGATCTTCCAATTATGGGAGCATTCATGAACCTTCCTGTCCAAGAATTTTTTTTTCCAGGTTCTTCGTGCAGCCTGGAGCACCCTTTCAGATTTCAGTTCAATCATCATTGACTTTCAGGGGCCATTTCCTGACCCCCAACAGCAAATAGACCTCCCTTTGCTTTCATGGCGTCTCTTATTCTCTGTGACAGCATTTGGAGTCATTTGTAATTTCTTATCTGTGTACACTAGATGACAAACATCAAAAGTAAAAGGAAGTGACAAAGACTCTCTCCTTTGACCAAACTTTAATCAGGCTCCTCTAAGCCCTCTGCTCGACTAGGCCTAAACTTGGGCTTGTAGAATCCAGTTCGAACAAGAATCTTACTAAGTTAATTTAGTGAAAATTCCCCACCACTGGTATCTGACCTCCCTGAATAGCTGATCAAATTCCTCATGCCCAACACTAGATATCTTGTCACCCTGTTGGGTCAGTTTAGCAAGAATCCCCCTTAGCCCTGATGTTTCCTTTCAGTAATTTTCCATTCACTGAGTCTCTATTCTGCCTTTTACCTATTCTTGTTGGAGTGGGAGTCAATGCCAATTTTATTCCCCTACTGCAAGACTGACCCCATTGCAGTGGTCCCTGTACCTACTGTGATAGTCCTTCATGGAATAGAGTCTTTCTTACCATCTTTAACAAGTGTCATGAATAATTTTTTTAACAGTTATGTTGGCTGTGACTCAGATAAGATCAGATTCACCATTGGACCCCTGGAGCTCTCATCCTGAAGTATGCACCTTTGAAACCTTTGTCTTCACTCTTGGCTGACTGATCAGGAATCCATTGGTAAGCCCAACTCTTGAGCCAGTGTTCCAGATGGCAGTCTGTTGAAGCATGGTGAGGATACGTTTTGATTCTTGTGAATCTGAGTATACTCTCTAAAGCTGGGTTAGAGTCTGAGGCTTTTTATGAAAGGCATCTGAGTTTCCTGCACTCCAGCCTGGGTGACAGAATGAGACCTTGTCTCAAAAAAAGAAGAAGAAAAAGAAAGAGAAAGAGAAAGAGAGAAAGAAGGCACCTGTTGGGCTGGAGGTCTTTCTTCCTGGCTCTTTGTTTGGAGTGGAGTTACATATATTCTCTAATTCCTGGGCCTGGTCCTGGCTAGAAAATTCTTCCTGTCTCCTACCCTTATTTAATTACTTCCTGGCTTCCTGGCCTGGAATATTTTCCTGACTCTTTTCTTTCAAGTGAGGATCCACTCCACAACTACTGGGCTGGAAATTTTATTTTTTTCTGGCTGTTTGTGAGGCCTCTCTTTATGGAAATTGTTCAGTTGTCTGAAACTCCTCCTCTTGAACCCCTGCTGAGGCCAGCTCTGTCTACTTCCTTTCTTATTGGCATGAGTTTGCTGGGGATTATTTGGAACTCCAGTGGCCTCTTTGAGGAACTTGAGATCTCCTCAAACTGGCTCCTCTATGGTCTCTTCCTTCCCATTGCTCCTTCCTCTTAACACCTTCGATCTTCCCTTCGGCTTCCTTGAATTCTTTGTTATGTTCCCCTCAAACCCCTGCCTCCTCCACTTCTCTGTCCACCCCTGCCAGACATTTTCCTTTTCACTCCAGCTCAACTCTCTCAGTCATTTGAACTTTAATCCTCCCACTCACATCACGGCCTCTCAAGAGACTCAAAGATACCTGAAAGCCACTATCTGAGGCTGGAAAAAAAAAAAAAGGCTAATTAGAAACAGACTGGATATTTTGTCTACTCAGATGGACTCTGGAATCATCTAGACATTTTCTTGATGTGCCCTCAGTCCCTGATCTCAGATTTAGTCGTCAGCCTTTATAGGATTACATATCAGGGCAAAAGAAAATCTTGGAGGTCCTTGGAGGTCTCCACAAAACTTCATAAAAAGCTTTAGCTCTTTTTCTTAAACCATTCACATTTTATTTATTCCTTTTAACATGTTCTTTCTTAAAACAATTATGTATTTTATAACTGATACTTTTATCATATTCTGTTTTTAACTTTCTTTTTTATTGTTTTTTTCTTTTAAGTTCTGGGGTACATGGGCTAGATGTGCAGATTTGTTACGTAGGTAAACATGTGCCATGGTGGTTTGCTGCACCTATCAACCCATCACCTAGGTATTAAGCCTAGCATGCATTAGCTATTTTCCCTAATCTTTAGCTCTTATTGAGTAGGTAACCTCAATTTGTCCCATTTTTGTCAGAAACACAATTCAGATAAAAATATAAGTGGAGATAAGCCAGTGAGTTTTGTATTACTGTGTTGCCTGATTCGTGGCTAAATTTTTAGAATGAAAGCTATAAGGTCTCTGTTTGCATCTGTATGTTTATATATGCTTGTATGTATGCATGCGTATTACATAAATGATATTTCCCTACTTCCAGATGGTATTACCAAATTAATTTATAAAATCCCTCAAAGGAGAAGTTCTATTCAAATTGGCTTACAAGATAAATGAGACATAGAAATTAAATATTCCTAAAACTCCCAGAAATATAGGAACTAACTCAAATGCTTTTCAATTTTATATGACTTGGGTAGATCTTTGGGAAATAAGATTACTTTAATATTGTTGGTTTGATTAAAAAAGGGTATGTCCTCTGAGTTATCAGCATTAATTATAAGATGAGCATACATATTTATTCTACCTGGGTTTACCAGTGTGTTATCTCTACTAAATGCTTAAAGTTATAAAAATTATAAATTTAACCTAAGAATGAATGAAGAAGTGCAGTATCCACCACTTCATGTATATCAAGCAGAGCAGTTAAACAAAAGACCATATGTTTAACATTTTTAGGTTTTTGTTTTGTTGATGCTTGCCTAACATGCACATGCTATAAAATTAGTTAACAGAAAAATAACTTGAAATGATGTTTAGCCTTGTATGATGTTATAATTATTATAACCTAAAAACAGTTTCCAAATATTTGGTGATGTGAAACCTTAAGAGTTATCCTAAGTTAAATTAGGTAATAGATATTAATTAAATAACTAGATCATTTCTAAGCAAGATAAACTATTAAAACACTACTAAATCTAAGTTTATGTCTCTATACTTTGGGTTCTTATTTTCATATGGAACAGAGAGGCTAAAATATATTTGGACCTCTTAATAAACATGAAAAATTGTATTATAAAAAAATAGCCTAAACCTATAAGAAATGTGGGATGGTATATTCATAAAATTTGCTAATGTGCTCATACAGAATCCCGGTATGTGACAGACTTCACAATTGTCCACTTCCCAGTTTTTTTCTGTAAAAGAAAGGTGAATGATGGCTAAAAAATATTATATACACCACTGGAAATAATAAGGCTGTGGGGAAGCAACTTTGTATGCAAAATATACAAGGGTAGTAGGTTATGTTTTTAATAAAGTATATAAAATATGAAAAATCCTTTTTCATTAAGGAAAAAAGAGTCATTTTGTCCTAAAGTAAGATGAGTGATTGTTCAAAATGAGAAAGGGGAAAAGAGTAGGACTGAAGCTAAATACATATTTTTTAAAAGTTGTAGAAGTTGTGGAAAAGGAATTTTATGTGTAGTCAAGATGCTAATATTTTTATAAGGATTTTTTTTAAGCGCAATAATGTACTAATCCAAATCTATAATTTGGTTTTCGCTCTGTTAAAAGGGAAACGTTTTCTTAAATTATTGTAAAATATTTGTCTTTACCTGTTGAATAATTCATCTAGGAAGGAAAGATGCTATGTCTTATGTAGATAAATTTCCTGTGCTTCATGTTGCCTTTATCACATATTTAATTACTTTTGAAAGCAAATCTTTTCAATATTAAAAAAGCTAGGGTTATTTTTCTCGAATATGTTACTTTCTATATTTACCTCTGGAATCTTTTACTGCCATTTTGATTAAATGGATAACTAAGTATATTTCATAGAGATCTATAATCCTATTTAATCAAGTGCTCAAACCTTTTGACGTTTTTGACAAACTTCCCAAAATCAAATTCTAAATGATGTCTTTTTGACTTGGAACTAACTGACATTTACCAGAGGGCTCTCTTATTAAAGAACTTGTTCTTTCACCTTGTAAAAGAGAGATATTAAAGTAATTAGGTTTATTTCATATGTTAAATTATATGAAAAGCATTGTCAAATAAGAAGTGATGCTTAACCTTCTATAGATGATATGTGTATGAATATAACTTATTAATATGTGTTTCAGAAATTGTATGAAATTCCTAAAAATTTGTCAGTGCCCTTACTGACCACATAATCAGTCATAATTGCAGTTATTATCCTAAAATGCTGTATGCCACAGAACTAACCAAATTTCTTGTCAAATGAACTCTCTTCCAATCTTTAATCATGATCATTTTAAGTCTTCTGTCACTCACAGACAGTTTTTGTTTTACTTTGATTCTTCTCTGAAAGCATCTACAATCAGCTACAGGCAAGAAATTTCCATGATGGCATCAATTGAATAACTTTGCAAACATGCCACTAGATTGAGTAAGAACTTCCAGACTTAATGAAGAAACTGATAGTCTCATAAAACTGCTAACCCTAAATCAAGGAAAACAAGGATTTGTGACATGGGACTGAATGAACTAATGAGAATGTTTATACTTTTGTATACTTTTGTTTTAAAACATTGCTGATTCTTTAATGTTAGTTTCCAGATTCAAGGACCCTTTTCCTCTTTTCTCTTAAGCTATCTATAACTTATAACAATTTAGTAGATTATACTTTTGTGAACAAAAATGAATATTTATCTTTCTCCCTACCTTATCCTTCCCAGAATTTGGAACCTCTTATTGAATATTCTTATTTTCATGGCAATATAGTTATTTACCTAAGTTCAGTAAGAATATGTTTTCCTTGTAACTAGACACAACTGGAGAAATTGGTTTTATTACCAAGATTTTGACCAGAATGCCATATTAGGAAATAATGGGTATAGAATTAGCTTTAAGGAAATAAAGTTGACTTTATAGAGCCAATGCTTACAAAACACTCTTGGAAAAACTGGCCTGGTACCTGCCTTACAGGGTTCCCAGCATTACAGGTGAGTGAGGGAGGTTACTTCCTGGCAGATTGTATAAGTCGGGGTTCTCTGGAGAAACAAAACCAACAAAAATATAGATAGATGGATAGATAGATAGATAGATAGATAGATAGATAGATAGATAGATAGATAGTTAAGAGATTTATCATGGGAATTAGCTTGCATGATTATGGATACCAAGAACCAGGAAAACCAGTGGTATAATCAAGTTTGAGTTTGAAGGCCTCAGAACCAGGGGAGCCAATGGTGTAACTCCCAATTTATGGCAGTAGGCCTGAGAACCAGAGGGATGCTGATGTAAATCATGGAGTCTGAAGGCTCAAGAACTAGGAGCTCTGCTGTCCACAGGCAGAAGATAGATTTTCCAGCTCAAAAAAAGTGAGAGAATTTACCCTTCCTTGCCTTTTTGTTCTATTCAGGTGGGCCCTCAAAAGACTGGATGATGCCCACTCACACTGGGCAGGGTGGGTCTTCTTTACTCAGTCTACTGATTCAAATGCCATTCTCTTCCAAAAACACCCTCACAGACATACCCAGAAATAATGGTTTACCAGCATCCATTAACCCAGTCAAGTTGACACATAAAATTAACCATCATGCAGGCCCAGGAACCTCAGGGTACCTTGGGGACCTTGAGAAAAGAGGAATTCATCTAAATCCAAAGATATTGCAGGCAAAATTTGGTAGGGAATTCTTGGCTTGGCTTCATAGCCTTGAGAAGGTTTTAAAAGTCTAGTTTGAGATTCCTTATGAAAAGTTCCAGCAGAGCAGACTCTAAAAGGCCTATGTGGTTAATTACCATTCTTTTTGTATTTATGTAAATAGGCAGGCCAAAGCTAATGAGATCAGATTTATTTTACAAACAAGGGGGATGACTATAGAAATAAATTTTGTTTCAGTGGAAAACTATAGTGCACCTGTTATCAGATTATAGTCCTATTCATTGTGTTCGGTTTTATTATCTTTCTGTAAACTGGACTGGATTTTGAACTTTTCTAGTTTTCTTTTTCTGGTTATAACTCTCCAAACGAATGCTTCCAATTTTTCTCCCAGCCTCCTGACTTGGTATCACTGAGACCAAAAACTGCCCTTTCCATAAAGTCCTGCAAATTGAAGCTGGACTTCAAACAATATAAACCATAGCAGATGATCTGTAGGTAATGATCATAACTTCATACCTGCTGCTGTGTGGCCCACTTAGAAAGCTCACTGAAACACCTGATGTCATCAGCAAAGACATTAAAACTGCAAATCAAACCAAGAAATTTCTCATATTGCCACTGCTGTCCTCACTTTCCCATCTAAAAATGTTTCGTGCTTAAACCTAGAAATCTTCTTGACTATCTGCCTACTGGATTCAACAACTGTTTCCAGCCATAATCTTTGTTTTTATTTTGTTTTAATGAAAATTCCCATCATTAAATGCCTGACTCCTTGCACCATTCAGCAAATATCTGAATGTTTCTTCTTTCCTTGATCAAGAGAAGAATGACAAAGACTCTCTCCTTGACCTAACTTTAGTTGGGCTCCTCTGAGCCTGTTATTGATTAGGCCCGAACTTGGACTTCCCTCTGTCCTTGTAGAATCCAGTTTGAACAAGAATCTTACTGTTCTCAGACCAAACCAAGGGTGGGGTTGCTTATTCTCGCTGCGCAATGACAAGATGCAGGTGAACTGGGAAAGAAGAGAGTTTATTTCTGTAACCAGGTACGGGGAGAAGGGTGGGAAACTATCGCCAGACCAACTCAAAATTACAAAGTTTTCCAGAACTTATATACCTTCTAAGCTATATGTCTATGTGTAAGTATGCATTCGTCTAAAGACATAAGTGATTAACCTCTTCTAATCTGTAACTAAAATCTGAGTTTTGAAGACCTTCCTCTGGAGCCTCAGTAAATTTACTTAATCTAGATGGGTCCAGGTGCTGGGGTGATTAGCCTTATCTTGTCTCCTGCTAAATCATGGAGCTTTGAGGAGTTCCTTTAGACCCCCAATAAAAATTTTGTGGAGGTCTGGGGAGTTTCTTCAGACCCCCAGTAAAAACTTGCTTAATTCTAAACGGGTCCTGTTAAGAATTCCATCATTACCTTGTCATGCTTCAAGGCCTAGGAAAGGCCTGGGAAAAACTCTTGATGTGCTTTTGTTACCTTCCAGCCTTTGTATAAGGGCACTGGCTCTCTCAGCTTTTAATATTTAACTTCACCACTCAGTCAGTGCTGAAATAGTTGTTTTAGAGTCCTGCCTATTCAGCTGTTAGTGAGATATGGCCTGTCATACTATTAAGTTAATTTAGTGAAAATTATCCACCATTGGTACCTGACTACCCTGAACAGCTGATCAAATTCCTCATACCCCATTCTCCATATCTTGTCACTCTGGCCTGCCTTCAGCAAGAATCCTGTTGAGTCAGTCAGTGAAGACTCCACCTTACCCCTGATGTTTACTGTTACTGATTTTCCATCCACTGACCCCCGACATTGCTCCTTGGCTATAAATCCACACTTGTTCTTGTTGGATTGGGAGACAAGCCTCATTTCTCTGCCTTACTGTGAGACCTCACTGCAATTTTTCCTCTCTATATTGTGATAGTCCCCTATTGACTAGTCTCCCTTGCTGTCTTTGATGAGTGTCATATATTTTAAACACATATTTTTTTAGCAGAAGCTTTCTGTTTTGCTCACTACTATTTTGATCTTTGTATTTCTGTGACATGATGCTGTACCTGGCACATAGTAGGTATTACAAAAATATTTCTTAAGTGAATGATAAGTGATACATGATAAGGTATTGGGAGAATGAGATTTTTGAGTGGAGGAAAAGGAGCTCCAGAGCCCTTATAGTCAGTTAGAATTTGTCCAGTCACTCACGTGGACATATGTGGAATTTGGAGATTGTTACAAAAAGTGACTTTGGCACATTTTCTGTCCTTCATAGGCCTCATTTTTCACAGGCAGAAATATCCTTTGAAAAACAAAACAAAAAAAAATTAAGATCCAGTTTCACATTTTCCCCTCCAGGTAGCACTCACAAGAATTTTTTTCCTTCTGATAACATTTTGCTTCCTCTTCTCTCCCTCAAGGTCTTTCTGCATTTTAGGACACAAAAGCAAAAGCATGAAAGAATCATAAAACTTTTACAAGGGCCTTAAGCACCTTAAGTTCAAGTTGTCCTGTATTCTCTAAAGTCCTGCTAACTTCGGGAACTCTGCAATCACTTTAAAACTGTGTTATTCGTTCCAGAAAAAAAATGCACTGCTAACATACTGTTTGAAAAAAACTGTATTGTGTGATGAGGGTTTTCAGGGATTGAAAAGCTGATGTTCAAGGCTATAGGAAAACCCTCTGGTATGTCAGGACAAACAAACAAACCTTCATTATTCAGAAATACTTTGGGCTCCTCTTAAAAAGCCTAACTGAAAGGCATCAGAGACCAACACACACAAGACAGGTGGGCACAATGGACCTGTACATGTTAAGCCGTAAACAGGATGTTTAGGGAGACACCAATTCCAGTGCATTGGAAGTTTGCCTTTGTGTGTACACAGCACCCACCCCCACATACTGTGATGTGAATATACAAGCTGCTCAATATATAATGAGTCAGCCATCCTGGAGTTCTTGCATTTTCTGAAGTCATCATTCAGTAGCACAATGGTAATTCAGGCTAGTGCAGGAGCACTGTGATTTGTGACCTATTACGTGAGTCACAAACAAAATCATTTAACAAAAAAAATTAGGCATTGCAAATTTAAGTTGCACATTATTTTTAAATATTTCTTTTTCATTTACCATTGGCTAACTTTCTCCTTAATGAAAGTCACTCTGAGAAAAACCCAAATTTTGTGTTCTTGTCATCCAACTAAAAATTCTAAATCTAGTCAACACAGAAGGATATGTGTCACTATTGTAAGCCTAAAAGTTAGAAAACATCAGCCATCCTTCCAGCATACCTCTTTACACAATTTACTGTTATTGCCCTGCTACAAGGGATGAGCAGCTATCTGAAGTTCCATGGCGCCACATCTCTCTGCTCCCCCTCCCGACACGCTGGGGTAAACTACACCCATCCTACTCAGTGACACATTATATGCAATTTAGATACAAGCCTAGAAATTTCTATTTTCAACAGATATTTAGTAGTCCTCTGTATTAGTCCATTTTCATGCTGCTGATAAAGACATACCCAAGAGTGGGAAGAAAAAGAGGTTTAATTGGCCTTACAGTTCCACATGGCTGGGGAGGCCTCAGAATCATGGCAGGAGGTGAAAGGCACTTTGAACATGGCAGCGGGCAAGATAAAATGAGAAAGATGCAAAAGTGGAAACCCCTGATAAAACTGATCTCGTGAGACTTATTCACTACCACAGGAACAATATGGGGGAAAGCCCCCCATGATTCAAATTATCTCCCACTGGGTCCCTCTTACAACATGTGGGAATTATGGGAGGACAATTCAAGATGAGATTTGGGTGGGGACACAGAGACAAACCATATTGCCATCCACTATATTTCTAGTGGGAGAACCTTTGTTGTAGAAAAAACTGCCTTCTTGTCACACAACCAAGAAAAGTTAGGCATACAGACACTTTGAAGGGTGAGTGGGAATGGAATTTATTGGGTGGAAAGGGGAAAAAAAACTCTCAGCAAATTGAGAGGGGTTCCTGTTAACAGGCCCCCATCTCACAGATTTAATCCCAGATTACAACAGAGGAACAGGAGAGGCCAGGCTCTTCTGCACTGCAAATGGCACAAATTTCCTGAGGCTACACCCTTATCCTCCCAGTGCACAGCCTGGTTGGAGTTTCTCTGGGAACCCCTTCCCACCTGGCTGTCTCATTCCCCCCTCTAAAGAAGTACATCTAACTGCCATTAGGATAAGGATAAGGAAGAAGACCAATTTTAACTGCTTTCTGCTGACAGGGGGCGCTGTTTTGGGGAAAACGGCAGTCAGAGTTCCCTCAAAGGCCTATCTAAGGTTTCCCAGCAGAAGGAGCCATCATCAGAGGCTCCGATTGCATGACTCTTTGGAGTTTGATGGCCTGAGGGCAAGAACAGACAAATCGGGTTATTAAAATTCATGTATCAAAACAAAACAAGGGGAGTGGTAAGGATGGCTTAAAAATCCCAAGGCCTTTTACTGGTTTGCACAGGGAGAGGGAGGCCAAAAGCCCGATTGGTAGTAAACTACCCTTTTGCCGGCATGTTGGGCTTCCGGGTTCCCTTCCCCTGAGCCCAATCCTAAGCCAACCAGTGTAAGATCTGGCAAATTAACTTTTCCCATTTTGGAGGATGCATCTCAGGGAGTGTCTTGTAGTACAGAGACACGATTACCTATCAATGAAGAGAGGACAGAGAAGGAAAAATGAAAAAAAGAAGTTTTTTTTCAGAGGAGTCCCAGGGGTTCAGGATACATTTGAAAGGGGTACCGACTGAAGATGAATTGCTACTCATCTAGAAAGAGGGGCGCAGGTATCTCTGGTTCCTTTCTCTTCCTGGCAAATACTTGGGGTATGTGAGGGAGCGAAAGTGAGTTGTTCCTCTTTCTTTCCTCCATCCTTGTATCCTCTAGTCCTAGCAACCATGACAGGCTGCTACCCATGGGTGTTAAAGCGGTTTTCACCCATGTTAACAGGAGAGCCCAGGGGGTGGGAGTATCTGCTCTTACCCACATACACCCTATCTCCCCTGCTGTCAATAGCCTTGAATTACCTCAACCTCATTTATGCCATGGATACTAGTGTGACCTTTATCCTTGAAACAGGAAGCTTGGCTGAATCGGCAGGAATTAGCCCTGCTCACTTGCATTGTGCTTTTTAACTTCCATTATCATCTGCCTCCAGATCCCTCAGATGCAGTTTTTTTTCCTAGGACTTTGACCAGAAGCTTGAAATTGAGTTTGGGACAAAAATGTACCTCCAGGAGGTTGCATGGACTCCTTATCATAAGCCAAATGCTAAGGTGAAGCTGTGGAATTGAATCCTCCTCCAACAATGGAGAGAAAAGGATGTATTGTGAAATGCTCAGATAACTGGTGGCTATAGTTATGCTTGCTAAGATTTGGGTGCATGGTGCTTGGCTTTGGTTAATTCCCTTGGTCTTAGTCTCCCAAAAAAGAGACCTCTGGGTGATAGGCAACCTATTTAGTCCCATCACCTGGCAGGATTTGCAGGATAATTGCTCAGAACTAGAATATTGATCCAGATTTCTACATTACTCATCCCTTTTCTTCTTTCTGAGCTGCAGCCAGAGTTTGCTGGTTGGTTCACAGGAATAAGCAAGGTGGGTCTAAAATGTAGGTGAAATCTTAAAAATGACTAATGAGTTTAGAATTTAATGACAAATGTATGATAAGTTTTGAAGCATAATTTCTCTCTCTCTCCAGTCCTCATTTTTGTTTAAAAAACAAATCATGACAAATAGGACTAAGTTTTTTGCAAAATAGACTTTAGCGTTATAGTTGACATCATTATGTGCATAAAATGCAGCAAGAATAACTATTTTTACATACTCGAGTTTCCACAAGGAATCTCAGATAAGACCTTTTAAAGTGGTGCCCAGCCATGGGTTTGTATCCTTAAATACCTGTGAGTCAGGTGATCCTCTCCTCTTAAGGTCCCAAGACAAACTTGGAGCTCCTGGGCCTGTTAGAAAGTGACATCCTTTACTGACCACAGGTCAGGAACCCTGTACAGGAACTGTGTAGGCAAGGATATGAGGCCAGTTTTCCCAAGGGGCTTTTATCAGCTCTGCAAGTTGAGTTTGACTCCTTAAAGGGAAGCATACTCTTCCAGTCAAAGCCTTGGTAAAACAACAAGTTTCTGCAATTGTGTCCTGTTGCAAAAGAAAATGGATTCTTATTGCACTGATGCAAACAACTATATTGCCATAAGTTAAGAATACTCACAGTTTCCAAATTCTAAAAGAACCAGGCAGAGATAAACAAACATGCTCCGAATTTTGTTCAGAGTATGCCTCACTCAATTATTAAAGGCCATAAATAGTTCAACGTAAGTTTCCTTGACTCTGAAAAACAAAACAATGATCAGCAATATTCCAAGCAAAGGTCAGAAAGATTGCTTCAGTTTTCTGAGTTCAGTCCATTTAGTTGACTCTTGTTTTGCTTGATATTCATGAACATTTGAGCTCTTCATGAATCCTGTATATTTTTCCATTATTCCAATGTCACAATCTCCAAAGTTATCAAAAAACCTATTTTTGAGAGCACCTGTCAGAATCCTATAGCTTATTATAAACCCTCTTTTGAAAAGGATTAAAACAAAATAGCAATTGTTTGTAAATAACAAAGTGTCCAAGGTAGTAACAGATAGAAACCCAACTGACAAAGAAGTTTGGTTTATAATAACTTAACATAATAACCTTAATTATGATCTATAGCATATACTTTAGACATCATAGTTTAGAAATCCCATACAATTTTGGAATATATATTAGTATTGTTCACCAAAATATAACCTAAAGAAGATTGAACACCATTTTGGCAATCCCATGTACCTAAACATGTCAAATAATCCTGTTTACCTCTCTTTTGGATACTCCAGGGGCCCTCGGAAGCACCCAAAAGTCAGACATCAAGAAAGACAATTTTGAAACTGAAATCTAATTTTGAGAAGCCTGTTAAGTGTTAGAAATGTAGAACACTTGATGTTATGAAATAGAATTCCAGATTACCATGAATTACTTATTTTGCCAAAATGATGACTCGCAAATTTTAAAAAAGCAAAAACCTTTTATAACCCTTTACCAATTTTGCTAAAGACCAGATTAGTGCCTTAAGAGTACTTTGTTGTGTTTTTATTTCAATGTTCAATTTACAGAAAAACCATATAATACCCTTTGAATTCAGTCAATGTGTTCACACACAGAATTTTTGCAAGAATAATTTTTACAATCCTTCCACCACTTGTTTGTACATTTAGCTTTATCTTACCTAATTTAAAAGAATTATTTACCCCTGGGCAAGAATTTACATGTCCATGCCTTTTTAATAATCTTTTACTAAATACACATTTTACTGTTCGTATACACCTCACATGTAAATCTATTTCCAGTAGTTTCAATTACATGTTATAATGGTAATGCCTAGCAATTTTTAACTTAAATGTAAAACAGGGTAAGTTGTTTTAATTATGTGCTAGGTGTAGCCAAGGTTTGACTCCTTCCAGCTTAATTAAAGGTGTGGTTCATTCCATATGTCCCCAGGCCTTACCAGTTTTGAAGCAGGCAAGTCAAGTAGTTCACAAAATCCCAAAAGCAGTTTCTAACCTTAAAATATTTAGCAAAGCTAGCATCTGACCTGCATAATTTAGTCCACCTATTTATATTTTGATGACACCTGCTTTTTACCAATAATCTTTAAGGCTGTTTTTATTTCTCAAAGATTAAAGTCATGTGAACTGAAAGGTATCACAGCTTTTATCTTCCCTTTAAAAAATGTTTGATCCAAGAGCTTATCTTCCTTTAGGTCAATTAATTAGAGCTCTTTTTATAGGCATCATACACACAGTACATATATAACTACACAGACAGGAAGAAGAAAACCCAGTCACCATAAAATCTTTTGTTTGCCAATCTCCTAATTGGATTATTGACCTCGGGGTGGAGCCCTTTAAGAGACAGGGCTAGGAAAACATGCAGCTTCTAAGGCCTAATAAATAGGCATAGATGGAGCAAAAACAGATTTTGAGAGAGATCTATTTGCTTTTAATTCCTGAGGTTCCATGAGGAAAACTGAGGTCTCTCCCCTCTGATGTGTGCATTGAGAGTGGCAAGGCAAAATGGAGAAAAATAATTCAGTCGATTGAGGAAAAAACCCTTTTTTCCAGCAAAACAAGATCAAAGAAAAGAAAAACATAAAGGCCTTTTAAATACACTTATAACTTGGATATCCACTTTTAATTAAGCTGAGCACTCTTTAAGAAAGTCCTTTTGGCCAGGCGCAGTGGCTCACGCCTGTAATCCCAGCACTTTGGGAGGCCAAGGCAGGTGGATCACAAGGTCAGGAGATCGAGACCATCCCGGCTAACACAGTGAAACCCCATCTCTACTAAAAATGCAAAAAATTAGTCGAGCGTGGTGGCAGGTGCCTGTAGTCCCAGCTACTCGGGAGGCTGAGGCAGGAGAATGGTGTGAACCCGGGAGGCAGAGCTTTCATTGAGCCGAGATTGTGCCACTGCACTCCAGCCTGGGCGTCAGAGTGTGACTCCATCTCACAAAAAAAAAAAAAAAAAAAAAAAAGTCCTTTTAACTCCCTTATAACCTGACTTTAGTCACACCAAGTGGCCAATATTTCTCTCTTTCAAACTTTACTAAAGGCTCAGAGAAAGGAAAATCCAAGGCAGTTTATGGAGGGGAAAAGAATCAACAGATAGCAAAGGTCACACAGATATCAAACCAGAAAGGACTCACTCCCTAAGCCAAGATTGAACCCTGGGCTGCCATTATAAAATGGCAGAGGACAAAAGAAAGGCATTGCCACATGGTTACAGGCCATACTCCCAAGGATATAAAGCAAGATGGAGGCCAGCCACAAAGTTTGCTACAGAACATGCAGAAGACACACAAACCACACCAGATTGGCTACAACTCAAGACCAACTTCACAAATCTTTTTTCATAAATAAAACTTTACAGAGAACATAAACAGTGATTGCCATCATTTCTGGCCCAGCAAAACATCTTCCAAAGGGGAAAGAAAAACAACCTCCCTTAAAAGTAAACTGTTGGCCAGGTGCAGTGGCTCATGCCTGTAATTCCAGCACTCTGAGAGACCAAGGCAGGTGGATCACCTAAGGTCAGGAGTTTGAGACCAGCCTGGCCAACATGGCAAAAACCCATCTTTGTTAAAAATACAAAAAATTAGCCTGGCATGGTGGCAGGTGCGTGTAATCCCAGCTATTTGGGAGGTTGAAGCAGGAGAATTGCCTGAACCCTGGTGGTGGAGGTTGCAATGAGCCGAGATTGTGCCATTGCACTCCAGCCTGGGCAACAGGACAAGACTCTGTCTCAAAAAAAAAAAAAAAAAAAAGTCAATTGCTAACAGGGTAGAAAAAAGAAAAAGATTCCTGGGGAAGAACCTCTTATTCTTATGCAAATAGGTTCCTACACCAGGGAGAGAAACTTAATTGCTGCCCAAAAGAGTTGGACCCCTTGGCCAGGGGAGGGGAAGACTCCCTCGCCATGCATCCCAGCCCTGGCCAGGAGGAGAGTGGGAGAGGCACCATTCACTGGTCCATCCTATAGGCATCTGCAGCCATTGGGGTGCACAGTTTCCTCTACCCTCAGAAGAGGTCCAAGGAAACAAAGGCTTAGAAGTGAAAGGAAAAAAGATTTTTGGTTTGCATAGTACTCACCCTTCCTCAAGCCCCATGTCTGGATGCCAAAAATGTTGTAGAAAAAAACTGGGTTCTTGTCACACAACGAGGGAAAGTTAGGCACACAGACACTGTGAAGGATAAGGGGAAACAGAATGTATTGGACAAAAGGGGAAAAAAATCTCTCAACAACGCGAGAGGGGTTCCTGTTAACAGACTCCCATCTCACAGACTGAGTCCCAGGTGACCACACAGGAATGGGAAAGGCCAGGCTCCTACCCCCTGCAAACAGTGGGAAATTCCCAAGGCTCCACCCTGTCCTCCCAGAGCGCAGGTCAGTCAGAGGTTCTCTGGGGATCCCTTTTTTACTCAGCTGTCTCACCTTCATCTGAAAGCCACAAAACAATAGAGTTATGCTTCAGTAGTCTTCATTGTGTTAATATTTGGTAAATACATCTAAAGATGCATTTTGTTCTGTCATGACAGCTTTTTAAATAAATAAAAACACATATCACTGATGTGTAAAATGTAATTTTAACTCTCAACTGTTTGCACAGGAGCCATGTATTTGGCAGAACGCTATTGTTAATCATGGCAGTAGATCACTCCCACAGCTTTGTTTCTTCTCTGAGAATCACATCTCTTCTTCTATGGAGACATTCCCCAAATGCCGTAAGTATAAGAGTTCTCTCAGAAGGAGAACCCAGCTAGAAACAAAAAATTTCTCAATCAAAGGTGGGAACACCTATGAAACCAAGAGGAAACAACCAAGAGGAAACAAGGAAAGCATCCTAGATGTCCCACTGGGTGCCATTAGTGAGAGGTGAGTAAAACACTGAGAAGGCAGTGTACTCTTCCGGGAGTAATCACGCTGCCAGATGTGGAGATTAATACTCATTCAACCATGTGGTATCTGAAGTCATGCATCAGTACATCCAAGAATTGTATACAGTACTTGGAGAATGATGTTATATACTGCATAGTATCAAAATCAAAGTGCTATTTGGTTTTACATCTACGTTTCTTGCCCAGACTCTTTATCATACTGCAAACACAAGTTTCTGATATTCTACCAAATAGATCTCTCTTAGACGCATACTCTGAACAAGGACTCCAACGCAAGTAGTTTACTTGGGAGGAGACTTACAGAAAACACAGGCAGGGGAGTGGAGAAGTAAGACAGGGAAGGGAAAAGGCAAAGAGTATCTTATCAAAGCAGTTACTACTGTGGGTACCTAGAGCTTAACCTGTTGGTAAGCTCCGGGAGTCAGTGTAGGAGAGTTACCTTCATGGCCCCATCTCGACCCACAAGTGAGGGAACTAGAGTATATTTATATATCAGTTGTTGCCATCTTTACATAAGGGCTGCTGGGAGAGGAGATGGGCATTAATTAAAGTATTACTTTGGCTAAGAAGGAAATGCTAAAAGCCATGCCATACAAACTCCTTATTGCCTAGCTGAGAAGGCTGAAGACCAGAGACGTATGGTGACTTGCCCAGGGTCACACTGGTGCTTACTGGCACAGCAGCCTTCAAGTCAAGGTCCTCAGGGACTGCCATGGCAGTGCATTTTTCTATTCCTTCCACATCCCCTCAAGAAATGGTGGGAACCAAGTGTCCTAGCACTTGTCTCATATACAAATCAAATACCTACACTAGTTTAGATAAAATCCCCTTCGCATCTCTGCCTCCTTCGCCTGCACTATTCATCAGTAGTACCAGTACAACTGAAGTAGCAAAACCACCCCTTTCAGAAGGTTTAAAAACCTGAACCTCATGTTCTCTGAATAGCGTTAAAATGAAGTGTAATAGCAAGTTAAAATAACAGGTTCAACTTGAGCAAGTTCAGCTTAAGGCACAAGTGGAAAAGTTTTTCAGGCAAAGGATCAATAGGTCAGCTGATCGAGTTTTCTAGTTCTGGCTGAGCCGTAGTCAAATTAGGAAAACAATTATGCGATCCAGGGCAGCAAAATTCAATTTTACCAACAACACTGAGATTCCTCGAGGCAGCCCTTTAAAGATGACATTAGAGACAAGATTATTTCCCATGTGTACAAATATGGCTGGGAAGAATAACACACACACAGAGATATAAGCTGATGTGTGATTCATTCTATTCTGAAAACAAATTTTCTTGTTATTATATATCTATACTTTTTAGAAAGAGCATTATAAAAACAGCAAGAGAGTGCAATAGAAAAAGAAATGAAACGCCGCAAGTCTTTTTTATGATGTTTCACACACAAAAAGAAAAATAACTCAGAGAATCGTCAGATTTCTTAGAAGATGCAGTAAACATATTGTTAGCATCCCCATGACTCACTAACAAGATGTTGTCTGCAGGGAGGTGGGGCCAGAAAGCTGTCGCCAAATTCCAGTCAATGATTTATAGTATTTGTGACTACCACATGCAAAGAGTGTCAGCTGGCAATTTATTCTGGCTGATGTAATTCGACAGAGTTTTCTTCTTTTCTGACAACCAGTCCAGTAAGTGAGGTTAACACATTTCACCTCTAATAATCAGAGGTAAACCTAGCAATGGAGTTTGGTTCTGTCTTAGTCATGCCTATGTGTTGGTTGTGTTTAAACAGATCCAGCAAAACAGTTCATGGCAGCCATTCAGACATTCAGACACTGTGACAGAGAGGAGGGAGTCAAAGGGAGTAGAACAATGGTTGTCAAACTTCAAGGTACATCACAATCCTCTGGAGGACGTGTGAAAACACAGATGGCTGGCTTCGCCCCCAGAGTGGCTGACTCAGTAGGTCTGAAGTAGGCCGGAGAATTTTCATTTCTAATGAGTTCCCAGGTGATGCTGCTGCTGGTGGTCCAGGGCCACATTGAGAACCACTGGAGTGGATTCTGGTCCTGTCCCATCTGGCGGGTGACACAGACAAATGGAGGTCCACAGCTGGAGCCAATACTCTTTACTCTCTGGAAAGTTTGAGTGCAGAAGTACGAGAGAGAGGAATTCATTCTGCCATAGGTACCAGGAGGGAGATATATATATATATATCTCGAATTTTGAACTAGGCACTGAGGTGGAGAAAAATTCCTCCACAGGGAGAACAGCCAGGGAAGGGGACTTCAGGCATAGGATGGGTGAAGGCAAATGGTCTTTGGGATTGATCCTAAGATGCTGGAGTAATAGAATGGCTACTCCTTTTATAACTATCTACATGAAAGGGCCCATAAGTCTGTTTAATCAAACATTCACATTAACTACCTGAGGCGATTGCACATGTAGAAAAAACAGTAAGAGAAGTTGACAGGGAAGGCTTCCTGGTATTCACTCAAACTGATCCTCCACTGTTGTCTGCACTTTCTCAATGCAAACGAGAGTTGCATGAATATTTTTCTTCAAAGGCAGAATAAATTTCTCTTAGCAGAGAGGACTTGATTGTGCAGGGAAGCTTGGTTGTCCTCTTTTAAAATGATCAGAGTCCAGCAGTGGCTTATAGGCAGCTTCAGTAGTGCCAAATAAGCAACAAACACATGTAGATTGGATCCATGTCCAAGCTGAATTACCTTAAGCAACAGTCATAACCTCCCTGAACCTTTGTTTACTCATCTATAAAATGGAATAATAATATCTTGCCCCTAACATATGTTACCTGGGACAAAATAAGAAAGGCAATCATGAACTGTAAAATGCTAAGACAGTGATTATCAGAATGTGCTCTTGGATGGCTTTCAGCCTTTGATGTTCAAAGATTTAGAAAATCTGTTTGAGTGATAGTTATGATTATAATTGCTGACTTTACCATAGAAGACTATAAAAAAGAACATGGAATAAATGGCTTGCTGTAAATTTGTTCATCTGAAAACAAAAATATTCATATATGTGGTTTAATTTAATATAGAGAGACTGTTAATTTCCCACCACTCTTCACCCTCCCCTCTCCATGCAGCAGAATCCGAATTTATGGCTGTGTGTGTTGCTATCCAGAAAAAATGGTTGCATGTTCAAGTCTTCTTTGCATCTAGGTATGACCATGACACTAAGTTCTAGCCAGAAAATGTCTCATCTGGGTCTTTTGAGAATTGTTTTTACAGGGAACTAACTTAGCCAAGAAAGATGCTCTTTTGTCATCCTTTCATTTGCCTGATGCTCACCAGGAGTGTGGATGTAATGGCTGGAGCTCCAACAGCCTTTTTGGATTATTACACAACAAAAAAACATGGGAACCACAAGATAGGATGACAGGAAAGAATGAAGAGCCTTTGTCGCTTATGACAGTGTGGGGCTGCTATTCCAACTCTCTTTTGCTTAGCTCCAGACTTCTTTTAAGTGAAAAAAACAACAGAAACAAAAAACAGCTTTTATCTGACATATTCAGCCATTATTATTTTCCTATATTTGTGGCTGAACTTTATCTTACTCAATACACATGACTTAAATTACCTGTTGCTAATGGTTACAGGACTTCATTATCGCTGCACTGTCGCATCACTACATGTGTGACAGTTGGTCTCCTCTAATGCTATTGGCATCTCAATTCACATTCTCCAGATGCATTAAAAAACATTCATGATCCAAGAACTGTTCCATCTAGGTGCTGAGGGTCAGGTTTAACTTGACTCCCTTCCTAGTATTTTACCTGCCAGTAGACTTTGATGGTAGATATTAATAATATATCCTGATACCAAATTCAAGGCCTTTTTTTTTTTGAGATGGAATTTAAATCTTGTTGCCCAGGCTGGAGTGGAATGGTGCGATCTCGGTTTACTGCAACCTCTACCTCCAAGCTTCAAGTGACTCTCCTGCCTCAGCCTCCCGAGTAGCTGGGATTACAGGCATACACCACCATGTCAGGCTAATTTTGTATTTTTAGTAGAGAAGGGTTTTCTCCATGTTGGTCAGGCTAGTCTCAAACTCCCGACCTCAGGTGACCCGCCCACCTTGGCCTCCCAAAGTGCTGCAATCACAGGTGTGAGCCACCACACCCAGCCGACCTTTTTATTTTTTATTTTTTGAGATGGACTCTGTCTCTGTTGCCCAGGCTGGAATGCAGTGGCGTGATGTCAGCTCACTGCAACCTCTGCCTCTTGGGTTCAAGCGATCTTCCAGCCTCAGCCTCTCAAGTAGCTGGGACTACAGCCGCCTACCACCACACCTGGCTAGCTTTTGTGTTTTTGGTAGAGATGGTGTTTTCACCATGTTGGCCAGGCTGGTCTCAAACTCCTGACCTCAACTGATCTATCTGTCTCGGCCTCCCAAAGTGCTGTGATTACAAGCATGAGCCATCATGCCTGACCTCAAGACCTTTTTCTTTCCTTCCTTCTTGTGTCCTAAAGATTTATTGAGAGACCCCGTGTCCTGATGTTTCCACCTTCTTCCCTTCACATGCTGTTTGAAGAGAAGATGCTGATGTAGTCCTAATATGTTAATACTGCTCAGTGTGATCATTTTCCCTAGGGGGTTGTCATGGCAATAGGCGGTCTGTACATACTCAGTGTAACATTGGGGTGGTGGTATTTTAGGCACCTGATAGTGGTTGTGGGATATATTCTTTTGGACAGTGTAATTTTCCTGGTACCCATGAAATCTCATCTCATAGATGGTCCCCTGAAGGTAAGGCTGGCCGTATTTGTCCAAGAATGTTTCATTTAACAGCCAATCTCAGTGGCTCTAATGGCCCAATTTTCCCAGACTCCAATTAGCACTAGATGAAAAGTACTTCATATGTGGAGATCATGTTTCTGATGTCCTTTGTTTCTCCCTAGCTCCTGATGCACACAGTAGGGACTTGATAAATGCTCTCATTAGTGAATATCAGAGATCAATACAGGTGCATCCATCAGGCAGTGATTGTTTGGGGTTGTTGCAGCAGATGAGTGCCTTAGCCCTAATAGAAAATCCTCCTGCAGTGGATGGACACTACTTTTCAAGGAGATCAGCCCCTATCTCAATGGAAAATGGTTTCTTTAGAAAATTGTGCTCAAAATGGTATATTTTATCTGGCTTTTTGAGAAATATGCGCTTAAAAGAAACAAAACAGAATATTGCTTCATGACTCAGGCAATATATCTCTGTCTCTATTGTTTGGTTAAGTCTTATTAGGATAAGTCATGCCATGAATTAGTCCATTTCCCATTTCTCCCTGCCATTATACTTCCAAGTATTTCAGAAATAAAGCCAATTTTTTTTTTCATTTTACTTTTTTATGGGAAAGTGAAAGTATTGAGTATGACAAGGCCTGTCATCAACTAATGAGAAATGGCTCTTGGGACACTTATGACTGTTATTAAGATGATATTTTCCCTTCTGAGTATGAGCAAGAAACTGAGATGCATGGACTGTAAACCAAAACAATGAAGGACCATAGAGAATACAGTAGCCACAAAAATTGGGTTTATAAATTTAGGCTTGGGTTGCTAACATTTTCAAAGGCATCTTGAAAAATTTCCTTTAAAGAAAAACAGAGAAAAGCAAAGAGACATGAGGGAAGTGAGATTCAGTATATCATGAGGTGTACTACTTTTCAGTAGGCTTCTTGCATTAGTGACACAATCTTTCCACAAAGAAAAAATTTCCTCTCATTGTTTCTTTATCAAGGAATCTGTAGAAAAGTCATTTCCAGATTAGTTGCCAAGGACAAGATGAAAATCATTAGCATGATATGCACGCATAAGTAATGCATTGCTGCAAACTGAGACTGGGTATCACACTGCAGACATGGGGTGATGTATTAGAAAGCCACTATAAAGTATTGGACACTTAAAAGCACCATTTTCGTTTTTCTTTTTTTGACAACATAATGAAAAGTTTCAAAGCACTGTTATCTTTCAGATTATAGTACCAGTTTATTTTTATAATTTCTTTTCCCAATAGATCTTTAGGTATATGCCGAAAGTCATGGGGATTAGAATGGGTATGAGCATAAAAACTCAAAATCAAAACTGTCACAACTAATGCTTGGAATCTTGAAAGTTAGAGCAGATCCTGAGTTACGAATTGCAATTTTGTGTGGAAACAATCTATCAGCAACTGAATGCTGAGTAGCAACTGCTCTCCAGAAAATAGCTTGCCTCCTTTAGTATAGCTATACTTACAGGATGAAAGGTCATCCAGAATTGTGGAGGCATGGAAGCAGGGATATATGGTTAGGCTTTATTGCAGATGCTGACATCATATCTGGTCCTGTCATTTTTACCTACATTTCCATTTAGAAGGAATTCAACATTTATCTAGGCCAGTGCTTCTCAAACTTTGATATGCTTATGAATCATTTGGAGATCTTGTTAAAATATGGATTCTGACTCAGCAGGTCTGGAGTGGGTGCTGAGATTCTACAGGTCTAACAAGCTCCCAGGTAAGGCCTCTCCTGCTGGTCTGTAGAAGACATTTTGAGTAGCAGCAAGGTATAAGATTAGTTTTGGTATTTTTGCCTATAGTTTTTAGATATCCTAGTTTTTGTGATTAATTCTGTCACAGGTAAATTGTTAGCAATACTAGTTAAATAACCAAGATTTCCTGCCAGTCTGTTTCTATGATAGCTGTATCTATGGTACACTTCTATGTGTATTTCTATGCCTATTTTATCTATATCTTTCCATTGAAATAATTCAAGGTTATCCCCTTAATAATGTTACTATCCTTGACATCTAGCTTCTGATATGCTATTCTTAGTGAAAGAAAAAAAAAAAAGGTAGATTCCTGCCAGAGAACTACACATAGGTCTGGTTACGCCACTTGGAATGTATTAGACATGTGAATGTCATCTTCCATAAGTGTAGAAAATATTGGGAATTGCTAATCTAGTTCAATATTTCAACTGAAGCTTTTATTTCCTTTGTAACGTGCCCATTGCTTAATCTTGACTTGACAGTCCCAGTGATTGGCAACTCCACACTCTAAGTCACCATATTACATCTTTGAAGGGCTCTAAGGATTAGAAATCCTTCTTTATATTGAACATTTTATTCTCTTGTAGCCTCTATCTATTAGTTGTAATCCTATTATTTAAAAAGGAAAGGAGAAAATCTACGTTTTTTTATGAGAGGTTATCAATTATCAGCCATCAAACCTGCCCTAGGTTTCTTGTCTCCAAGTTGGAGACACTTCAGGTACTTCAACTCCATTACAAATGCATGATGTGAATACTCAGAGTGGGCATATGGGATAAAATATGGCTTTTGTTTCTGGTCCATATCCCCCATTTCCAGATGTTCCTGTGTCTCCTCTCAAACATACTTTCAGGAAAGGCTGTGAGAAGGTTTTCTGCCAGCTCAGTTTCTCAGCCATCTATTTCCCCTCCCTGAGTAGCACATTAATCCTGTGTGTCTGTGTGTGTATTTCTTTTGAACATAAATGCATATTAGCGCATAAAATGTTTTTTAGGGGGTGACATTTACAGTGCATTTAATTGATTAAATGTACTTTAATTCATTTAAACAGTCCTTATAAAAGACATGTGGACTATTTTCAGTATTTTATTCTTAGAAACATTCTACATGAATACTTGGAATTGCTTAGTCAATTGCTATATTCATTTTTAATTTTGACAGATATTGACAAACTGCCTTATGTAGAGTTCTAACAAACTTAACTCCTAACAACACTGAATGAGAATGTCTGTTTTCCACAAGCTTGCTACCACAGTTTGTTATAAAGGTTTTAGTTTTTGTCAAACTGGAGGATAAAAAAATGTCGATATTGTAGTGACCAAAAGAAAGCTTCCCCTTCACTCTCTGAATGTTCACTGAAAATCAACTGACAAAATGAAGATTAATAGGAGAAAAGACTTACAAAATGTATTAACATGCACATATGTACATGAGAAACACATAAAATATGAAAGCTCGAAGAAAGGGCCAGATGGTAGACTCTATTATACCATCTTGAGGTTACAGAAGAATAGGGGCTTGGAGCATAGGGAGACAAGATAAGGGAGGGAGAGAGAAAGAAAGGCAAGGAGTAATGGCAGCCTTGTTATGTAGATGAAGACTCACAGGTAGCAGCTCTCAGAAAAAATAAGTGGCAGCCTGTGGTCGAGCTAATCATTACCAGATCTGGATAAAGGGGAGGACCTCTGAAAAAGTCTGGCTGTTTATTTCACTAATACAGATTTTTCTCTACAGATGCAAATCTACTCCACAAAAGACAGCTTTTCAGGGCTATTCCTGTCTACAGGCCCTCTGAATAGCTATCCCAAAATATGTCAAAAAAGTATATTTTGGGGTAAAATATTTTTGGTTTTTTTAGTCCCCCATTTAAAACTTTATTTTTAGAAAGTTTCACATATTAAAGCCCAAGTGAGTAGTTTTAGAGAGATTCAGATAAGAAATGTGAGATTGGCAATCTGGGAAGGACAACACAGATTGGAACAAGCAGCCCGTATCTTCTCGAATCAGTCTTAGTCCTGCGAATAGGTCAGTTCTGTTAAATAGCTGTGTCTCATTTCAGAAGGTGATATTGCAGATGAACTTTCACAGGGAGGCCTCTATTTATAATGCAGACAAACAGATCTTCAATAAGAGGTATTTCTGTGGAAACAGAAGAAAAACAAAGATTGATGTCTAGAGTAGTCTATAAACTAGTTTTTTCTAGAGTTTCCGAAAGATCCTCAGTTGAAGTGGGCAAGTAGTAGTAGCAATATGACAGATTTTCCTGGATAGTACTTCAAATCAAGTGTTTCCGTGAAATTTGGAGTAGTTGATGCATCAGTGGGAATTAAATCTGTTTATATGTAGGTTGCTGTGGTGATCTCTCCCTAAGTTTATATAAACTTGTCTAAGTTCAGTTTATAGGATTTAAAGAAAAGAACAATTTTAATTTCTAGTGATTTTAAGTCAGAAAAGTGGGAGAAAATTGGGAAACATTAGTCTGGAGATTCATAGCCAGATACTAGAGGGAAATAAAATTTAGGATTTAGTCCAGATTACAGATAAATAATAATTATGGTGGAGAACATATACCAAGGCATATCAGAATTATAGGAATCTCATATAATTTTGGAACACATTATATTAATAACATATTTATACAAATATATCACAAGGAAAGTTAAGCATAATTTCTTATTTGACAATGCTTCCTGTATAATTTACCATATCAAATAAGCCTGTTTATTATTCAAAAAGTAAACCAAAGTATCTTATTATTTCTTATTAATACTATATGAAAATCTTATTCAAAAAGAAAAACTAAATTCTAGTTGTGTATTAGTGTATTTTTGATATTACGGCTCAATATAAAAACACTTAAAATACACATATTTAATTTTAGTCAGTTTAACCACACAAGATTTTGAAAATTTTCCCCAATTTTTGATATTCATTTAGTTTTAGCTATATCTTTTTTCTTCATTTTGAAACAACCTTTAAACAACCTCTAAAAGAGATAGAATTATTTTTTTCTCAACTAGCAGAAATCCCCATGCCTTTATAACTTTTCTTACCAAAAACATAACTTGCTTTTCTTATACACTTTACATAAAGAGTTATTTCTCTCATTTTAATAGCTTTAATCACATATATCAATTTAGATTTTAGCCATATAAAAATAATATGTCAAAGGATATAAGCCTAAACTTATATTTAATCATCAATGTTTCTGTATGTTAACTTACTTAGAAATGATTATCTATTACTTAGTTACATATTAAGTAATTACTAATGATTATCTATTACTTAGTTACATATTAAGTAATTACATGTTAATAACATTGACTTGAAGATCTTAAATCAGTTACTGAACAAAATTTTGAAATGATGACAGTTACCCTTCCTAGTGTCTTCCCCAGTTGTGCTGGGTCCTGAATACCCATGTGGCACCTAGGATAGCTATGAAGGGCAGGGCTTACCTGGATCTTGAATTTGCACACCAGGTGTAATGCTCAGGAGAGGGAACAGAGATGTGAAGAGGATGTATTCAAGATCTGACCCTTCCCAGCATGTCCAGGAGGCACATCTGGGCCAGGGAGGATGGGACTATATTGACCTTAGCTCTGCCCTGTAGCTGGTGGTCCAGGCACTGAGGACATGCATACATCCTCAGGCCTTACCATGGCCATCTGTCTAGACCTCAGAATCTAGAGGCTTAAAACCAAAGATATAAGCTCACAGTAAGATGTGTACCAGGCTTTGTGGGAGCACAGCAGCCGGCCCTTATAGCTTTAGCTTATAGACACATTAAGTAAGTATCAAAAATATTACAGAACGAGCAGTTTTATGACATTAAAAAATGTGGTAGAGACAGCATAAGCCTGTCTGACAGTAGACACAGATAAAAATGTCTGAATTATATTTGATACTGACAATTATGAAGAAATTCTTATTTTGTCAACAATTTTAAAACTAGCTTTATTTACCAAAGATTATCTGAGATTACATAGAAATATCACATATACATAACACACATAGACATACAGACATACAGACACAGCCAGAAGCAGATCTTTGTCAGTTTCTTTCTCCCATTCAGATGATCAATCTTCCAATTACTTGTTTCTTGCCCTAAGCAATTGCTAACTTGGAAACCCTAAATTTGCACTTCTAAAGGGATGGTTTTTGGGTAAAACAAGGTAGGAAATTTATATATGAAAGACGTCAAACTTAGATCTAAACATTATTATATGCCAAGACAAAGAAGGGTATAGTTAAAGGCCCAGTTAAGGCAAGATAGCTAGGAAAAGTACCTTAAACAAAGGTAAGGTTTATTACGTAAAGTTTAAGTCAATGCCTTTCTCATAGTAAAAGCCTCTAGTGGTTGAGCTACAGGGAGGGCGATTCTCTTGCACGTGAAAATTTTTTTATATATGTAAATTTATTTGACAGACAGTTTAAAAATAGCCACCCAGATGTCAGAAAGTTGTGCTTTCAAGATCAATTTAGTTGGATAGGTGGATTTTTAATTTAGTTTCTGTATCTTAATGGTATTACTGAATTCAGGGTAAAGCCTATTAATAAATCAAGCCGAAACCACTCACAACTTTAGGTCCCCATGAGGAAGACAGGTGACACACAAAAGGTTCGGTGGCACTTTGGCTGTGTTCCTCAAGGAGTCTCAGAACCTCCAGAAGTCTCTTTTAGATTCCTTTATGTGATAACCAGAACTCTTATATGTCCTTTCAGTAATTTTTCATCCATTGACTGAAGAAATAGAGACTTGAAGGGGGAACATATCAACGACTAAAGGAAAGTGTACAAAAAATCAAAGTTGGCAAAAGAAGGAGCCAAGGCAAATAAATGAATGCAGTCCTGGAGAAGCCAGTCTGGAAAGCTTCCTAAAAAGGCCAATGAAATTTTACGTTTTTTGTTTGTTTGTTTTGAGCAACAATTATGCCAACAAGAAAGGAAGCAAACAGAGGCACTGAACACGCAATTAAAAAGAGGTTTCAGGCCAGGTGAAGTAGCTCATGCCTATAATCCCACCAGTTTGGGAGGCCAAGGTGGGCGGATCATTTGAGGTCAGGAGTTCGAGACCAGCCTGGCCAACATGGTGAAACCCCATCTCTACTATAAATACAAAAATTAGCCGGGTGTGGTGGTGCACACACGTAATCCCAGCTATTCGGGAGGGTGAGGCATGAGAATCACTTGAACCCCAGAGGTGAAGGTTGCAGTGAGCCAAGATTGTGCCACTGCACTTGTGCCTGGGCAATAGAACCAGACTCTGTCTAAGAAGAATACAAAAATAAAAATAAATAGAGGTTTCAGTCAATTTAAAAAAATTTCCATGGGAGAAGTAGTATCCAAAAGAGTACAGAGCAGTATATACATATGTGTGTGTGACAATATATAGTCTGAATATCAGCTTTTCATTAGGCCAATTTGTGAACATAGAGCTCTTAAACAATATTTTCAAATCTCTCATGATCAGATTTTAGTTGGGACAAACGGCCAATATTCCTGGCTTTTGAACATGTTTTTTTTCTTTCTTTTAAACCAATGATATTTACCAAGCGACTCAAAACCAAAATCAATTAGCCTTTTATGACTTAACCAACGACACATGAGACATCTCCAGAGAAGTGCAAAGAGCGTTTTTTTTTTTTTTTAAACAAATACAGAGCCCCTGCAAAGACACCTAGAAGAAAAAAGAGACTTATAGACAACCAGAAAAACAAAAGCTATCTGTAGAAAGGGAAAGGATCAGTAACAACTGGGTACTGCCAAAAGCTAAGAGTCACACAAATATAAATTCAAAACAAATCATTCAAATTAATTCTTATGTTTTTTTTTTTCTCCCAGCTTAAAAGATTTACATCTCCAAGAGACTGATTCCCTGACAGAGAATTGAAACCCAGGCCACAGCAGTGAAAGATTGGAATCCTAGCCACTAGATTACAGGCTGGAGTGCTTTTTATGTAACTCCACCAGGGAATTCAAAGCAGGCAGTTAGAGCATACAGTGGATTTTAAACTTCATTTTAAATGTAATTTCTGCCTTTTTGTGATATTGTCAAGGGATTTTCTAAAGGCTGTATTCCTTTTGTATCTTTTCACAGCTACCTATAAGATAGCTGTTTAAAACAATAGCACTCAAAAACATTTTTTTTAATATAGCTAATTTATTTATTCCATAAGTGACTTAAGTCAATGAGTGTTCTTAATGGAAAGTCCCAGAGGTAATTTCTCAGGTTTAGAATACCATGGATGTAAGTGGTATTTTTAAAATGGCACAGAAGATGCAACCCCCCATGATCCCAAAGAAAAATTTACTGCCAGATATAAGTTAAGACAGCAAAAGAATCTTGTTGTTATAGATGGTTAAGGATGGTGTCTTCAGTATTTCACAAGTTCGTAGGGGGCTGCCAGTCATGAACCCATTAATCGGTGACATCAGGTAGGCCTTCCTCTGGATTGGACTTTCCCAGGACTAATCAGGCATCAAAGGTTGAGACAACAAAAGCCCCTTTTGGATTGGACTTCCTATTATGACAGACTTTCCTGAGAGCTTACCACTTTCAGAACAAAGAGTATGCTCCTTAATATCTTACGTGTCTTGGGGTTCTTAGTCATTTCAGACTGGCAACTGGATGTTACCCAAAAATCACACCCTCTGATGGAAGGGACCAAGAGAATGTTCCCTCTTGGTCACATGTCAAGCTTTCAACGACATAAAAGAAGATGAAAGGGCCTCTATGACGAATGACACAGAAAGACAGTGACAAAGGGAAAAATAAAGACTACTTCTGAGAGGAAAAGGATCAGACAATATAAATGTTCATATCAAAAAGTACACCTCAGTTGCTACAACTAAGACTAGTCTGTATAAACGTTTTTCTCACATTAATCTTAATTTTAGAAAAGGAGAAATACACAGTTATTTTTACCATTAGCTTGACCAGATTCTACAGATAGACTTTCAGGAACCTGACTGGTAAGAAATTCTTACCCTTCTGCTGGCTTGTCAAATACTGGCTTCCCTGGACTGTGGCTTCCAGAAGAATAGAGCAGTTTCAGTTACTCTGCTCATAGTGCCAAAACTGTAGGGGCCAAGAGAAATCTGTCCTTTTGTCCTCTGAACATTCAATGAAAGTCAACTGACAAAAGGCAAAAGAAGAAGAAAAGGCATACAAAATTTATTAACATGCACATGTGCATAAGGGTCATACAACATATAAAAATTCAAAGAAAGGGCCAGATGGGGCCAGGCATGGTGGCTCACACCTGTAATCCCAGCACTTTGGGAGGCCGAGGCAGGCAGATCATGAGGTCAGGAGATCGAGATCATCCTGGCTAACACAGTGAAACCCTGTCTCTACTAAAAATACAAAAAATTAATCGGGCATAGTGATGGGCACCTGTAGGCCCAGCTGCTCCAGAGGCTAAGGCAGGACAATGGCATGAACCTGGGAGGTAGAGCTTGCAGTGAGCCAAAAAACAAAAAAAAAACCCCAAAAACGAAAGGACCAGATGGTTGATGATTTGTTTTATTTTTTAAATTATACTTTACGTTCTGGAGTACATGTGCTTGTAACGTGCAGTTTTGTTAGGTATTTCTCCTAATGCTATCCCTCCCCCAGTCCCCCACCCCCCAACAGACCCGGGTATGTGATGTTCCCCTCCCTGTGTCCATGTGTTCTCATTGTTCAACTCCCACTTATGAGTGAGAACATGCAGTGTTTGGTTTTCTGTCCTTGTGATAGTTTGCTGAAAATGATGGTTTCCAGCTTCATCCATGTCCCTGCAAAGGACATGAACTCATCCTTTTTTACAGCTGCATAGTATTCCATGGTATATATGTGCCACATTTTCTTTATCCAGTCTATTATTGATGGACATTTGGGTTATTTCCAAGTCTTCACTATTATGAATGGTGCCACAGTAAACATATGTGTGCATATGTCTTTATAGTAACATGATTTATAATCCTTTGGGTATATACCCAGTAATGGGATGGCTGGGTCAAATGGTGTTTCTAGTTCCAGCTTCTTGAGGAATCACCACACTCTCTTCCGTAATGGTTGAACTAATTTACTCCCACCAATAATGTAAAAGCGTTTCTATTTCTCCACATCCTCTCCAGCATTTGTTGTTTCCTGACTTTTTAATGATCACCATTCTAACTGGCATGAGATGGTATCTCATTGTGGTTTTGATTTGCATTTCTCTAATGACCAGTGATGATGAGCATTTTTTCATATGTCTGTTGGCTGCATAAATGTCTTCTTTTGAAAAGTGGCTATTCATATCCTTTGCCCACTTTTTGGTGGTGTTTTTATCTTGTAAATTTGTTTAAGTTCTTTGTAGATTCTGGATATTAGCCCTTAGTCAGATGGGTAGATTGCAAAGATTTTCTCCCATTCTGTATGTTGCTTGTTCATTCTGATGATAGTTTCTTTTGCTGTGCAGAAGCTCTTTAGTTTAATCAGATCCCATTTGTCTATTTTGGCTTTTGTTACCATTGCTTTTGGTGTTTTAGCCATGAAGTCTTACCCATGCCTTGTCGTGAATGGTATTACCGAGGTTTTCTTCTAGGGTTTTTATGGTTTTAGGTGTTACATTTAAGTCTTTAATGCATCTTAAGTTAATTTTTGTATAAGCTGTGAGGAAGGGATCCAGTTTCAGCTTTCTACATATGGCTAGCCAGTTTTCCCAGCACCATTTATTAAATAGGGAATCCTTTACCCATTGCTTGCTTTTGTCAGATTGGTCAAAGGGCAGATGGTTGTGGATGTGTGGTATTATTTCTGAGGGCTCTGTTCTGTTCCATTGGTCTGTATATCTGTTTTGGTACCAGTACCATGCTGTTTTGGTTACTGTAGCCTTGTGGTATAGTTTGAAGTCAGGTAGTGTGATGTCTCCAGTTTTGTCCTTTTTGCTTATGATTGTCTTGGCTATGAGGGCTCTTTTTTTGTTCCATATGAAATTTAAAGTAGTTTTTTCCAATTCTGTAAGAAAGTCAGTGATAGCTTGATGGGTATAGCATTGAATCTATAAATTACTTTGGGTAGTATTGCCATTTTCACAATATTGATTCTTCCTGTCCATGAGCATGGAATGTTCTTCCATTTGTTTGTGTCCTCTTTTATTTCATTGAGCACTGGTTTGTAGTTCTCCTTGAAGAGGTCCTTCACATCCCTTGTAAGTTAGATTCCTAGGTATTTTATTCTCTTTGTAGCAATTGTGAATGGGAGTTCACTCATGATTTGGTTCTGTTTGTCTATTATTGGTGTATAGGAATGCTTGTGATTTTTGTACATTGCTTTTGTATCCTGAGACTTTGCTGAAGTTGCTTATCAGCTTAAGGAGATTTTGGGCCGAGACGATGGGGTTTTCTAAATATACAATCATGTCACCTGCAAACAGAAACAGTTTGACTTCCCCTTTTCCAAATTGAATACCCTTTATTTCTTTCTCTTGTCTGATTTCCCTGACCAGAACTTCCAATACTGTGTTGAATAAGAGTGGTGAGAGAGGGCATCTTTGTCTTGTGCTGGTTTTTGGAGGGAATGCTTCCAATTTTTGCCCATTCAATATGATATTGGCTGTGAGTTTGTCATAAATAGCTCTTATTATTTTGAGATAAATTCCATCAATACCTAGTTTATTGAGAGTTTTCAGCATGAAGGGCTGTTGAATTTTGTTGAAGGCCTTTTCTTTTTTTCTTTTTTTTTAAATGATACTTTATGTTCTAGGGTACATGTGCACAATGTACAGGTTTGTTACATATGTATACATGTGCCATGTTGGTGTGCTGCACCCATTAACTTGTCATTTACATTAGGTATATCTCCTAATGCTATCCCTCCCTCTTTCCCCCACCCCACAACAGGCCCTGCTGTGTGATGATCCCCTTCCTGTGTCCAAGTGTTCTTATTGTTCAGTTCCCACCTATGAGTGAGAACATGTGGTGTTTGGTTTTCTGTTGTTGCAACAGTTTGCTGAGAATGATGGTTTCCAGCTGCATCCATGTCCCTACAAAGCACATGAACTCATCCTTTTTTATGGCTGCACAGTATTCCATGGTGTATATGTGCCACATTTTCTTAATCCAGTCTGTCATTGATGGACATTTGGGTTGGTTCCAAGCCTTTACTATTGTGAATGGTGCCTCAATAAACATATGTGTGCATGTGTCTTTATAGCAGCATGATTTATAATCCTTTGGGTGTATACCCAGTAATGTGATGGCTGAGTCAAATGATATTTCTAGTTCTAGATCCTTGAGGAATCGCCACACTGTCTTCCACAATGGTTGAACTAGTTTACAGTCCCACCAACAGTGTAAAAGTGTTCCTATTTCTCCACATCCTCTGCAGCACCAGTTGTTTCCTGACTTTTTAATGATTGCCATTCTAACTGGTGTGAGATGGTATCTCATTGTGGTTTTGATTTGCATTTCTCTGATGGCTAGTGATGATGAGCATTTTTTCATGTGTCCGTTGGCTGCGTAAATGTCTCCTTTTAAGAATTGGCTGTTCATATCCTTTGCCCACTTTTTGATGTGGTGGTTTTTTTTTTCTTGTAAATTTGTTTGGGTTCTTTGTAGGTTCTGGATATTCGCCCTTTGTCAGATGAGTAGAAAAAAAAATTTTCTCCCATTCTGTAGGTTGCCTGTTCACTCTGATGGTAGTTTCTTTTGCTGTGTAGAAGCTCTTTAGTTTAATTAGATCCCATTTGTCAATTTTGGCTTTCGTTGCCATTGCTTTTGGTGTTTTAGACATGAAGTCCTTGCCCATGCCTATGTCCTGAATGGTATTGCCTAGGTTTTCTTCTAGGGTTTTTATGATTTTAGGTCCAACATTTAAGTCTCTAATCCACTTGAATTAATTTTTGTATAAGGTGTAAGGAAGGGATCCAGTTTCAGCTTTCTACTTATGCCTAGGCAGTTTTCCCAGTACCATTTATTAAATAGGGAATCCTTTCCCTATTTCTTGTTTTTGTCAGGCTTGTCAAAGATCAGATGGTTGTAAATCTGTGGTATTATTTCTGAGGGCTCTGTTCTGTTCCATTGGTCTATATCTCTGTTTTGGTACCAGTACCATGCTGTTTTGGTTACTGTTGCCGTGTAGTATAGTTTGTAGTCAGGTAGTGTGATGCCTCCAGCTTTGTTCTTTTGGCTTAGGATTGTCTTGGAAATGTGGGCTCTTTTTTGGTTCCATATGAACATTAAAGTAGTTTTTTCCAATTCTGTGAAGAAAGTCATTGGTGGCTTAATGGGGAGGGCATTGAATCTATAAAGTACCTTAGTCAGTATGGCTATTTTCACAATATTGATTTTTCCTGTCCATGAGTATGGAATGTTCTTCCATTTGTTTGTGTCCTCTTTTATTTCATTGAACAGTGGTTTGTGGTTCTCCTTGAAGAGGTCCTTCACATCCCTTATAAGTTGGATTCCTAGGTATTTTATTCTCTTTGAAGCAATTGTGAATGGGAGTTCATTCATAATTTGGCTCTCTGTTTGTCTGTTATTGGTATATAAGAATGCTTGTGATTTTTGCACATTTATTTTGTATCCTGAGACTTTGCTAAAGTTGCTTATCAGCTTAAGGAGATTTTGGGCCGAGACAATGGGGTTTTCTAAATATACAATCATGTCATCTGCAAACAGGGACAATTTGACTTCTTCTTTTCCTAATTGAATACCCTTTATTTCTTTCTCTTGCCTGATTGCCCTGGCCAGAAATTCTAACACTATGTTGAATAAGAGTGGTGAGAGAGGGCATCCCTGTCTTGTGCCAGTTTTCAAGGGGAACGCTTCCAGTTTTTGCCCATTCAGTGTGGTATTGGCTGTGGGTTTTTCATAAGTAGCTCTTATTATTTTGAGGTACATCCCATGAATACCTAATTTATTGAGAGTTTTTAGCATAAAGGGCTGTTGAATTTTGTCAATGGCCTTTCTGCATCCATTGAGATAATCATGTGGTTTTTGTTTTTGGTTCTGTTTATATGCTGGATTCCATTTATTGATTTGCATATGTTGAACCAGCCTTGCATCCCAGGGATGAAGTCCACTTGATCATGGTGGATGAGCTTTTTGATGTGCTGCTGGATTCGGTTTGCCAGTATTTTATTGAGGATTTTTGCATTGATGTCCATCAGGGATATTGGTCTAAAATTCTCTTTTTTTTTCTTGTGTCTCTGTCAGGCTTTGGTATCAGGATGATGTTGGCCTCATAAAATGAGCTAGGAAGGATTCCCTCTTTTTCTGTTGTTTGGAATAGTTTCAGAAGGAATGGTACCAGCTCCTCCTTGTACCTCTGGTAGAATTCGGCTGTGAATCCGTCAGGTCCTGGACTTTTTTTGGTTGGTAGACTATTAATTATTGCCTCAATTTCAGAGCCTGTTAGTGGTCTATTCAGGGATTCAACTTCTTCCTGGTTTAGTCTTGGGAGAGTGTATGTGTCCAGGAATTTATCCATTTCTTCGAAGTTTTCTAGTTTATTTGCGTAGAGGTGTTTTTAGTATTCTCTGATGATAGTTTGTATTTCTGTGGGGTCGGTGGTGATATCCCCTTTATCATTTTTTATTGCGTCTATTTGATTCTTCTCTCTTTTCTTCTTTATTAGTCTTGCTAGTGGTCTGTCAATTTTGTTGATCTTTTCAAAATACCAGCTCCTGGATTCATTGATATTTTGAAGGGATTTTTGTGTCTCTATCTCCTTCAGTTCTGCTCTGATTTTAGTTATTTGTTGCTTTCTGCTAGCTTTTGAATGTGTTTGCTCTTGCTGCTCTAGTTCTTTTAATTGTGATGTTAGGGTGTCAATTTTAGATCTTTCCTGCTTTCTCTTGTGGCCATTTAATGCTATAAATTTCCCTCTACACACTGCTTTAAATGTGTCCCAGAGATTCTGGTATGTTGTATCTTTGTTCTTATTGGTTTCGAAGAACATCTTTATTTCTGCCTTCATTTCGTTATGTACCCAGTAGTCATTCAGGAGCAGGTTGTTCAATTTCTATGTAGTTGAGCCATTTTGATTGAGTTTCTTAATCCTGAGTTTTAGTTTGCTTGCACTGTGGTCTGAGAGACAGTTTGTTATAATTTCTGTTCTTGTACATTTGCTGAGGAGTGCTTTACTTCCAACTATGTGGTCAATTTTGGAATAAGTGTGATGTGGTGCTGAGAAGAATGTATATTCTGTTGATTTGGGGTGGAGAGTTCTGTAGCTGTCTATTAGGTCTACTTGGTGCAGAGTTGAGTTCAATTCCTGGATATCCTTGTTAACTTTCTGTCTCGTTGATCTGTCTAATGTTGACAGTGGGGTGTTAAAGTCTCCCATTATTATTGTATGGGAGTCTAAGTCTCTTTGTAAGTCTCTAAGGACTTGCTTTATGAATCTGGGTGCTCCTGTGTTGGGTGCATATATATTTAGGATAGTTACCTCTTCTTGTTGAATTGATCCCATTACCATTTTGTAATGGCCTTCTTTGTCTCTTTTGATCTTTGTTGGTTTAAAGTCTGTTTTATCAGAGACTAGGGTTGCAACCCCTGGTTTTTTTTTTTTTTTTTTTTTTGCTTTCCATTTGCTTGGTAGATCTTCCTCCGTTGCTTTCTTTTGAGCCTATGTGTGTCTTTGCACGTAAGATGGTTCTCCTGAATATAGCACACCAATGGGTCTTGACTCTTTATCCAATTTGCCAGTCTGTGTCTTTGAACTGGGGCATTTAGCCCATTTACTTTTAAGGTTAATATTGTTATGTGTGAATTTGATCCTGTCATTATGATGCTAGGTGGTTATTTTGCCCGTTAGTTGATGCAGTTTCTTCATAGCATTGATGGTCTTTATAATTTGGCATGTTTTTGCAGTGGCTGGTACCAGTTGTTCCTTTCCATGTTTAGTTCTTCCTTCAGGGTCTCTTGTAAGGCAGGCCTAGTGGTGACAAAATCTCTAAGCATTTGCTTATCTGTAAAGGATTTTATTTCTCCTTCACTTATGAAACTTAGTTTAGCTGGATATGAAATTTTGCATTGAAAATTTTTTTCTTTAAGAATGTTGAATATTGTCCCCCACTCTCTTCTGGCTTGTAGGGTTTCTGCTGAGAGATCTGCTGTTAGTCTGATGGGCTTCCCTTTGTGGGTAACCCGACCTTTCTCTCTGGCTGCCCTTAACATGTTTTCCTTCATTTCAGTCTTGGTGTATCTGACAATTATGTTTCTTCAGGTTGCTCTTCTTGAGGAATATCTTTGTGGTGTTCTCTGTATTTCCTGGATTTGAATGTTGGCCCGCATTGCTAGGTTGGGTAAGTTCTCTTGGATAATATCCTGAAGAGTGTTTTCTAACTTGGTTTCATTCTCTCCGTCACTTTGAGGTACACCAATCAAATGTATATTTGGTCTTTTCACATTGTCCCATATTTCTTGGAGGCTTTTTTTCTTTTCACTCTTTTTTTCTCTAATCTTGTCTTCATGCTTTATTTCATTAAGTTGATCTTCAATCACTGATATCCTTTCTTCAGCTTGATCAAATTGGCTATTGAAGCTTGTGTATGCTTCATGAAGGTCTCGTGCTGTATTTTTCAGCTCCATCAGGTCATTTATGTTCTTCTCTATGCTGGTTATTCTAGTTAGCCATTCCTCTAACCTTTTTTCAAGGCATTTAGCTTCCTTGTGATGGGTTAGAACATGCTCCTTTAGCTCGGAGAAGTTTGTTATTACCCACCTTCTGAAGCCTACTTCTATCAACTCCTCAAACTCATTATCTGTCCAGTTTTGTTTGCTTGCTGGCAAGGAGTTGTGATCCTTTGGAGGAGAAGAGGCTTTTTGGTTTTTGGAATTTTCAGACTTTCTGCTGTGGTTTCTCCCCATCTTTGTGATTTTATCTACCTTTGGTCTTTGATGTTGATGACCTACAGATGAGGTTTTGGTGTAGATGTCCTTTTTGTTGATGTTGATGCTATTCCTTTCTGTTTGTTAGTTTTCCTTCTAACAGTCAAGACCCTCAGCTGCAGATCTGTTGGAGTTTGTTGGAGGTTCATTCCAGACCTTGTTTTCCTGTGTATCACCAGTGTAGGCTGCAGAAAAGCAAATATTGCTGCCTGATCCTTCCTCTGGAAGCTTCGTCCCAGAGGGGCACCTGCCAGATGCCAGCCAGAGCTCTCCTGTATGACATGTCTGTCAGCCCCTACTGGGAGGTGTCTCCCAGTCAGGCTACATGGGAGTCAGGGACCCACTTGAGGAGGCAGTCTGTCCATTATCAGAGCTTGAACGCTGTACTGTTAGAACCACTGCTCTCTTCAGAGCTGTTAGGCAGGGACACTTAAGTCTGCAGAAGCTGTACCCAAAGCTGCCCCTACCCCCAGGTGCTCTGTCCCAGAGAGATGAGGGTTTTATCTATAAGTCCCTGACTGGGGCTGCTGCCTTTTGTTCAGATATGCCCTGCCCACAGAGGTGGAATTTAGAGACGCAGTGGATCTCGGTGGGCTCTGCCCAGTTCGAGCTTCCTGGCAGCTTTGTTTACACTATGAGCATAAAACCGCCTACTCAAGTCTCAGCAATGGCGGACACCCCTCTCCCCACCAAGCTCCAGTGTTCCAGGTCGGTCTCAGACCGTTGTGCTAGCAGTGAGAATTTCAAGCCAATAGATCTTAGCTTGCTGGGCTCTGTGGGCATGTGGACTCTATGGACCCACCAAGCCAGGCCCTGAAGGAAATCTCCTAGTCTGCTGGTTGTGAAGACCATAGGAAAAGTGCAGTATTCGGGCAGGGGTGTACCGTTCCTCCCGGTACAGTCTCTCACGGCTTCCCTTGGCTAGGAAAGGGAAATCCCCTGACCCTTTGCACTTCCTGAGTGAGGCAATGCCCTGCCCTGCTGTGGCTTGCTCTCTGTGGGCCGCACTCACTGTCCAACCAGTCTCAACAAGATGAACGAGGTACTTCAGTTGGAAATGCAGAACTCATCCATCTTTTGTGTCAATCTCACTGGGAGCTGCAGACCAGAGCTGTTCCTATTCGGCCATCTTGGAAGAGAGACCAGTTGATGCTTTTATTACATCTTGAGGTTACAGGAAGAATAAGGGCTTGTCGCGTGGCAAGACAGGTTATGGGAGAGTCAGAGAGAGAGAAGGGCATAAGGGCTTTATTATATAGTTGAAAACTCACAAGTAACAGCTCTCAGAAAGAACAGATGAAAGCCTATGTTTAGTTCAGCTCTCCTAGATCTGGTAAGATAAGTGGAAGAGGTGCAGAGAAAACCTGGCTGTTTATTTCATTAATATAAACTTTTCTCTACAGATGGAAATCTACTCCACAAAAGACAACTTTTCAGGGCTATTTCTGTCTGTAGGCCCTCAAAATATGTTACAAAAGTATATTTTGGGGTGAAATATACTTAAATATGATTATTAATATAACCTAATTATATTAATATAATTCCTTTAATATAATTTTAATTATAGTAATATAATTCCTTTAATATAATTTCACTCTTGTAAGGGAGGCTGAACATCTTATTTATTTAAATGTTATTTTATTATAGTGAACTACCTATTTATATCTGCTGCTAATTTTATTAAGTTATTCATCTGTATTTTATTGATTTGAGGAAACTATTTATTTATTAGGCTAATATTGATATATTATTAGCTCTTTGTCTGTGATGTGAATTGCAAGAAATTTTCCCCTAGTTGTCTTTTTAAAAAATGGTTTTCTATTTCAATTTTAAAAATGTAGTCTATTATTATCAATTGGTAATTAATTATTTTATAGTAATTTATTTATTTGATCTATTTTGAATTTATTCTGATGCATTTGTAATGTATGTATTTAACTTTTAAAGCATTTCAAGATGTCATCTGATTGTTAAAATTTTTAAAATGAATTATGTTTTCTCTAATTAAGTCAAAATGCCACAATTTTTTCTGTATATTTACACTATATGGACATTCCATTCTGTTGCATTGAACTGTCTCTCACATGCCAATATTGATAGCAACAAAATATAACGTACATGAGAATAAACTTGAAAAGGAATATGTAGGAATCATGTAAAATAACTTTAAAATACTCTTAAGAAATCCAAATGAAAATTTCAACAAATGGAAAAATATACTATGTTCTTGGATAAGGACACTCAATATCATCAAGATGTCAATTCTTCTTAATTAATCTAACATAATAAAAACATTAACAGATTTTTGGGAGAATAACCAGAGAAGCTGATCCTAAAGTTTATGCTGAAAAATAAGCGAATGAAAGTGACCCAGGATTTTTTCTCAGTCACTTGTTAGCTGGAGACCTCCAACCAGACCTTACTTGGACTCAGGTTCACCGCAGGAGACACCCCATCCACTCAGCCCGTCAGTCCACACCTGCCCGCGCTCTGGTGCGGATCCTGTAACTGCTGCAACTATGCACTCAGATCCTGGTGGGAGGGGGTGTGTAAGTGAGCAAGTATGGGGTCTGTCCTGTCATTTCAAGCACCAGTACAGAAGCAGGCTCTGTGCAGTGCTTGAGGCTGGGCCAGGCATATCACAAGCTACTCCTGTGGTGGACTCCAGTATCCAGACAAGGGAATGTGGCACCCAGGAAGGGGTGCCCAGGACCCCAAAGCCCCAAGGGGGTGTTGCAGCATGCTAATTGGCTCTTTTCGTCCTGCTGTCCACAGCCCAACAGACAGGCTTGTTAACAGCTTTGTCAGCCCCTTGCCCTGCTCCAGCCCATGGCTCTAGGGCTGGCTCAGCCCTGCTGCTGCTTCTGTCTTATGGGGTGGCTGCCCTCCACCAGCAGAGGGCAGAGGGCCATGGTGTTACAGCTTTCTCTGTAACCACGTTCAGTGGGTCCCAGGCTCTTGTCCCATGTCCAAGAAGAATGAGAATATGCTAAAAGTTGAAGGGTGAGGAGAATGGAGAAGAATTTTATTGAGTGATGAAATAGCTGTCAGTGTGAGGATGGTCCCCCACCTGAAGTTGGGTGGTTTCTCCCCCAGTATGAATGGGTCTGGGCCTTTTATGGGCTCAGAATGGGGAGTGTGTGCTGATTGGTTTGTGAGTATGCTAAAAAGGTTAAAATAAAGGTGGGCACAACAATGTAAAAAGCCAATTAGGGAAGGGTAGGTATATGTAAAATAGGTGAAGAGTGGGGATCAATTAGAGGAAAGCATGCCAAATGGGAAGAAAGGTTCTCAATCCAGTCTGAGAATTTACCCAGGACTTGTAGCTTGTCTTTAAGGCTTTAAACTGTCTTTGGCTTGAGGGTCAGGTTTTACCGGAGACCTGTCCCTGTCTGCCTAGGATTTTTCTGCCTTCTGTAGCTATCAAAAGCAGTCAGGAAAATTCTGATAAGAAAGTGTGATGAGAGGAGACTAATACTACCTAATACTTGAATGTATCACCAATCTACAATACATACAAAGTATTATATTGGTGCATGTGTATACACTTTGATATGTATTTCAATCAGTATGTCACCAGCATTTGATTTTAAACTTTTTTTTTTTTTAATTATGGGTTTAACTGTGTTCTTTTTTCAATGATTTTCAAATGCAGGGTATAGAAGAAGGATAGTTTTAGGTGGGGTGGGAGGCTGAGGTGAGACCAGTAATGCACATAAAAAGTATTGTCATCTTATGGACTATTGCTTTTTGAGTACATCTTGACTACACAGTGCTTTTACTAAAATTGAACCATGATTTGCTTCTGAAGGACATTTAAATGACCTATATTATTTTAACTGACATTTCTAGAAGTATCTTTACATTTGAAAAAAAAAAAACCTGCACTGTCTCTTTTTCTCATTTTAAATTCCTTTTCTGTTTCCTATCATACGTATATCATCCAGTGAGATATAGACCATAACAAAGAGAATTGCTGAATGTCCTAGTCCTACAAATTCTATCTTTCAGAAACACATATTCTAAGAGTACTTTTACTCTCATATCCTCTGGAAAGTGCAAATAGAACCAAAACAAATAAACACACTAACAAAAAGGAATGAACCACATGATTTGAAAGTGGGTCAAATTAAGCCTTAAATAAATCTGTATTGGATTTTTAAAAATTTACAGAAATAATACATTATCAGTCAACAAATTTAAGCAAAAAATATCTGTGCAAAGAAAAAAGTGATCAATTCTATGTATTCCCTTCAATCCTGTGTTTAGTGTATGTGCTTCTTGATGGAGTTTTTTTTTTAATTGTTTGAAACAATTTTTAAACAAGACATATCTATTGCTCTGCAATTTTGTTTTTTTTTTTTTAATGTTTTGTGGGCAACTATAGAAGGTCTATTTGAAAAATACTATCAAGTTTTTTAAATTTAATATTTAAATCAGCTTAAAAATAATTTCCTTGGGCTTTCATTCCACTTTTGTGATTCACAAACTACTTTTGTTAAGAGGAAGATGAACACCAATCAAAGTGTTTTCTCGGGGCACTAAAACGAAACTTTCAATGAAAGTCAAGGTCTTTGTCTGTATCAGATGTATACCAAGATCCTATAATGGTGCCTGATACATAGTAAGTGCCTGATAAATATTTATTTAATGAATCAACTTCAGCCAGTCAGTGTCAGAACAAGTGGGGATTGGGTGGGAAAATCAGGACAGGCTGTCAAGGGAAGGGCTAAGGCACGCCGTACATTTGTTAAATGTTTGCTCTTGACATCTTCCGGTAAGAATGAACATATTAGTTAGGGGAATTGTGTCTGTGCCTAAATTTTTGTTTGATTTTTATGACTGATCTTGTAGCAAAATGGTTCTTATTGATGCCAGCAGTGTCATAAAATGGATACATGTATTATTTGCCTTTTTAATGTACTAAGATTATCCTTGGGAGATTAATTTAAAAAAAATAACTGGAAAACACTCTATAACCAATTCCTTTTTTTTTTTTTTTTTTTTTTTTTTTTTGAGATAGGGTCTTGCTCTGTTGCCCAGGCTGGAGCACAGTGGCATGATCTCAGCTCACTGCAACCTCTGCCTTCCTGGGTTCAAGTGATTCTCCTGCCTTAGCCTCCTGAGTAGCTGGGCTTACAGGTGCCGGCCACCATGACCAGCTAATTTTTGTATTTTTGGTAGAGACGTGTTTTCACCATGTTGGCCAGGCTAATCTGGAACTCCTAACCTCAAGGGAACTGCCTGCCTCAGCCTCCCAAAGTGCTGGAATTACAGGCATGAGCCACCTCACGCAGCCTAATTTATTAAATTCTATCATGTGATTTATTCTCTCCCCTGATAAAAAGAGGTGAAGGAAACCAGAATATTTCACCACAAAATATACCTCTTTGGCATATTTTGAGATGGTTGTTCAGAGGAGTTGCAAACACAACAATAGCTCTGAAAAAGCTGTCTTTTGTGGTGGAGATTTACATCTGTAGAGAAAAATCTACATTAGTGAAGTAAACAGGCAGGCTTTCTCTGAGGCCCTCCTTATCTGGATCTAGGAAAGATGAACTCATAGGGAAAGGGGACTAAAGTCTGACACTTTTAAGGTTTGACAGATAAACTTTACCATGGGCTACCACCATCTATTTTTTCTGAGAGCAGCTCTGAGAGTACCTGAGAGGTCTTTATCTGCATTCTAAGACCTTTATCTGCATTCCAAGACAACCTTGGCTTTCTGTGCTTTCCATCTTTCACTCTCCCATAGCTTGTGAAGCCACCCACCCCATGCCTGATGCCACCCCCCAACCCCCTCACAAGCCCACTCCTGTATTCTTTCTGTAACCTTAAGATAGTATAGAAACTTCAACCATCTGACAACTCAGTGTCAGGACCAGGATCTAGTACCCTGTCTTAGTACCAGGGTCTAGGGGACATGTATATAGATCTTGGCAGTAATAGTGTAACTGCCCAATGAGTTCACCTTGCCCCCTACCTAGACAGAGCTGATTTATCAAGACAGGGGAATTGTAATAGAGAAAGAGTAAGCCACACAGCTGGCTGTGTGGGAGACCAGTTTTATTGTTACTCAAATCAGTCTCCCCAGCACTTGGGGACCAGAGGTTTTAAGGATAATGTGGTGGGTGGGGGTGCTACCAGTGAGTCAGAAGTGACGATTGGTTGGTTCGGAGGTGAAATCATAGTGAGTCCAAGCTGTCCTCTTGCGCAGAGTCAGTTCCTGGGTGGCAGCACAAGATCAAATGAGTGAGTTTATCTATCTGGGTGGTGCCAGCTGATCCTTCAAGTGCAGGGTCTGCAGAATATCTCAAGCACTGATCTTAGGCTTTATAATAGTGATGTTATCCCCAGGAGAAATTTGGGAAGCGTCTGAATCTTGTAGCCTCCAACTGCGTGACTCCTAAACCATAATTTCTAATCTTTTGGTTAATTTGTTAGTCCTACAAGGGCAGTCTAGTCCCCAGGCAAGAAGGGGGTTTCTTTTGGGAAAGGGCTATTATCATCTTTGTTTCAAACTATAAACTAAGTTCCTTCCCAAGGTAGTTTGGCCTACGCCCAGGAATAAGCCAGAACAGCTTAGAGGTTAGAAGCAAGATAGAGTTGGTTAGGTCAGGTCTCTTTCATTGTCTCACACACACGCATGCACACACACACACACACACACACACACACACACACAGTGAGGACACTTATCCTTATTGCAGTACTATCCCCTGGAAGTAGGAGGAATCTGGGTATTCATTTTGTGAATCAGGAGAGAAAGACACTTGGTCATATTTTGTGCTACTGCACTGTTAACCCTTATGTGAACTCTTCCACGGCCTTTGTCTCTATCTGGGGACAAAAATCATCAAGTCATGTGATTTTCAGATGATCTAGGACATCTAGAATTTTGAAGTTGTTACGCAAAGCAAGAGAACAAAGACGTCTTTGCTTCAGGGGAATTAGTTACAAAGATTCACTCAAGCTTTGAACTTGTTTGTACGCAATTCTACACCTTTTAAGATGCAAATCATTTTGAAAAATACTGTGGACTTTGGCAGTTAAATAAAAGGCCTATTTTCAAAACATTGCCTTATGTGTGTGGGTCATATCAGGTGATCTCATTTTGATACTACTTGGAGTTAATGAAGGGGCAGTAACTTCTGGCATGAATCTAATGAAGAAAACAGTAAGGATGGAAAAGACCAAGTTCTGTCCTCTTTTCTGTGGCTAGGAATCTTTATGAACCCAGATAAATTACTTAACTACCTTGAGCCTTGGTTTCCCCATGTAGAAAAATAATAAATGCTAATGTCTTCCTGATAGAGCTGTGGAAAAGATCAACTGAAATAATGTGCGGAACACTAGCTCAGCACCTGGCACATAGGAATTGGTGAACAAGGTTGACTAGTATTATTACTTGCAATAATAAAATATATATTCTCAGCATGAAAGTATTTATGTTAGAATGTTTTACTATAAATTCTTTACACTCCTCTATTGAAGAGAAGTCTAAGCAACCTGTGGACTCAGTTTTTCTGCTCTCATTTGTCCAGTACTATAGTTTGCTTTTAAACTCTTATTTTGGCTAGAACTTCAGTGCCAGAAAGCTTGATGGAGAAGAACATAGAGGAGAGAATATTGATTAACAATTGCATTTTCTTGCAATCTAGCCTTGAATCTATTTGGCCAGATCAGTCCAGAGTGGTGGATGAAGACATCTTTTGCCCTCTCATTGGCCCAAGAAGAGCTGTTAAGAATTGATTTTCTGTTTCATTTTAACGAGCTCATTTTGAGTCATTATAGTTTCCATAGTTAAGTACTTCTGAAACATATATTCTTTAATTGACAGATTATTTCAGCTCTCTCATTGCCATTGCCATCTATTATGCTGAGTGATCTTAGTATTCAACTGTCATTAAATTAATATGTATATATGTAGTAGAAACTGATATGAAGAAAAGTTACTGCACAGAGGCTTATTTATAACAGAAAAGCAAACATTTCAAATCTGTCAGAGTGTGATTGTGTGGTTATAAGGCATGCATTTTTTATGTATAATTTAGTAGTCATAACTTAGCATCTCTCTAAAATAACATGAATTTTTAGTCGTGTTATTGTCCTCTAAGCATTTATTCGTCCTTCATTACTATAGATTGTAAGATATCAATAAACTTGGCCTTTAGCTCTTTCTCTCTAGTCTTTCCAATTAGGTCTGTACACAAACCTGAAATAAACAATTAAAGAAACCAGTTAGGTCTGTACACAAACCTGAAATAAACAATCAAAGAAACTAACAAACAAATAAAACCATAAACCGTAAAAATCAAATTGCTACTGTTCCTTCCAGCACCCATTCTTCACCTGTATGTTTCTTGAACCAATTGACAATTTTGGAAACTTCTTCAAAGCTCAACAATGGGCTCTCCTCTCTTTTCCTCTTTACTCTGCTCCTAGGTCATCCCATCCATGCTCAAGGCTCTATGACCCACCTATATAGCCTCTTATTTTACATCTGTACTTTCATGTTTTAAAGATTGTCAAAGTTAACAATTCCAAAGCCAAATTCTTGATAACTCCTTCCTGGTCTTTTTACATTGTGCTCTATTTCAGTGAATGTCATCATAGTCCTTCTGGTGGCACAAAATCAAGCAAAATAAATAAAACAAACAACAAAGCTTGGAGTCACCCTTGATAACCTTCCTCTTCCTCATCCCCATACTCTATCAACTCTTGTGATCATTAAGTCCTTTAGATTTTTACCTCCAAAATATGAGTTTCTCCATCATCTCCATTTCTACCACAGTCTGTCTGTCCAGTCCAAGCTATCACATCTCCAACTTATACAGGCTCCTAACTGATGTCCTTGCATTCATGTTTCCCTTCTAATTAGTTATCCATCAAAGAGTCTGAGTGTGACTTTTAAAATGCAAGTCTGATCATGTTAGCCAAGTCTCCTCTTCCCCAACTACCTCAAACAGTAGAAGTGTTCCAGGACTGGACCACGTCCAGCTGCATGTTCTCATGGCCCAATAATGAGATGCAGATGGACTGGGAAAGAAGAGAGTTTATTTCTGTAACCAAATACAGAGAAAATGTTGGCGATAATTAGCCAGACTAACTCCGGGTGCTGAAGTTTTTTCCAGTGCTTATATATGTTTAGATTATACGCCTGTGTGCAGTACCATATTTGCCTAAGTCTATAGGTGATTAATTTTGTTTTAAGTAGAAGGTCAGAAGCTAGGAATGTTCTCTAAATCTACTTAATCCATGAGGGCCCCGGTACCAGGGTAATTAAGAAATGTCTCCTAAATCTACTTAATGCAGGCCCTGGTACCAGGTGATTACTTCTATTTTACCTACGTTTTGAGTCCAGAGAGCTGCTTCAAACCCCCAGTAAGTTTATTCTACCCAAGATGGGTCTTGGTACAAGGAATGTAGGGCTGTCTTTGTTATCTTGACTCATTCCAGGTTTCGTAGACCCGAGACGGGTCCTGGTACAAGGAATGTAAGGCTGTCTCCATTACCTTGAGTTGCCCCAGGTTTCAGGAGAAGCCAGAGCAAGGCCCTTATGGAACATATGTTTCATTTCTGGCTTTGATGTCCAGACATCAATTTCCCTAGGTTTAATTATTAACGTAATGTTAAGGCAAGCACTGTGGAAGTTTGCCTGTATAACTGGAGTGCTATGGAGGCTTGTCTGTGCGACTGTCAGGGAGAACTGGCCTGCCACAGAAGGGTTCGACAATTCATAAGATGAAGACCACAATCCTCACAGGGTCTACACAGCCTTGTATGGCCTGGCCCATGGCTTTCCTTTCTTGTCGTGTTCATGCTGCTCTTGGAGTTCCCCTGTTCTAACCACACTGACTTTCTTTCTGATCCATCAGCTGGCTGTATTCCCTCCTGCCTTACCCTCAGGGTAGATGATTTTCGTTCCTCCCTCAAATCCCAGCTTGGTCTGACTTCTTCAGGAAAATTTTCTCCAGTTCCCCTAAAAACCTCAGGTCCCCATGGTGTATGTGTCATGATGCCATGCATTTTCCTTTCAATGTAGAGTGGACATTTGTCTTTTTTTTTTTTTTCCTTTTTGCCTGCCACTAACCATTCTTCTTATTTGAGAAATTCCCTACTGTGGATATTCTGGAGTCAACATATTTGGGAACAAACACAGTTGGACTCATGGTAAGCATATAGTTCAACATGTGGGGAAAAACATACAGCGTGCCATGGGCACCTGTCAGCACATTGAATAGTGGGAGCAGAGATCACTACCAGACATCTATGATGGTGAATTTATACTGCTATAACAAGTGATCACCAACTTGATGTCTTAAAATAACACAAATTTGTTCTTTCATAGTTCTGGACATCAAAGGTCTGAACTGTCACTGGGCTGAAATCAAGGTGGCCGCAGGGCTGCACTCTCTGTAGAGACTCCAGAGGAAATCCTGTTTCCCTGCCTTCTGTTCTAGAACTTTCATTTCTTGGTTCATGGTCCATTCCTCCATCTTTAGAGCTAGCAGTGTAGAATCTTGCTTCAGTTATCACATTGTGTTCTTGTTCTTTAGAAGTATTTCTCTCTACCTTACTCTTACAGGACACATGCATTTACATTGAGTTCACCCAGAGAATGCAGGTTAATCTATCTAAAAATCTTTAATTTAATCATATCTGCAAAGTCCCTTTGTCATGTAAAGTAACACAGGCACAGGTTCCAGAGATTAAGACTTGGACATTTTGGGGCTATTATTCAGCCTATCTGTCTCTCTCTTGTATTAGATTTTCAGCTCTAGGAAGGCAAGACATGCATCTATTTTTGTTTTGCTCTGCTTTGCAGACTCTTTGACCCATAGTAGACATTTGGAAAAAATTTCTAATGAACGAACATATTTTAATGTATCATTTTGGAGGGTTGTCAGCCATATGTGGCTCACTTAAAAAATTTTTTTAAAAATATTTATGTGTTGGAATTAGAGCATATTAAATTTCTCATTTATTAATTCTTAATTACTTAATGTCAGCACTAAGATTATTGAGCAGGTATTCAACAAATGAAATATAAAAATTTAGAGCTATGAGATAATTTGTTCCAAACTTTATTTCACAGAAGAGAAAACAGATCTAGGAAACAGAAATGACTGGCTTAAGAGTAGACTGTGAAAGAGAGGCCCAGTTAGTACTTGAATTGAGATCATGCTTGTATTACCATAAAAGAATACTACAGACTAAGTGGCTTAAACAACAGAAATGTATTTGTCAAGGTTCTGGAGGCTGGAAGTCCAAGATCAAGTTTCTGTCAAAGCCTCTCTTCCTGGCTTGCAAATGTCTGCCTTCTTGCTGTGGACTTACATGGCCTTTTCTCTGCAAGCACGTGGAGAGCTCTCTCCTCTTTATATAAGGACACCAATCTTATGGATTAGAACCCCACCTTCATGACCTCATTTAACCTTAACTACCTCCTTAAAGGCCCTACCTCCAAATTCAGTTACACTGGAGGTTAAGGTATCAACATATGAATTTTGAGAAAACACAGTTCCGTCTATAACAATGCTGATTGAACCAAATGAGGTCATGTGAATATAGTGAGGTTGTTTCCCCCACTTACAAGTTGTGACAGTAGGAGAAAGTTAGTTTTTATTTCTGTGCTTTAGTTATCTCTTCTGTACCTTTAATGTTTGTACTAAGGATTAAATACACACTGCATGTAAGTAAATCTAAGACTACAATACATGTTAGTGACTAGCCATTTCCTTAAATAATTGATGAAATATTTAGGCATCTGAATGCATTTATTTATTTGTGACTTTCCTTTAAGAGCAATCTCTAAACATAGAAAAAAATTCTACAAAAGAGACTATGCAAGAAAGATGCAATGCAAGGAGGATTATGGATACTCCGAAATTCTTTAGAATAGATGTTTAGAACCTAAATGTTGACCAATTCATAGTTGTAATGGCTACAACAGCTAATTTATCCTGATAGCCCACATTGCCAAATAACTCAAAGCTAACAGACACAAAAGGTAAAGATTTAGCAGCTTGATTTTAACCTTTAAGTATTTGTCGCAAAAAGAATCTCAGGGAGTTTAGTCCTAGCTTTGTCCCCTGAGATAGAAAATCATAATTCCATAGCACTGGGTAAATGTCTCCCTGCAGAAATAAATCATAAAAATGAGAGTTTAGAGATTTCTGTCAGAGGGCGCTTTAATCTTACTCATCACAACACAGAAGGAAAGAGAAGATGATGAGAAGGGAACCCTGTGTAACATAACAAAGTTTCCACATTCCCAGAAAGCTAAAATAGGGAAACAATGAGGTCTTGAGAATGTTTATGGTGATCAAAGAAAAAAATAGAGAGCAGTGTATGTTTTGCAGAAAGGTAGAGCCTCGGGCACTAGGAGGCTTGTATAATTATGATCACTGTAGTGTTGTTTATCCAAAACAAACAAACAAACCAAAAAACAAACATGGAAAGAGTCTAGCTCTCCACTAATAAATGAGCGATTAAGTAAGTCATCGTGCATTTGTGCTCTGGAATATGACATAGCAGTAAAAACAATGATGTGGGTCCCTAGGAATATGCATAGAAAAAATATAGATATGCTGTTAAGTTGAAAAGTCAAACTGCTATTTATGTTAAAAATAAAACAGAACAAAACTGAATATTATTTATTTATACTTTATATAAAAAAAACTAAAAGCATGCACACCATAATGACAAAAGATTTTTTTTTTTTTTTTGGTTTTAGGGGGAGGTAGTTCTGTGGTTGGATGCAGTAGACAAGAAATATTTCAGCATTATGCATTTTACATGATTTTTTAAATTATAAAATGTATGTTAGTTATTAACTGTTATATTATGATGATTTGGCTGGAATAGAATTCTAGGTGAAAACCTTTTTTTTTTTTTTTAATTTTTTTTTTGAGACAGGATCTTGCTCAAATAGCTCAGGCTGGAATGCAGTGGTGCAATCATGGCTCACTGCAGCCTCGACCTCCTGTGCTCAAGCAATCCTTCTACCTCCGTCTCCTGAGTAGCTAGGACAACAGGCATGTGCCACCACGCCTGGCTAAATTTTTAATTTTTTTTTGTAGAGACGGAGTCTCACTATGATGCCCAGGTGATCTACAACTCCTGGGCTAAACAATCTTCCTGACCTAGTCTTTCAAGGTGCTAGAACAGGCATGAGCCACTGCCTGTAATTATTAAGAAAATAATTTCTTAGTGATACTTAGAAAGATTGTTCCATTGTCTTCTGACAGTAAATTTAGATGACTATGTTAGGTTTAAGTTAATTCTCACTCCTCATTTTCTGTATCTCTGATATTTTCTTTCATAATTTTATTCACTTTACCTTTTGGGGTGAATATTCTGGGAAATTTTCTGAAGTTTATGTACCAACTTTTTTTTGAACTTGATATTCCAGTAATCATATTTTTAATTCCAAAGAGATCTTTATTGATCTTGGATCATTTCTTTATCATTGCATTGTCTTCTTATTTTATGTATACAGTATCACCACAAAACTCTGTGCACTGTGCTTTTGAGTTTTCATCTGCTCCTAAAATTCTCTCTCTCTAGAAGCTAGTTCTCAAACTTAATCTTTTTCATTCATGATTAGATTTCCTTTCTAATGTCTGAAGATTCTTGGCTTTTATTTCAAATACAAGAATTAACATTTACAGGAAGGCTGACTGCAATGTTAATTTTATGTATCAGTCACCTGCCTGGGTTATGAGGTGCTTGGACATTTGGTCAGACATTCTGAGTGTGTCCCTGAGGGTGGTTGTGGATGAGATTAACATTTGAATTGGAGTGAGTAAAGCAGATTGCCCTCCCTAATGTGGGTGGGTCCCACCTGATCAATTGAAAAGCTGAATAGAATGAAAGGCTGAGCAAGAGAGAACACCTCCTGCTTTACTACTTGAGCTGTACATTGATTTTTTTTTTTTTCAGTCTTTAGACTCAGTCTGAAACATCAGCTCTTGTGCCTTGAGCCTGATGACTTTTGGACTATTGACTCTCTTGGTTCTGGCCTTCAGACTCACTGGAACTACACCAGTAGTTCCGGGTCTCCGGCTTGCCAACTGACCCTGAAGATCTTGGAACTTGTTAGCCTCCATAATTACTCCATAATGAGAGCCTCACATAATCACTAGCCATCTATAATTCCTAGAACTAATTCCTTATAATAAATCTCTTTATGCACACACGCACGTATATACACATATGCACATCCTATTCACATATATTCACATCATGTTGGTTCTGTTTCTCTGGAGAACACTGACAAATATACTGGCCAAGAATATTTTGCAGGCTGGATATGGTGGCTCACACCTGTAATCCCAGCGCTTTGGGAGGCTGAAGTGGAAAGATTGCTTGAGGTCAAGGGTTCAAGACCAGCCTGGGCAACAAAGCAAGACACGATCTCTACAAAAAATGAAAATAAAAAATTAGCTGGGTGCAGTATCATGCGCCTGTAGTGTCAGCTACTCAGGAGGTTGAGGCAGGAGACTCATTTGAGCCCAAGAGTGCAAAGCTGCAGTGAGCTACTGATGGCACCACTGCACTGCAGTCTGGGCAACAGGGTGAGACCCTGTCTCTAAAAATAATAATAAAAAAGAATGTTTTGCAAATGGCTGAGGTTTGTTAGTCATTAAATTTACATTAAAGGGATCAGGTAGAATGCAGTCAGGCGGATGAGTGTCATGTTGGGACTTCCAAATTTCAGAACGAGGAGGCTGTCTTCCAGGGCACCCGAATCCATTGCTGATGCCCTAACTTATCCCCAATAATTTGATTTCTTTTATTTGGATAGCCCTTCCTTTCAATATGATAAGAGACGAAAAATGTACAATATATTGTTTGCTGTTTTGCCTGCATATGTTGGAGACAGACTGTGGAAGCCAATAATTCCATGTATAGATTTCATTTTATCATTACTTCTAACTCTTGCACCTTTTATGCCTGCGAACTCCCATGTTGAACTCTTTCCTAGGTCTCTTCCAAACCAGTTACTCCTTTTCTCTTACCCACTGCAATCGATTCCTGTGTATTCAGTCTAGGCTTTGATTTTCTCCTGTTTGCTTTATCTGTTATTATTTTTATATTCTCTTTCCATATTCTAGAAATTGTTGAAATCCCTTGTCTGATAATAACTTGCATTTCCATTTTTTCATTCTTATTGGTTCATCCTTTTTTCAATAGTTTTGTTATCATTTTAATAAGGTTTCTTGAGGGACAAGAAGAACCTGTGTGTGGTCATTTACCATCATTAGCAAAAGAAAGGCTTTGAGAGTCCTTTGGTTGTAAAAGAAAAAGAATGTTGAAAGGAGGGAGTTCTTTTGATTATTCTTATTCTGCAGTAATGCTATCTTTTAGGTCAAAACTAGCATGTGTCATATATGATTCTTAATAGTTCTGTAGTAGGGTAAAACTAGGCCTTTAAGACCATTAATAGGAGAGTGTGTGTCTGTGTATGTTTACCCACGAATGTGTGATTCTTTCCTTGTGTAATAGTGGAGGCTCATAAAGAACCAGAGCTTTTACATGTGAAGTATTCATTTGCAGCAAAAGCTCTGAAAATATAAATGATACAAAGACAGACAGACAGACAGGTAGATAGACAGACAGATAGATAAATACTTCTTTTTTTTTTTTTTTTTTTTGCACGGAGTTTTGCTCTTGTCACCCAGACCTAGTTGAGCAGAGGGTTTACAGGAGCCAGATTAAAGTTTGGTCAAAGGAGAGTCTTTGTGATCCACCGTGCCTGGCCTAGATAGATAATTCTTGATATGAATCTAATCTTTGAGCTTGCGGTTAGAGTAGAAGTGAAGGTTAGTTTATTTTTTTGTTTGTTTGTTTGTTTGTTTTTGTTTTTTGTTTTTTGTTTTTTGTTTTTTGAGACGGAGTCTCGCTCTGTCGCCCAGGCTGGAGTGCAGTGGCGCGATCTCGGCTCACTGCAAGCTCCGCCTCCTGGGTTTACGCCATTCTCCTGCCTCAGCCTCCTGAGTAGCTGGGACTACAGGCGCCCGCCACCGCGCCCGGCTAATTTTTTGTATTTTTAGTAGAGACGGGGTTTCACCGTGGTCTCGATCTCCTGACCTTGTGATCCGCCCGCCTCGGCCTCCCAAAGTGCTGGGATTACAGGCGTGAGCCACCGCGCCCGGCCGTGAAGGTTAGTTTAAAGCAGGAAAGGAAAATAGTAGCCTTTCTTGTATAACAACAGCGTTTTTCTAACTTTGGTTTACAGGTGTGGCGAAACTACAAAGGGCCAATTACAAATGTCTATTTCATTATGTTGCTTATGAGGCATGAGGACAGATGCGAGGCAACTCACAGGAAGAAAAGGGGTATCCTTTCTGATCCTATGATTAAGTAGCTCTTCTGGCAGGTTCAGGTTTTATTAAAACACCTCTCCTCCATCTTTCCTGCTGGCTAGTGACACACATGGTTTTTTGACCGTCCTTCCCCTCTACTTGAGTGTACTGGCCTCCTTGATCTCAGAATATCCTTCTGAAATTCCTTCTAAATCAGTAAAAAAGTATGTATGTGGTTCCTCCCTTTCTGGATGGTTATTTAATCCTAAATTTCTACCATTCCTATTCATCACAGGCCAGGTAAAAAAAATGCAATTTAAAATTGGATCCACATTTCTGAACAAAACGAGGCCTTGATTTATGTATAAGACCACACTATGCTTCAAGACTTCTCTGACCCATTCTGGATAAGGAAAATGAATATCTTAATCTCAGTGATCATTGTCTGAGAGGTCAAAGTTAGACTTCTCTCACACTTTTCATAGATTGTTGGAATGTTAGAGCTGAAAGGGTTCTTACTCATTTCACAGATAAAGAAACTGAGGCCCAGAGAGATACTAATTTGCCCAAAGTCAAGCATTTAATTTGTCAAAGACTTGGGTCTACATCTCTTGCCCTCTATTATATTAAGTTCTTAATAATCAAGATAATACTAGCAGCCAAGTTTCTATAGCTACTAAGTGCCACGTTTACACTTACATTTATAATAGTTCCAAGGTACTTATAAAATTCGTTATCTCCATTTCCCAGACAAGAAATATGAAGCAAAGAGAGGTTAAGTAAACTGTCTTAGGTCACATAGTTACTTCCAGACCCATTTGAAAACCAAGCTATGTGGCTCCAGAATCTATATGTTGTGTCATGACACCATTCTGATTCTCTACATGGGAAGGCCCTCATTTCAGTGATTGTGTTTCTAAAATGGAAGTCTTGGCCAGGTGCAGTGGCTCATGCCCATAATCCCAGTACTTTGGGAGGCCGAGACAGGTGAATCACTTGAGGTTAGGAGTTTGAGACCAGCCTGGCCAACATGGTGAAACTCTGTCTCTATTAAAAATACAAAAATTAGTCAGGCATGGTGGTGAGTACGTGTAATCCCAGCTGCTTGGGAGGCTGAGGCAGGAGAATGGCTTGAACCCAGGAATCAGAGGTTGTAGTGAGCCTAGATAGCGCCACTGCACTCCAGCCTGAGCGACAGAGTAAAAGCGAGACTCCATATCAAAAAAAATAAAAAGTAAAAAAAGAGAGTCTTATCACTGGTTCCCAGTGTGATAAATAGTATAAATAACACTGTAAGCACTGAAATACTTCACCTGAGACATTGTCAATAATAAATTGGGCAGGAAAACCAACAAAGTTGGATAAGAAAATGATAGAGGAGAGAAATCAGGAAGACTTCCTGTTTTAGCCCAGATATAAGCTGCAAAGACATTGGTACACAGCTGGGACATTGCTATTGGAAAATGAAATAATCAAACATGGACAGAGTTACCTAGAGTTGCAAAGGTTTTTTGTATTCTCCTTTTCCCACTAGGCATTTTGCCAGTAGCCCTTAAAAAGCAGGTCATGTCTTCTGCTGCACTTTCAGACTCTCTACATACTAATACAAACTGGAACAAAAAAACATTCATCACTGTAAAACCTTGCCTTTCAGGCTCAGATGAAAAACTTGGCTCCAGCTCTCTTTGTAACCTTGGGTGCATGTAGAAACCTTGTGACTGTGAGCCCATGCAGTTCCACCTTCTAAGGGAAGTCAGCTCCCAGCATCTGAAATCTTTATAAACAATAGCTGTATCAGTTATCTATTACTGCAGAACAAGTCACCCCAATGTAAAAAGTAAAGTAGAAATTCCTCTTCACAGAGACTTTCCTTCCCATCTAATTAGGAATAAATAGTAACTTCTCTTAGAAGCAAAATTTATTCAAAGACCTGTGCTAACATTCTTAAATATCTGCTAGCCGTAATAAATAAATCAATGTACTTTATGTTCTTAGCTCCCACAATTTAGTCTGAATATTTGCCCTGGCATGCTTATACTAGTCCAAGCAAGCATTAGGTCATAGCCTGTTCCTGTTCCCTATTTGAAAATGTTTTTACCTTTCTCAGCATTCCACAAGCTATTTCCTCGTTCCTTTGTTCTCCTCTGCCTTTGCCTCTTTTAAAAAGTTCTAAGTTGTTAGCCAATCAAGACAAATACAGAATGTGAGGACCCGTTCCAGCCAATGGAAACTGGACACAGCAGTAAGGTGGACGCGTCAAGTTATAAATGACCCTGTCTCCTTTGTTCAGTGTACTCTCGTAGCAAAACTGCTGGCGAGCGTACCCTTTCTGCAGAAAGTAAAAATGGCCTTGCTGAAGAAATTAAATTTCTGTTCAAATGCTATTTCTTTTGGCACCGAAGAACAAGCATTTCAAACACCAGTAGTCAAGGACATAAACAACAATTTATTATTTCTCATGATTCCATGGGTTGGTTGAGTGGTTTTTCTGTGAATTTTACCTGGAATCACTCATACAGCTGTATTAAGCAGAAGAAGCCAGTGGAGTCTGAGTTCCGCTGGAATAGCTGAGAGGGCTGGACATTTCCCTCCACATGATTTTTAATGCTAGACTTTTTGCAGCATAGTTGTCTCAGGTTTCTAAGAAAGCAAGAGCAAAAGATGTAAGACCTCATTGGGCCTTAGTTCAGAGCTTGTACAGCATGACTTCTATCACATTCTACTGGACCAAGCAAATTATAAGGCCAGTTTTCATTCAATTTTAGATGGGACTGGCTGGATGCAGTGGCTCACGCCTGTAATCCCAGCACTTGGGGAGGCCGAGGTGGGTGGGTCATTTGAGGTCAGGAGCTCGAGACCAGCCTGGCCAACATGGTGAAACCCTGTCTCTACTAAAAATACACAAATTAGCCGGGCGTGGTGGCGCACACCTGTTATCCCGGCTTCTTGGGAGGCTGAAGCAGGGGAATCGCTTGACCCCAGGAGGCAGAGGTTGCAGTGAGCTGAGATCATGCCACTACACTCCAGCCTGGGCAACAGCACGAGATTCCGTCTCGGAAAAAAAAGGGTTAGATGGGACTGAATAAATCCATGAATTCAGGGTTAGTATGATTCATTGGGGTCTATTTTGTAGTAATCTATCACTCAGATCTTTAATGCCAGGTCAGTAGTAGCAGCTACTTTTGCCTAGAATAGCAGCAGCTCAAGGAAGAGAAGAAATAAGAATTCATTACTGAGGTTCCCTTATAGAAAAAAAACATCATGCTAAGGGAAATGTAAGAAATATGATTATTTATTGAGTCTTTTCTTATTTTAAATGATTCTCATGGTATCTAAGTGGCTCTTATATTATTACGACCGTAAGAGGGTGGGAGCAGTATGGCGTTCACCCCAGGATGCAGTGGAATATTTCTGGCTTAAAGTTGGTTAAGATTGAAAGATGGAGGGAAGGAAGTTGTACAGAATGCAGTGTTGTCACTGGGCTGTCACACTTGAAAATCAGGGTTAACAAAATAAATACTCATGTAGAGAAAGGAAAGGGATTACTGCAAGAGTATTAACTAAAGCTTTATTTTCCCCACCAGCATGCTCAGTAGCAAAGCTGGAAAAAAATTTCCAGTGATAGATTATTTCTTCCCCATCCTTTACTGGGATATGCTTACAAGGACATAGAATAGCAAGGAATGTGCTTTTATGTATGTCTGTTGGGGGGTGCAGTGCTGAGGCACAAGAGATCTTCTGAAACAGATGCTCCAAAAGGATGTACATGTTTGACATCATATAATCTTAAACTTTTACTCTGCAAAACCCTTAATATACTACTTCTAATTGTGTAGTAAAAAAGCAAGACAGGCATTTAGGTACTACAAACGTATGTAATAGGAAAAGGCTTCTTTCATTTATCCAGACCTATCCTGATTATCCGCAAGGCAAGTGAGGTAGGTTTGATCAAAGACTGGTCACCAAGCCATTATTTCTTGTGGGTATCTACATCTGAGACAAGTGCCAAAGATCAGGGTCTCCCATAGGTCCCTGGAAAAATGCCTGGCAACCACTTGGAGTACTTCTGCGATTGACTTCTGAATGGAATTTTCACAAATGTTGTAGGGGGATGGGGAAAAATACTTTTCTGGAAGAAAATATCAGCTATATATTTCATATCATTTGTATTGCCTGTCAATCCACCAGAGATTAATCCCTAGACACAGAGGTGGCCAGGACCTGTCAAACGGCCCTTTAGGCCCATTGTTCATGGCTTGCTGCTTGAAGGATCAACCATCCAGCTAATGCAGTTCATATACACTGGTGTCTACCCAGGTAAGAGGCCCTCAAAATTCAGTGATGGAAAGAGAATCACACATGTTCTGCACTCATTCAATAATGCTTGGCAGAACAGTAATATTTGTTATTAAATACTATATAGTCAAGGGTAAAGAGAAAGAGGGAAAGAAGACACCTTAGAGAAAGTAGATTGAAATGTATCTTTTTAACCACTTAGATCCTACATGATTAAAATAATAATGTTTTCATTTTTTGATATAATTTTTGTAATTTACTAGAGGGCTATAGTGATGAATTATGAACCCCTCATGAAGATATCTTGTCTCCTCTTGGCACAATTTCCTTCATGCTTCTCGACTACTTTGTTCATGTTGTTGCTAGAGGACTGACTGCACTATTTCATAAAGATTATGAGCTAGTGGAATTTAGGAAACATGTTCTATTGTTTGTACTTGGTCTACTGCTTAGCATAGTGATTGTCACTTTTGTTTAAAAAGTATATATTTGAATAGCTTAGATAATTATGGTTCAATTTGTGAAACTCCCACATTATTATCTGAGATTCTTTAGTATATGACATTTGGTAAAACACAGAAGATACTGTATTATTTTAGAGTAATAAAAATAATAATTTGATCAGCTATAACTTATAAAGATTATAAAATCACAGTTTTTCTTTAATGAGAGGTTTTGTAGTAAAAAGCAAAAGACAATAGTATGAGTATAAAGGGGAATATTTTTTAGGTCAATACTAATTTACCTACCCAAAATTATATAAGAGGGGGCCGCAAGGTGGCTCACGCCTGTAATCCCAACACTTTGGGAGGCCAAGGCAGGTGGATCACCTGAGGTCAGGAGTTCATGATGAGCCTGACCAACATGGTGGAACCCCGTCTCTGCTAAAAATACAAAAATTAGCCAGGCGTGGTGGCACAAGCCTGTAATCCCAGCTACTGGGGAGGCTGAGGCAGGAGAATCGCTTCAACCCAGGAGGCGGAAGTTGTGGTGATCTGAGATCACGCCACCACACTCCAGCCTGGGCAACAAGAACAAAACTCCATGTCAAAAAGAAAAAAAAAGAAAAAAAAAAAGAAAAAGAAAAATATAAGAAGGGAACTTCAATACTTGAGTTATAGGAATATGACAAAGAGCCAATTATGTATATACATTCTTACAATCAAAAGATAAGATAAACCAGAACATGGTGGGAGCCCAGTCAAGCAGCAGAAAAGTTTCTGTGAATGCTAAGGCTGTTCAAAACCCATGCTTTCTTGTCCTGCTTATGATTCTCTCCCCCATGTTAGTGATGCTATAATGAAAACAGCTGCATGCAAATGAGCTGTAAAGTAACCAGGGACAGTGAAATCAGGGTCAAGCTTACTTCAGGTTAGGGAAAGACTGAGGAAAAATTTGAGAGATGTTTGGGTTTTGTACAAAGGGTTCAATCACTAGAGGAACTGGGTTATAATGAAAGAGATTTTTCAAATCTGTGTATTGGTGCCAAGTTGGAGTGGGGTTGGGGGTGTGTGATGCTAATAGATGAATGAGAAAGTAAAACTGTTCAATTATCATTGTGTTGCTAACATATCTCAAGGAGATTCTTCTTGAAGCAGAACAAAATGTAGCGAATATATGATTGAGAGGAAAACTAAGTCTAACGTGATAAGACAGTAAACGTTTAGCTACGTTAATTAGCTGGCTACTCCACATTACAGATAATTTGCCTTGATAAAATCAGCACTAAACAATTATTTTTACTGAATAGAAGCAAATATGTAAATAAAAGAATGAATAAAAAATAAATGTACAAATAATTTCATCTAGGGGTATTAAAAGAAATTGTATGTAAGACTGCAGAAACACTGCTAGTAGTTGAGTCTTAAGTATCTTCAGAGGATTCAATGGTTTGATTTAAGAGATCACATGCTCTGTCATTATGGTAAATAAAAGGGCCTTCGCATCTGAGTTGAGAAGAATGTGGGGACAAGTGTTATGGTGCTCACTTCTCCTTGACTCATAGCAATGATAAAATTTGCCACTACACCAGATAATCCAATATTTAAGGAAACAGATGACACCAAAAATCTTGCTATGGAAGTGTGCTCTTTGCTTTGAAACAGACATTGCTTTGTTTCTACTTCCTCTATAATTCCTAAATCTTGTGCTTTCATTTCCCCTTAAAAACATTTCCATAAATCATTTTATTCATAGTTTGTGTATTTCATGTAAAATTTTTAGGTTTTCAATTCTTCAGTTTAATCCTTAATCACTTTAGCCTATCTAATTTTAATAGCTTTTTGGAGATGCAATTCATATACAATAAAATTCACTCATTTATAGCGTACAATTCAGTGCTTTTAGTATATTCATAGAGTTGTGAAACCATCACAGCTAATCAAATTTTAGAACATTTTAATCACCCCCCAAATAAACTTCCTACTAATTAGCAGTCATTTCCAATCTCTGCCTCCCCCTACCCCCAGTAAACATACCACATAAATATTAGGTGACCAATAATCCCTCTATGGATTTGTCTATTCTGGACATTTTATATAAATAGAATAAATAGAATTATGCAAGCTACAGTCTTTTTTGACTGGATATTTCATTGAGTATAATGTTTTCAAGATTTGCTTATACTGCAGCATGTATCAGTACTTTATTCCTTTTCATAGCCAAACAATCTGTTGTATGGATGTATCATATTTGTTTATGCATTCACATGTTGATGGACATTTGCTTTCAATTTTTGGCTATTTTGAACAATGCTGCTATGCACATTTGTGAACAGTTTTTTATGGATATGTTTTCAGTTCCCTTAGGTGAATACCTAGGAGTGGAATTGCTGGATCATATGGTTACTCTGTGTTTAATATTTTAAAGATTGTTAAACTTTTTCAAAACATCTATACCAGTTCACATTCCCACCAGCAATGTATGAAGGTTCCAATTTATCGATATCATTACCAATACATTGTATTAATTGTGCTTTTTATTTTAATTCTATTAGTGCATCAAATTGTATCTTATTGTGGTTTTGATTTGTATTTCACTAATGACCAGCTATATTGAGTGTCTTTTCATGTGTCCATTTATTATCCATTTTTATATATTATTTGGAGAAATGTTTATTTAAGTCCTTGGATCATTTTTAAGTGGGTTATTTACTTTTTATTATAAAGTTGTAGGGCTTCTTTATATATATCCTGAGTACGAGCCTCTTATCAGATTAGCAGATACAGTCATATGCAACCTAAAAATATTTCAGTCAGTAGCAGACCATGTATATGACAGTGTTCCCATAAGATTGTAAAAGAGCTTAAAAATTCGTATTGCTTAGTGATGTCATAGCCATCATAACATCATAACCATCATAATATCTTAGCACAATGCATTACTTCACATGTTTGTGATGATACTGGTGTAAACAAACCTATTGCACTGCCAGTCATGTAAAAATCTAGCACATACAATTTTCTGCAGTACATAATTCTTAATAGTGATAATAAACAACTATATTATTGATTTATGTATTCACCATACTATACTTTATTGTTATTTTAGAGTATGCTCCTTCTACTTAAAAAGAAAATTTTAACTGTGTGTCTTAGTCCATTCTTGTTGCTATAAGGGAATACCTGAGGCTGGGTAATTTATAAAGAAAAAAGGTTTATTTACATCACAGTTTTTCAGGCTGTACAAGAAGCCTGGCACTAGCATCTGCATCTGGTGAAGGCCTTAGACAGTTACCACTCATGGCAGAAGGGTAAGGGGAACCTACATACAGAGGTCACATGGTAAGAGGAAGCAAGAGAGGGGAAAGGTGTCATTCTCTTTCTGAACAATCAGCTCTCAGGGGAACTAATAGAGTGAAAACTCACTCATTACTGTGGACAGCAAACCATTCATGAGGAATCTGCCTCCATGACCTAAACACCTCCCACCAGGCTCCACCTCCAACACTGGGGATCACATTTCAACATGAGACTTGGTGGGGCCAAACAAACCATATTCAAATCACAGCATTGTAAAACAGGCTCAGGCAGCTCCTTCAGGAGTTGTTCCAGAAGAAAGTGTTGTTATCATAGGATATGAAAGTTCCATGTGTGTTATTGCCCCTGAAGACCTTCCAGTGGACCAGGATGTGGAGGTGGAAGACAGTGATATTGATGATCCTGACCCTGTGTAGGCCTAGGCTAATGTGTGTGCTTGCATCTTAGTTTTTAACAAAAAAGTTTTAAAAGTAATACATAAATAAATTTAAAAATTAGAAAAAAGCTTATAGAATAAGGATAAAAAGAAAAAATATCTTTGTACAGGTATGCAATGCGTTTGTGTTTTAGGCTATGTATTATTACAAAAGAGTCAAAACATTAAAATTTAAAAGTTTATAAAGTAAAAAGTTACAGTAAGCTAAGGTTAATTTATTATTTAAGAAAGAATGATATGTTTTTATAAATTTACTGTAGTCTAAGTGCACAGTGTTTATAAATTCTAGAGTAGTGTGCAGTAATGTCCTAGGCCTTCACATTCACTCACCACTCACTGATTGACTCATGCAGAGCAACTTCCAGTTCTGTAAGCTGTATTCATAGTAAGTGCATTATACAGGTGTACCACTTTTTATCATTTATAGCACATTTACCGTACCTTTTCTATGTTTAGATATGTTTACATACACAAATACTTACCATTGGGTTACAGTTACCTACAATATTCAGTATATTCACATGGCGTACAAGTTTGTAGCCTAGAAGCAATAGGCTATACCATATAGTCCAGCTATGTAGTAGGCTATACCATCTAGGTTTGTATAAGTATGAGCTGTGATGTTTACTTAATGACAAAATTTCTTAATGATGCTTTTCTCAGAATGTTCCCCTGTTGTTAAGTGATGCCTGACCATGTTTTTCAATTTTTACATGGTCTTTTTACTTTCTTGATATCATTGGGAGCACAAAATGTTTTAATTTTCGTGAAGTCAAATTTATTTATAGTTTCTTTTTGTTGTTGTTTCTGGTGTTATATCTAAGAAAACATTGCCTAACTCAAGGGAATGAAGATTTTCTCCCATGTTTTCTATTAAGAATTGCACAGTTTTAGCTCTTATATCTAGGTCTATGATCCATTTTTAGTTAATTTTTGTGTACGGTGTGAGGTAAGAATCCAACTCCATTCTTTTGTGTGTAACTATCCAGTTATCCCACCACCATTTGTTGAAGATACTATTCTTTCTCAATTGAATGGTTTTGGCACCCTTGTTGAGAATCAACTGAACACAAATGTATGAGTTCATTTCTGAACTCTCAATTCTATTCAATTGATCAATATGCCTATTTTTGCATCGGTATCATACTGTTTTAATTACTGCAGTTTTGCAATAAGTTTTGAAATTGATAAGTGTGAATCCTTCAACCTTTTTTTCTTTTTCACAATCATTTTGGCTATTTGGGGTTACTTGCAATTTCATATGAATTTTAGGATTAGCTTTTCCATTTTTCAAAAAAAAAGCTATCAGGAGTTTGATAAGGATTGCACTGAATCTGTAGATTGCTTTGGGTGGTATTGCCATCTTAACAATATTAAGTTTTCAAATCCATGAACATAGCATGTCTTTCTATTTATTTAGGCCTTCTTTCACTTCTTACAGCAATGTGTTGTAGTTTTTATCACAGATGTCTTGCAACTGCTTGGTTCAATTTATTCCTAAGTATTTATTCATTATTATAAATTAATTGTTTTCTGAATTTCCTTTTCAGGTTGTTCATTTCCAGTGTATAGCAATACAATTGATTTTTGTCTGTTGGTCTTACATCTTGCAACTTTGCTGAATTCTTTTGTTAGTTATAGTAGATTTTTGTAAGGATTTCATTTACATGAGATCATGTCATCTGTGGGTAAAGATAATTTTGTTTCTTTCAAATTTTGTTGTCTTTTTTTTTTTTTCTCACTGATCTGTCATGATCTTTCAGTACAATTTTGAATAGAAATAACAAGCATATACATCTTTGTCTTAGTCCTGATATTAGAGGCAAAGCTTTTAGTTTCTCACCATTAAGTATGATGTCAGCTTTGAGTTTTTCATAGATAATCTGTGACAGGGTGAGGAAGTTCCTTTCCATTCTTATTTTGAGGAGTGCTGTCATTATGAAAGTATGTTGGGTTTTTTTCAAATGCTTTTTTTTTCTTTTTGCATTTACTGAGATTATAATGTTGTGTGTGTGTGTGTTTTATTCTATTAATGACATGTATTACATTGTTTAATTTGTATATGTTAAACCAGCCATGCATTCCTGGAATAAAGTCAATTGGTCATGTTGTAAGTTCCTTTTATATGTTACTGGATTTTATTTTCTAATATTTTGTTAAGAATTTGTGTGCCTTCATTCCTAAGAGATACTGAGTTTTAGTTTCCTTTTTTGGGGGTGATGTTTTTATTTGTAGATTTTTCTCTCTCTTTTATTTATTTTTATATTTATTTTTGATGTCTGCCTGGATTTAGTATCAGGTAATTGTGGCCTCATAGAATGATTTGAGAAGTGTTCTCTTTTCTTCTATTTTTGTGGAAGAGTTTGTGAAAAAATGGTGTTGATTATTTTTTAAATATTTTGGAGAGTTCATCACTAAACCTATTTGAAACTGGACTTTTCCTTGTGAGAAGTTTTAAAAATTACTGATTCAATTTCTTTAGTTGTTATGGGTCTATTCACATTTTCTATGTCTTGTTAAGTCAGTTTCAGTAATTTGTGTCTTTCTAGAAATTGTCCATTATATCTAAGTATTGAATTTGTTGTCATACAGTTGTTCATAGTACTCCTTTATGATCATTTTTATTTCTATTAGGTCAATAATGATTTATCATCTTTCTTCCTTCATTTTAGTAATTTGAGTTCTATTTTTTTCTTAGTCAGTCTAGCTAAAGGCTTGTAAATTTTGTTGATCTTTTGAAAGAAAACCCCAGCTTTGAGGTTTGTTGATTTTCTCTATTGGTTTTCTATTTTTTATTCAAATCATAACTGTTTTAATCATTATTATTTTTATCCTTGCTTTTGCCTTTTTCCTCCTCTCATTGGAATTTCTTAAAGCAGAATGTTAGGTTATGATTTGAGATCTTTTTTAGTACAGGCATTTACGGATATATATTTTCCCCCAAGCGCTGCTTTGATATTTAGGTATGTTGGCTTTTCATTTTTGTTCATCTCAAATTATTATAGAATTGTACTCATAATTTATTTTTCATTTCATTCATTATTTAGGAATATGTTGTTTAATTTCCACATATTTGTTGATTTTCAAATTTTCTTACTATTATTGATTTATAATTTAATTTATTGTGGTTGTAGAACATAATTTATATGATTTCAATTCTTATAAATTTATTGAGGCTTCTTTTATAGCTTAACGTATAGTCTATTCTGGAGAGCATTCCATGTGTGGCTTAGAAGAATGTATTTTCTGCTGTTTCAGAGTGAACAGAAAATGTTAGGTTTACTTGGTTTATAGTGCTGTTTTGTTAAGCTTTTCTAGGTAGACCTGCAAAATGGGTCACATAGTTTGGATGTTCTGAGAACAGGACATTTAAGAGCTCCAAATTCAGTTTAATCCCCCTAGTAAGGCTGCTGGTTTTCTCAGCTGCCATAGTTGTGAGGCTACGCATTCTCATGACTATGTGGAACTGAGGAGATGGGGATGGAAGTAAGGAAAACTAAAATGCAACAAAGACTGTCATTCTTATCAAGATCCAGCAAATTTTTCTCAAATTAATGCTTCTCAAATTGTTGCAAGCATTTGGTTAATTTCCAGAGTTGTGGAAATATTTATTTTAATAAATTTTGCCAATATTTTAGTTATATTTATGCAGGAATAGTTTTGCAGAAGTCCTCACTTGCCTGATCCAGAAGTCCCTCTCACATAACATATGAATATTTAATTTAGTTTTATTAGTTTTAACCATTTATCCTAATTCTATATCTTTGCCTCTTATATTTTCATTTTTTGACTCTTCCTCTCCAGTTTTAAACTTTTAATCTGACTAGTTCTAAGCTTTTATTTTAAATGTCTCCCTTTTCCACTTTTTTAGTAGTCAATATTAATCTTTATTGGAATAATCTCTCAATTTAAAGAGCTATCTGTTTTAATTCATTTTATTTTTCACTTCTGATTAATAATGTATACTTTTGATGTTATTGTTTTCTTAGACTTTTTTCTTTGTATTTTTTCTTTCCTCTTCTTTTCCATATTTATTAATTTTATTATTTTTGTTCTTAAGAGCTACTGAAAGTTTAGCTGCAGGAGTGGTAACACAATAGAAAACTCACCCCACAAATTGGAGAGAATATTGTACTAGGTTTGTGTGTGCGTGTGTGTGTAAGTTCTGTTTTCTACCCCTCAACCGTGGAAAGTTGCAAGGAAGCTAGCCATCTACCTGGGGCTGTGAATAAAGAGTTACCCAAGAGAAACTAGAATCTCAGGCTTATAAAATACATGGTATAAACTCTGCATGCACACTTACAGAAGATAAAGTAATCGTAAATGAAGAAATTAATTTTAAAGCTTTATTTGGAATCAGTGAGGCAAAGTTGCTACTGGCATTCAAGGAATCAGGAAGTTATATTTAATAGTTGTAATAATTTCCTAAGTCTCATATAACAAAGTATCACAGACTGGGGGTTTAAAACAACAGAAATGTATTCTCTCAAAATTTTGGAAGCTAGAAGTCTTAAGTTGAGGTATTAGTAGGGTTGGTTCCTACTGGAGATTCTGTGGGAAAATCTGTTCAGTGAGTCTCTCCTAGCTGCTGGTGGTTGCCTGCAATTCTTGATGTCCCTTGGCTTGTACATACAACTCCAGTCTCTGTCTCCATTTTCACATGGTATTCTCCCTCGTATCTCTTTACATTATCTTCCTTGTGTATGTCTCATTTTTCTCATCTTAACATCAGTCACTGGGGTAAGGTCCACTTTAATCCAATATGAGCTCATCTTGGCATAATTACATCTGCAAAGACTGTATTTCTGAATAAGGCCACATTCTGAGGATCGGGTGAACATTAATTTTTAGGAGGCATCATTCTATCTAGTATAGTAATCAAGAGATGCAGGAAACCATTACTGATGCTCACTTCCTCAGCACCTTGGTAAAAACACGAGCTAAGAATATTCTATCCAACCAAATTGTGTTTAAAGTATAAAAAGATAAAGACAAATAGTTTTTATCATGCAAGAACTCAGAGAATATCTTTGCCATGAATACTTACTGAGAAAACTACTGGAGGACAATCTTAAGACAAAAAAAATGACCAAGGAAATCCTAGAGAAAGAAGTCACAGCAAATTTTAAATATATTTAATAGTAGAATCAAGACTAAAACTCATATGGGGAATAAAGTATAAAACAGAGTGTAAAAGTTATGTATAATAAGAACAGGGAAATCATACACGTAGAAGACTGTCAGTGTCCCATTTGTATCAATACAGCCTTCCAATTTCAGTTCATTATAGCTGATTTCCATCTACCAATATAGGCATCTTTTTCCTGAGGGCAGTATTCAAGAAGTGCCAAGAAATTAAAATCCCCCCAAGGAGAAACTCTCAACAAATGATTGATTGGAGTTGATGAATAAATACGCTAGATTCCTTGATCCTTGTGTTGCAGGACTTTTTCTTAGTTCAGCTAATGACGGGGTTCTTTGTCCCATGGTCACGAAAATTCAGGCTCACAGACAATTTGAATGATGAGTAAGACAGGGTTTTATTGGGTGTAAAGGAAAAAAGGGGGGAACAGGGACTCTGAAAGGCCAGAGTTCCTGCTAGAACACTTCCTGCCCACAGCTTGTATCCCAGGTTCCACACAGGAGGAGGAGGTACCAGGCTCCTCCCCGCTGCAAATGGCACAAACTTCCAAAGGCTCCACCCCAGTGTGCAAGCCAGTTAGAGTTTTCTGGGGACCTCCTCTCACCTGGCTATCTCACTTGGAGAGATACCTCTAAGGCCTGTGTGTTACAGTCTTTCCCAGAATTTTATCACAAGATTAAGATTCAGTCACTCACAGAGATAGCTGGTTTAATATTTCTTTTATTGATTGCTTTGTCTTTCTTTCTGTGTATTTCTTTACCTTCCTACTGGTGTTTTTTTGGACCTTCACAAATAAAGCAATTACGCTTGAATTATTATCTCATAGTCTGCTTCTAAGGAAGCTCAAATTAAAATAACTACACAAAATTGATTGAGAGAGGGGAAAAAAAGGTAGAAAGTATTGCACATATCTAATTGCTTTGTTTGTAATTGATGGGAGTCCAAGGAGATAATTTAAAGTTGCAAATGAAGTCATAAAAGCATAAGCATAATTAACTATAAATGGCAAACCTAAATGTAATATAATTAACTAAAATTGAATAGTAGAGGCAAAGCAAGAAAAGGAGGATGAAGAAGAATAACTTTATCGTTGCTCGGGTTTAACAAATAATAGATTCTTTTGAAGAAGTCGAAGATTAAGAATATTATATAAATTTACACTTATAGAGCTAAAATGGTAATGTAGGGCTTCCAAAAACTCTCTCTTCCATAAAAACAATGAGAAAACTGGCAAAAATGATCATAATCTGCTTTTTCAGGACTCTAGAAATTAACCAAAAACTTTCAGCAACCTGGGGAATGTTTATTCAAGAAAAATGGTTGGGTCTTGGTAAAAAAAAGTTAGTGAGATTTAGGGAATTTAAACTTGTCCTGGTTTCATTTTCTGCTTTCAAGATTTGCAGTATGGAAAAATAACGTTCTCCATTGATGGGGAAAAATGGCAGCTACTGAAGAGAGGAGAACAGGGATGAAGCTCATTCAAAGTCTCAGCCAAGAATTGTCCATTTGTGGCCTGCCTCTTGGATTCCTAGAAGGCCATACTTGCAAGCTGTCTGTATCTTACCTGATTCACAGATTCCCCAGAGTGAATAGCCTTATCCCTGGGGATATTTATCAAAAAGAAATTACAGGCAGTTGCTTAACTTCTTGGCTGCTTGAGGCAGTACATAACAGTGGAAGCAAAAATAGACTAATAAGAAAGCTGGAAAGAAGCAGCTGACGAGTGTGATTTCATAGGGGCTTTCAAAAAGTTGATATATTTTTGAATATCCAGAAGGCCAGGCATATGCCTAAGGCTATTTGCATGCCCAGGGCTATGCATATCCTCAAGAAAGTCCTAATAAAGCCCTAAACTTTCACCGTTGGCTGACCTTGAGACTCTGCACAAGCCAAAAGTAAAGGCTAATGCAGAACTGTAAACTGCGTAGCTGAGTGTTGGAGGTATATCCAAATACATAAGCAGAGCTTCTCAGCAAAGACTAAAAGAGATTTATTGGTCCCAAATATTTAATAATTTTTTTTTTTCTGAGATGGAGTCTCACGCAGCCACCCAGGCTGAGTGTAGTGGCGCAATCTCACTTCACTGCAACCACTGTCTCCCAGGTTCAAGTGATTCTCCTGTCTCAGCCTCCCAAGTAGCTGGGATTACAGGCACCCACCATCGTGCCTGGCTAATTTTTATGTTTTAGTAGAGACAGGGTTTCACCATGTTGGCCAGGCTGGTCTTAAACTCCTGGCCTCAGGTGATCTGCCTGCCTCGGCCTCCCAAAGTGCTAGGATTACAAGCATGAGTCACTGTGCCCGACTGAAACTTTTTGTCCATTCATTAGTTGACTACTAAATTAACCAAGTGGAGACACTGGTGACCACATATGACAAAGATAAAGACTTTACAGAAGAGTTCAGAAAAGTCACTAAACAATCAATAAAAAGCTATAAATAGAATCAACAACAAACCCCAGGGAGGAAAAAGAATCTGATTTTCAGAGTTGCCACATTGTGTTCCTTCAAAATCCAGATTTCAACCACAAACAATATGAGACATGCAAGGAAGGAAGAAAATATGACACACACACAGGAAAAAAGCAATCAATGGAAGTCATCCCTGAGAAAGCACAGATATTTCACTCACTAGACAAAGGCTTTACATCAGCTATTCTAATATGTTCAAAGAACTAAAGGAAGTCATGTCTAAAGAACTAGCAGAAAGTACAAAAATATCACACCAAAGTAGCAAATATTAATAAAAAGACAGAAATTGTAAAAAGAAAGCAAATAGAAATTCTGGAGTTGAAAAGTACAATCATTGAAATAAAAAAATCATTAGATGAGATAAATTGTAGATTTGAGAAGACAAAATAAATAATCAGCAAATTTGAAGACAGACCAATTGAAAGTATGCAGTCTGAGAAACAGAAAGAAGAAAGAAGAAAGAAAAGTGGGCCTGGCACAGTGGTTCATGTCTGTAATCCCAGCATTTTGGGAGGCCAAGACAGGAGGATTGCTCGAGCCCAGGAGTTTGATAGCAGCCTGGACAATGTGGCAAAACCCCATCTCTACAAAAAATGGGAATATTAGCTGGATGTGGTGGCATGTGTCCATAGTCCCATTTAGTCAGAAGGCTGAGGGCAAGATTGCTTGAGCCTGGGAGGTTGAGGCTGCAATAAGCTGAGATTGCACCACTGCACTCCAGCCTGGTTGATGGAGTGAAGCCCTGTCTCATAAAAAAAAAAAAAAAAAAAGGAAAAGAAAAAGAAAAGAAGAATGAACAGAGCATCTGAAACCAGCATACACATAGTGAGAATTCCAGAAGGACAGGAGAGAGAAAAGGGAAAAATAATATTTGAAGAAATAATAAGCAAAAAAATTCCCAAACTTGATGAAAAAACAATAATTGATATATCTAATAAGCTCAACAAACTCCAATTAGGATAAAGTCAAAGATATCCACACAGAAGAACATCATAATTAAAGTGTTGGAAGACAGAGAATCTAGAAAGCAGCAAGAAAAAAATGACTTATCATATACAAAGGATCTTCAATAAGATTTCTTATCAGAAACCTGAGAGGCCAGAAGGTAATAGGATGACATATTAAAAGCACAGAAAGAAAAAGCCTGCTAACCAAGAATTATATGTCTGGCAAAACTACCCTTCAAAAATGAAAGAAAAGATAAGACATTCCCAGGGAAATAAAAACAGTGAATTTATTTCTAGCAGACCTGTCTTGTAAGAAATACCAAAGAGTCCAAGAATGATATACAAATGGCCAATAAGCCTGTGAAAAGATGCTTAACAGTATTGGTTATTTAAGAAATGCCAATCAAAATCACAATGGGATACCACTTCACACCCACTCAGATGACTAGAATCAGTAAGTCAGATAATAAACATTGGCAAGGATGTGGAGCAATCAGAGCCCTTATACACTGCTTATGCGAATGTAGAATGGTGCAGCCCCTTTGGAAAACAGTCTGGTAATTTTTCAAATAATCAAACATAGAGTTGCCATATGACCCAGCAATGCTACTCCTACATACGCAAGAGAAATAAAAACATATAGTGACAGAAAAACTTGTACATGAATGTTTGTAGCAGCACTATTCAAACAGCCAAGAGGTAGAAACAATCCAAATGTTTATCATCAGATGAATGGATAAACAAGAGGTGGCATATCCATACAATAGCCTACTATTCAGCCATAAAAAGGAATGAAGTACTGATACTGCTACAATATGGAGAAACTTTAGAAACATTATGTTAAATGAAATAAGCTAATCATAAAGGACCACGTATTAAATGATTTCATTCATATGAAAGTCCAAAATAGGAGAATCTATAGAGGTATAAAGTAGATTAACCATTACTTAGAATGGGGGAATAAGTACGGAAATAGGTGAGTGTTGAGTAAATGGTAAAGTGTTTTTTTTTTAGGTGATGAAAATGTTGTAAAATTAACTGTGCTGATGGTTGAACATATCTGTGAATACAGAAATACAACTGAATTGTACACCCTAAATGGGTAAGTTGTGTAGTATGTGAATCATACTCCATTAAAGCTGTTAAGAAAAATGAAATACTAAAGGGAATCCTTCAGGCTGAAATGAAAGGAGAGTAGACAATAACTTGCGTCCACATGGAAAAATATTGTGGACCAGTGAAGATTCAGACATCTGTCTTTTCTCAGCACTACAATGCTTTCAGAGCATTTTAATGAGCATTTTCTATACACTAAGTCCTCTTTGATGAGATTGGCAATCCCTGCGGCTTTGGAGCTTTTAGACCAGACATTGAACACAGCCTTTCCCTTGTGGTGAGTGCTGAAACAGGGATGGACTGGAAACTATGAATTTTTAGCTCTAGGCTAGAGCCTTTTCATGCATCAGTTCATGAATTCTTAATACTCCCATGAGGCAGGGACTGTTGACGTCTCTGAAAATTTTGTTTATCCATGAAATTAGCTCAAGAGATTTACCCCAGGTCTTAATTCAGCAGAGGCAAAAGCTTTATTTTTAATAGAAAATAGACTAAACTTATTGTGGTTTTGATTTGCATTTCTCTAATGAAGATAAAATCTATGCAGGACTTATTGCAGAAGCCATTACACATTAGGTACTTTACAAAATGATTCCTTAGTTCTGTTGTGTCTTGTATTACTTGCTTTTTCATAAATGCTTATTTTTTAACCTTTTCTTCACAATAAATTTCTCAGCTTCTTTTAAAAAAAGAAAATAGACTAAACTCAAAAGTCCAGTAAGTTAATTATTATGTCACACCATTTCAATTTAATATTATGCAGGCATTTTTAATATAATTATTAAGACTATGTGGACACATGGTATAGAGCCCTTTACTGGTATTCTGACACATTAACTGAAAGAAGCACAATATAAGGTTTTATTTGTGTGATGTTTATAATTCTGTAATATATGTAAAATTACATAAAAATGAAACACATTGCAGTTATAGATATCACTGGTATAAGAGTATAGATCCTTCAAAAAATATGAAGACTATACAGAGTGAAAGACTATAAAAATTATAAATACAGAAAGATAAGATTAATCATTGCAACAAAAATAAAACAATATATTTTTTCATGTCAATAAATCTAAATGGACTAAATTCATATGTTAAAAGACTTCTAGGTGGTTCATAAAGTAAATTTAGACACATAAAAATGAGTGATTCAAAAAAGTTAAAAGGATTGTTAAATGCACATTAGGCAAATACAAACCAAAAGAACGAGGATTCGTGATCTTAATATCAAATATAATTTAGGGACAAAATCACTTTGTAAAGCTAGGAGTATAAATCACAATGAGAATATGCACAGATTATATTGCAGAAGCTAGTTTTAACCAAAAACTACAGGGGAAAACAATTAAGTAGGAGCTCACTATTAATGGGAAGCGTGAAATATGCTCATTGTCCAAGGTAAATCAAATTATTAAAAAATCAGGAAGGCTATAGAAGACCTGTGCTGGATCTTCAATTTGACCCTCCAGATCTATATTCTATCCTCTTCTACCTTGTTTTGGTGCCCTGGGAAGCTGAACTCTTTATCCACATTACTGGGTTCCCTTGCCCCTGGCTTCTGGTTAGGTTCAGTCAATGGGGTGCATTAGTAATAGAAGAGAGGATGGAAGAAGAATGAGATCAAGATATTTATTTCCATTTGCCCCTCTCTTTAGTCACTACAGGTTGGCTGCAACCTTCTGCTGCCTGTCAGGAGACCCTTTTTATACATTCTGTCCATCTCAAGGTCTGTAACCACTCTGTCTCCTGCACCTTCATGCTTAGGTGTAGTAATACTCTCCCACTCCCAAATATTTGAGTTACTGCTTTTGTGCAGTTACCATTGTGCTTTCCTTCTACTCTGACAATAACTTTGTGAATTATCCTTGTATTAAACTCTCTTCAAGTTACCCAATTTCAGTATGGCCCAGCTGTTTTTTGATGATACAAAAGCAAAACATAGCCGGGTACGGTGGCTCACGCCTGTAATCCCAGCACTTCGGGAGGCTGAGGTGGGCGGATCACGAGGCCAGGAGTTTGAGACCAGCCTGGTCTACATAGTGAAGCCCTGTCTCTACTAAAAATACAAAAATTAGCTGGGCGTGGTGGTGGGTGCTGGTAGTCCCAGCTACTCGGGAGGCTGAGGCAGGAGAATCACTTGAACCAAATGATTCACACTCGGATCACAGTGTGCCGAGATTGCACCACTGCACTCCAGCCTAGGTGACAGCGAGAGACTCTGTGTCAAAGAAAAAAAACAACAAAAAAACATAATCATCAGATATAACTCAGATATATCAAACTCCATTTTGAAAATGGAGAATATACCTGCTTTTCAAGTACTCATTAAACAGTCTTGAAAGAAAAAATGAGGATGTATTGGTTTATGAAGAAAATGTACACAAAAACCTCGGTAAATTAAAAAATGCTTTTGTTCCAGTGCAATAAAACTAGATATTAAAAATATAATCAGAAAAAAACCCTATATCCTGAAAATTAAAGAGAAAAAAAGTCTTATCATTTGAGTCAAGGAGAAAATACAAACTAAAATTGCGTGCTGAGTCTCAGGCAGAATTAATAAAAAACAAATCAGTATCTAGACACCTTGTAATACATGTGTAGAACAACAAAGGAAAAGAGAAAAAAGTTAAAGTAGTCGAGGAGAAAAGAGAGCTCACCTAGAAAGAAAGATAAACTTTTGGCCAGTTATCACAGAAGAATAGTATTTCCAAAGTATTGAGGGAAAATATTTATTACACTAGAATTCCATGTCAAATAAAGGCATTAGAGTTATATGATAACCAGGAGAGTTTACTATTCACAGAACCTTGCAGAAAGAATGAAAGGATATCCTTTAGCAATAATCCAGAAGGAACATGTAGGTTACCAAAAGCAATGGTGAGTAAAGAAATCGGTCAGCATGGTGGTAATTTTAAGCAATTATAACAATTACAGAATGTTAATAGAGAGGGAAAAAAAGCTCTAGTGTGTTTAAAACAAGAGGGAGCTAAAATCCAAAAACATGAAAATGGGAGAGCAGAGTAAACGTTTATAATTTTCTGAGCTTGTTCTATTGTCTGGTTAGAGATGAGGATGAATTTTTTAAATTTTATTTTGTATGCATGTTAAAATCTGATTGCAAAGCCACAAATGCTAATTTACTTAGCATCCAACTGACATCCACATTTGTATTACAGTCAGATATTAGTAGATACCTAGCAATTAAAGGAAAAATGGAGGCCAGCCCACCTTCTGAGCTCTGCTTCATAGAATAGAAGAAAACACTACCATGTGTTATTGATACCCAGAATGTTCATTTTTGGCTCCCATGGAAGAATGATTTTATATATCATATTCTACTGACTTGCTTCCTTGGTGACTACTGGGTGTGAAGTTCAGTGGCCTGTACATCACGGGCACATTCTCATTCTAAGCATCTGTTCTCAGAATGAAATGAGCATAAATAAATAAGCAGCCTTGTGAAAAGGTTCAGTCACAAAACAAGGATTTGGAACCTTGAGACATAGCAGGCTGTTTTCTAACTTAGTGTTGTTGGATGGTAGCTTTCTTTATGGTGGACTTTTATTGCCATGTTATCTCCCAATGATTTTTCTTATGGCTGACTTAGTTGGCCTGCTGAGCTAACGTGTCTAGTTCCAGAGACCAAAACATGATGAGTATTGTGTGTAGTAGTACAGCATTTTTTAGCCCTGGGGAAGAAAAGCCAAAACCTGTATCAGATGTAGCTTCCTTCTGTTCCAAATGACTATTTAACTATCCAACTACCCTGAGTTTCAAAGGCCACGAAGGGCTGGAAGTTGCTGGGAATTTTATTTGATGAACAGCTCTGATTGTTCTATAATGAAATTAGTTACCTTGCTTCCAGGTATAGATGCTACATTTTATCTCCAGAGCCTGAGAAAACATTCACCTCTTCTTTTTAAAGACGGCCCAAAGCCCCAGGAACACAATGCTCAGGCTTGCACAAATTGGAAGGAAAACTGGGGAAACTCTCTGTCCACATTTCATTGCATTCTTTCAGATTCTTGGGATTTTGCTGAGTTTTCTGGTGAGAAAGCTTGCTCATCTCCCACACCCCCATGTAATTAATCTGAAATTAACCTTCTCATTAACCCACAGATGGGGAAGGGCAACATACAAATTTTAAAATGTGTATGCTCACATAGGCTTTTATTGGCTATGGTTAAGAACTAACTTCTAGTTGATATATGCAGAAGTAATTAGAAGATGTTTGAACTGGAATTTTCATAACAAAAATTTGTTGCCAATGCATGTAGTTTTATGTCAACTAAGAGCCCACTCTTGTAAGATAGTTGTTAATTGAGGATAATATTGAATGGTCTCAAAAACCTGATCTATGTTTCTTTTGATTTTTTCCTGTCTAATGTATCTAACCTACTAGGGAGTACATACCCAATCTGTTACATGTAAGTTGATTTACTCACTGCCTAGGAAGCGTGGGTCTCTTATAAGCCCATGTTTATACTGATGTCCTTACCTCTGCTGTTTTTTCCCATGTTCAAAGCTCAATATTCCCTTCATCAAGCCTTACTTAACACAGCAGTTCTAATATTGACTGCCCATGATTGTGAGCACTAATTCTAAGGGATCTCTGTCTTTTGATGAGTCCCAGGGAAATTTTCTCCTAATTAACACCTGTGTCTCAATTCTCTCTCCCTTTACCTAGTCTTTTGGAGTCTTACCGTCAAAAACCAAGTACAAAAGGCAAAAATAGCAGACAATGGATTTCCAGCTTTATGCCTGTCTTAGCAATTCTGTGAGAGATGTTTTGAAGCTCTTCTTGAAAAATCTGTGCCAAAGACCTAGTAATTGTTTTTTATGGTTTTCCAATGAAGTGTGAAGTCCTTCTAATAGCTGTCAATACCTTTCTCTACTCTGTAGCTGTGAACACTAAGAAAGAGGCCTTTAACAACCTTTTTTTTTTCTCTTGCTCTTCCATCATCACTACTTTGGTCCCATGTCAGGCTAGAGACTGAATAGTTGGCATTATAACCTGAATAGCCTAGGAAGTTAAGGGTAGGTAAAATCAATCATATTGAATCCCTCCTGACTTTCAAAATAATAATAATTTTAAAATCACAGGCAACGCATATCTACTAGTTCAATTGAAAAAAATCACTTATTTTTACTTCGTTCCAGGCACATTGCTAATAGCTGAGGATCTGTAGATAAAAAAGGAGGTCCCTTTCTCAAGTAACTCACAGCCTAATAATGTAGAGAGAGATGTCAATGAGAACACTATAAGATCATATGCTCAGAGGAGACAGGTAACCAGAGGAAGCTAACCCTGAGGGATTGTGAACAGAGTTATGTCCTATCCTTACTATGTTTCTAGTACTTAACACAAGCCCAATCTTTGATATGCAATAAATATATATTGAATTAAATCCTATCACCCTACTCTTCTTAAAACATTCATAAGGTCAGTGAAATAATCTTCAACACCGTATTGTACTATTGCAAAGTTTATTAAAAGTAAAAGAAGGGCATCTACTTAAGTGTTCCTAGATATCTTTTCAAAGAGATGAGTCAGCAAAGCTATCCCTTAAAAAGCCTTTTAATTTTTTAAGAAGGTGCATAAAATTATTGTTAAGTAAATGTTTAATTACTGTTTTTTATACTTAGCCTAACAGGTTAGGTCAAATTTATGATTCACGAGAGTTGTATTTTTATGTGTTATGTGTATTTTTATAGTACATTGGATTCTCTTTTGGGTAATTAATGTGCACACTATAATTATGCCCATTATATAGGACTTGGCACATAATTTTACTCTTTTATATTGTTATAGAGATTTGTAGTTGTGGTATCTTTGCTTTTATAATGTCTTGTTGTTCATATTTATAGTTTGTTTTATATCATATTCTTGGTTAGAAATGCAATCTGAATTATTACATTGTTCTTTGGGGGAAAAGATGACCTGTTTTAGAATGATATGCTCTGTTCCCAAAACTGCGAGAATGCATTATGGTAGAAACTGGTAACTACCTATGCAGTCACATACCACTTGTTATTTTTTCACAGCAATGTTGGAGTTCTTTCCTCAATCTGAATGAAAACCCCTTCTGGGAATCATTGCTTGCTTCATGACTCTTCTCTCCTGATTTTTCCTTCTCCTATCCAACTTCCTATAATCATTGGCAGGTTTTCCTCCTAGGCAAAGGTTGGTGTCAGGCCCTGAGCTGATCCTGGACACCATAATACCTGAAGTTCCAGCTAAATCAACAGGAGGAACTTATAATTAAGTTTTAATGCTGCAGACTCAGGAGTAGGTGTGCTAGGGATATGTGTTCTCCCCTAATCCCTACACAACAGCCTAGCCAAATTTGCCGTACAGTCTCCCCCTGAATCCACCCACCACTTAAATGGGCCCTTAAAATTCTATTAAATTCTCGTCAATCTCTTTTCTGGAGTTACTGGACCTCACGTCCTGTATTCTCCACCACTACCTGAGATCTGCCTTTGAATGGACGGTATTCAGACACATGATGTAACTCTACTTTCATCCAACTTACCCCTGCTACCTTACTTTCCAACTGGAGTTTCCCAAAGGTCAACCAACTTTAAGATTGGGCCTCCAAGGTTAGAATACCTAGACTTTTCCAGAACATGCCACATGCTTAGGACAATAGTTTTCTCTCTGCCTAGCCATGCTTGCTAGGGCTTCCCGAGATTTGCCAGTCCTGGTTTTGTTTCCTTTTTCACTAGCATATGCTTCTAAGGTACCAAGATGTCTCACAGTAGCACTGGCTGGGACCCTGGTTCCACAGACATGAACATTCCATTAATCCTGCAAACTGCACAATATCTAGTAGAGTAGTAAGCACACAGAACTTCTTACTGTGCAAATGCCTGATCTGAAAAAGAGGAGCTTGTCTGCAGATCATAGCCCAGGGATCTGGGGCAAACAATAGTGGAGCCAATAAACTAAATGTCTCTGCGAGACTTTATAACCTGTTGGGGAAAAGGAGATGAACACCCAGAAGACAAGAATAATGGAGACTGTCCGGTTCCTGTGCTTTCTATGGAGATTAATGTTACTTCTACCTACCTAGCCCCTCAAACAAGAAAACATCCATTCTTCATTTGGTGATTTCAATGACATTTCTTTTTCATTTTTGCCATTTAAAACAGAATCTTTTTCTGTATTATTATGTTTTTTTTAGCTGAGGACATATGTTATTCTTTCCAACAGTGTAGAATGACAGAAAATGGAGAATAACGGTCCTTGCCACCTCAGATGCTCATTTCATTCCAGTGGAGATTCCAGAATATAAGAGGGCTTTCCTCACCTCCCACTCTTTTCTCCACTTACTCCCATCTGGCTTCTGCTCCCCTCATCCAACTAAAACAGCTCTCACTGAGGACAGCAATAATATCCACATTTCTAAACTTGCCGTCTCACCAGCATGTGACACTATTGGCTACATGCTCCTTTTTTTTTTTTTTTCTACAAAAAAAAAATGCATTTTATTAAGTGTAAAATAAGTACTAACATATATATTTACATATATGTGTGTATATATATATATTTCATTCTTCTAACTTCACATTTAAAAAGAAAAAAAAAACAGAGGAAAAATTTCTTGAGAAGTGGTTACTGACAACACTGTTAATGGCGTCTAAAGGATTTCTTTTCTACTTGGGAATAAATGTAAGCACAAGAGTTCCACTTATCCAAACTACAGTGTAACTTAGCAGTAAATTATGGCACTAAATCTAGGTTAGAAGATGCCTACCATGATTAAGGTATTTTCCAATATCTAACAATTAGCAACATTAACTAAGTAGAAATCAATTGTAATTGAGGAAGACAGTGAAAACTAAACTAATTACCAAAGTCAATTGATATATATAATCAATGTTATTTAATCTATAAATTCTGTATGTTATAATTTACTTATACACATATAGTACTTATCAACTAAACCTACAGAGAAATAGTTTTAATTTTCTTAATCTCTTAATGGTCTTAGTTTTCTTTTTTTTTTTTTTTAATTTATTTATTATTATTATACTTTAAGTTGTAGGGTACATGTGCATAACGTGCAGGTTTGTTACATATGTATACTTGTGCCATGTTGGTGTGCTGCACCCATCAACTCATCATTTACATCAGGTATAACTCCCAATGCAATCCCTCCCCCCTCCCCCCTCCCCATGATAGGCCCCTGTGTGTGATGTTCCCCTTCCTGAGTCCAAGTGATCTCATTGTTCAGTTCCCACCTATGAGTGAGAACATGCGGTGTTTGGTTTTCTGTTCTTGTGATAGTTTGCTAAGAATGATGGTTTCCAGCTGCATCCATGTCCCTACAAAGGACGCAAACTCATCCTTTTTGATGGCTGCATAGTATTCCATGGTGTATATGTGCCACATTTTCTTAATCCAATCTGTCACTGATGGACATTTGGGTTGATTCCAAGTCTTTGCTATTGTGAATAGTGCTGCAATAAACATACGTGTGCATGTGTCTTTATAGCAGCATGATTTATAATCCTTTGGGTATATACCCAGTAATGGGATGGCTGGGTCATATGGTACATCTAGTTCTAGATCCTTGAGGAATCGCCATACTGTTTTCCATAATGGTTTAACTAGTTTACAATCCCACCAACAGTGTAAAAGTGTTCCTATTTCTCCACATCCTCTCCAGCACCTGTTGTTTCCTGACTTTTTAATGATCGCCATTCTAACTGGTGTGAGATGGTATCTCATTCTGGTTTTGATTTGCATTTCTCTGATGGCCAGTGATGAGGAGCATTTTTTCATGTGTCTGTTGGCTGTATGAATGTCTTCTTTTGAGAAATGTCTGTTCATATCCTTTGCCCACTTTTTGATGGGGTTGTTTGTTTTTTTCTTGTAAATTTGTTTGAGTTCTTTGTAGGTTCTGCATATTAGCCCTTTGTCAGATGAGTAGATTGCAAAAATTTTCTCCCATTCTATAGGTTGCCTGTTCACTCTGATGGTAGTTTCTTTTGCTGTGCAGAAGCTCTTTAATTTAATGAGATCCCATTTGTCAATTTTGGCTTTTGCTGCCGTTGCTTTTGGTGTTTTAGACATGAAGTCTTTGCCCATGCCTATGTCCTGAATGGTACTACCTAGGTTTTCCTCTAGGATTTTTATGGTATTAGATCTAACATTTAAGTCTCTAATCCATCTGGAATTAATTTTCGTATAAGGAGTAAGGAAAGGATCCAGTTTCAGCTTTCTACTTATGGCTAGCCAATTTTCCCAGCACCATTTATTAAATAGGGAATCCTTTCCCCATTTCTTGTTTCTCTCAGGTTTGTCAAAGATCAAATGGCTGTAGATGTGTGGTATTATTTCTGAGGACTCTGTTCTGTTCCATTGGTCTATATCTCTGTTTTGGTACCAGTACCATGCTGTTTTGGTTACTGTAGCCTTGTAGTATAGTTTGAAGTCAGGTAGCGTGATGCCTCCAGCTTTGTTCTTTTGACTTAGGATTGTCTTGGAGATGCGGGCTCTTTTTTGGTTCCATATGAACTTTAAAGCAGTTTTTTCCAGTTCTATGAAGAAACTCATTGGTAGCTTGATGGGGATGGCATTGAATCTATAAATTACCTTGGGCAGTATGGCCATTTTCACGATATTGATTCTTCCTATCCATGAGCATGGTATGTTCTTCCATTTGTTTGTGTCCTCTTTTATTTCACTGAGCAGTGGTTTGTAGTTCTCCTTGAAGAGGTCCTTTACATCCCTTGTAAGTTGCATTCCTAGGTATTTTATTCTCTTTGAAGCAATTGTGAATGGAAGTTCATTCCTGATTTGGCTCTCTGTTTGTCTGTTACTGGTGTATACGAATGCTTGTGATTTTTGCACATTAATTTTGTATCCTGAGACTTTGCTGAAGTTGCTTATCAGCTTAAGGAGATTTTGGGCTGAGACAATGGGGTTTTCTAAATATACAATCATGTCATCTGCAAACAGGGACAGTTTGACTTCTTCTTTTCCTAATTGAATACCCTTGATTTCTTTCTCTTGCCTGATTGCCCTAGCCAGAACTTCCAACACTATGTTGAATAGGAGTGGTGAGAGAGGACACCCCTGTCTTGTGCCAGTTTTCAAAGGGAATTTTTCCAGTTTTTGCCCATCCAGTATGATATTGGCTGTCGGTTTGTCATAAATAGCTGTTATTATTTTGAGGTACGTTCCATCAATACCGAATTTATTGAGCGTTTTTAGCATGAAGGGCTGTTGAATTTTGTCAAAAGCCTTTTCTGCATCAATTGAGATAATCATGTGGTTCTTGTCTTTGGTTCTGTTTATATGCTGGATTATGTTTATTGATTTGCGAATGTTGAACCAGCCTTGCATCCCAGGGATGAAGCCCACTTGATCATGGTGGATAAGCTTTTTGATGTGTTGCTGAATCTGGTTTGCCAGTATTTTATTGAGGATTTTTGCATCGATGTTCATCAGGGATATTGGTCTAAAATTCTCTTTTTTTGTTGTGTCTCTGCCAGGCTTTGGTATCAGGATGATGTTGGCCTCATAAAATGAGTTAGGGAGGATTCCCTCTTTTTCTATTGATTGGAATAGTTTCAGAAGGAATGGTACCAGCTCCTCCTTGTACCTCTGGTAGAATTCAGCTGTGAATCCATCTGGTCCTGGACTTTTTTTGGTTGGTAGGCTATTAATTATTGCCTCAATTTCAGAGCCTGCTATTGGTCTATTCAGGGATTCAACTTCTTCCTGGTTTGGTCTTGGAAGAGTGTAAGTGTCCAGGAAATTATCCATTTCTTCTAGATTTTCCAGTTTATTTGCGTAGAGGTGTTTATAGTATTCTCTGATGGTAGTTTGTATTTCTGTGGGGTCGGTGGTGATATCCCCTTTATCATTTTTAATTGCGTCGATTTGATTCTTCTCTCTTTTCTTCTTTATTAGTCTTGCTAGTGGTCTGTCAATTTTGTTGATCTTTTCAAAAAACCAACTCCTGGATTCATTGATTTTTTGGAGAGTTTTTTGTGTCTCTATCTCCTTCAGTTCTGCTCTGATCTTAGTTATTTCTAGCCTTCTGCTAGCTTTCGAATGTGTTTGCTCTTGCTTCTCTAGTTCTTTTAATTGTGATGTTTGAGTGTCAATTTTAGATCTTTCCTGCTTTCTCTTGTGGGCATTTAGTGCTATAAATTTCCCTCTACACACTGCTTTAAATGTGTCCCAGAGATTCTGGTATGTTGTATCTTTGTTCTCATTGGTTTCAAAGAACATCTTTATTTCTGCCTTCATTTCATTATGTACCCAGTAGTCATTCAGGAGCAGGTTGTTCAGTTTCCATGTAGTTTAGCGGTTTTGATTGAGTTTCTTAGTCCTGAGTTCTAGTTTGATTGCACTGTGGTCTGAGAGACAGTTTGTTATAATTTCTGTTCTTGTACATTTGCTGAGGAGTGCTTTACTTCCAATTACGTGGTCAATTTTGGAGTAAGTATGATGTGGTGCTGAGAAGAATGTATATTCTGTTGATTTGGGGTGGAGAGTTCTATAGATGTCTATTAGGTCTGCTTGCTGCAGAGCTGAGTTCAATTCCTGGATATCCTTGTTAACTTTCTGTCTCGTTGATCTGTCTAATGTTGACAGTGGAGTGTTGAAGTCTCCCATTATTATTGTATGTGAGTCTAAGTCTCTTTGTAAGTCTCTAAGGACTTGCTTTATGAATCTTGGTGCTCCTGTATTGGGTGCATATATATTTAGGATAGTTAGCTCTTCCTGTTGAATTGATCCCTTTACCATTATGTAATGGCCTTCTTTGTCTCTTTTGATCTTTGATGGTTTAAAGTCTGTTTTATCAGAGACTAGTATTGCAACCCCCACTTTTTTTTGTTCTCCATTTGCTTGGTAAATCTTCCTCCATCCCTTTATTTTGAGCCTATGTATGTCTCTGCGTGTGAGATGGGTCTCCTGAATACAGCAGACTGATGGGTCTTGACTCTTTATCCAGTTTGCCAGTCTGTGTCTTTTAATTGGAGCATTTAGTCCATTTACATTTAAGGTTAAGATTGTTATGTGTGAACTTGATCCTGCCATTATGATATTATCTGGTTATTTTGCTTGTTAGTTGATGCAGTTTCTTCCTAGCCTCAATGGTCTTTACATTTTGGCATGTTTTTGCAATGGCTGGTACCGGTTGTTCCTTTCCATGTTTAGTGCTTCCTTCAGGGTCTCTTGTAAGGCAGGCCTAGTGGTGACAAAATCTCTAAGCATTTGCTTATCTGTAAGGATTTTATTTCTCCTTCACTTATGAAACTTAGTTTGGCTGGATATGAAATTCTGGGTTGAAAATTCTTTTCTTTAAGAATGTTGAATATTGGCCCCCACTCTCTTCTGGCTTGGAGAGTTTCTGCCGAGAGATCTGCTGTTAGTCTGATGGGCTTCCCTTTGTGGGTAACCCGACCTTTCTCTCTGGCTGCCCTTAACAGTTTTTCCTTCATTTCAACTTTGGTGAATCTGGCAATTATGTGTCTTGGAGTTGCTCTTCTCGAGGAGTATCTTTGTGGCGTTCTCTGTATTTCCTGGATTTGAATGTTGGCCTGCCCTACTAGGTTGGGGAAGTTCTCCTGGATGATATCCTGAAGAGTGTTTTCCAACTTGGTTCCATTTTCCCCCTCACTTTCAGGCACCCCAATCAGACGTAGACTTGGTCTTTTTACATAATCCCATACTTCTTGCAGGCTTTGTTCATTTCTTTTTCTTCTTTTTTCTTTTGGTTTCTCTTCTCGCTTCATTTCATTCATTTGATCCTCAATCGCAGATACTCTTTCTTCCAGTTGATCGAGTCGGTTACTGAAGCTTGTGCATTTGTCACGTATTTCTCGTGTCATGGTTTTCATCTCTTTCATTTCGTTTATGACCTTCTCTGCATTAATTACTCTAGCCATCAATTCTTCCACTTTTTTTTCAAGATTTTTAGTTTCTTTGCGCTGGGTACGTAATTCCTCCTTTAGCTCTGAGAAATTTGATGGACTGAAGCCTTCTTCTCTCATCTCGTCAAAGTCATTCTCCGTCCAGCTTTGATCCGTTGCTGGCGATGAGCTGCGCTCCTTTGCTGGGGGAGATGCGCTCTTATTTTTTGAATTTCCAGCTTTTCTGCCCTGCTTTTTCCCCATCTTTGTGGTTTTATCTGCCTCTGGTCTTTGATGATGGTGATGTACTGATGGGGTTTTGGTGTAGGTGTCCTTCCTGTTTGATAGTTTTCCTTCTAACAGTCAGGACCCTCAGCTGTAGGTCTGTTGGAGATTGCTTGAGGTCCACTCCAGACCCTGTTTGCCTGGGTGTCAGCAGCAGAGGCTGCAGAAGATAGAATATTTCTGAACAGCGAGTGTACCTGTCTGATTCTTGCTTTGGAAGCTTCCTCTCAGGGGTGTACTCCACCCTGTGAGGTGTGGGGTGTCAGACTGCCCCTAGTGGGGGATGTCTCCCAGTTAGGCTACTCAGGGGTCAGGGACCCACTTGAGCAGGGAGTCTGTCCCTTCTCAGATCTCAACCTCCGTGTTGGGAGATCCACTGCTCTCTTCAAAGCTGTCAGACAGAGTCGTTTGCGTCTGCAGAGGTTTCGGCTGTGTTTGTTATTGCCCTGTCCCCAGAGGTGGAGTCTACAGAGACAGGCAGGTTTCCTTGAGCTGCTGTGAGCTCCACCCAGTTCGAGCTTCCCAGCAGCTTTGTTTACCTACTTAAGCCTCAGCAATGGCGGGCGCCCCTCCCCCAGCCTAGCTGCTGCCTTGCGGGTAGATCACAGACTGCTGTGCTAGCAATGAGGGAGGCTCCGTGGGTGTGGGACCCTCCCGGCCAGGTGTGGGATATGATCTCCTGGTGTGCCTGTTTGCTTAAATCGCAGTATTGGGGTGGGAGTTACCTGATTTTCCAGGTGTTGTGTGTCTCAGTTCCCCTGGCTAGGAAAAGGGATTCCCTTCCCCCTTGCACTTCCCAGGTGAGGCAATGCCTCGCCCTGCTTCAGCTCTCGCTGGTCGGGCTGCAGCAGCTGACCAGCACCGATCGTCCGGCACTCCCCAGTGAGATGAACCCAGTACCTCAGTTGAAAATGCAGAAATCACCGGTCTTCTGTGTCGCTCGCGCTGGGAGTTGGAGACTGGAGCTGTTCCTATTCGGCCATCTTGCTCCGCCCTCCTATTGGCTACATGCTCCTTTAAGAAACTGTCTTCACCTGTCCTGGTGGCTCACACCTATAATTCCAGCACTTTGGGAGGCCCAGGTGGGTGGATCACCTGAGGTCAGTAGTTTGAGACCAGCCTGACCAACATGGTGAAATGACGTCTCTACTAAAAATACAAAAATTATCCAGGTGTGGTGGTGGGTGCCTGTAACCTCAGCTACTCTGGAGGCTGAGGCAGGAGAATCGCTTGAACCCATGAGGCGGAGGTTGCAGTGAGCCGAGGTTGCATCATTGCACTCCAGCCTGGGCGATAGAGTGAGATTCCGTAAAAAAAAAAAAAAAAGAAAGAAAACAAACTCTCTTCTTGGGTTCTGTGTTAGTTTCCTATTGTTGCTATAACCAGTGACCACCAACTTGGTGGCTTAAAACAACACACATTTATTCTTGCATAATTCTGGCAGTCAGTTCAAAATCAGTATTACTGGGCTGAAATCAAGATGTCAGCAGGGCTACACACTCTCTGAAAGCTCTGGGACGGAATCCATTTCCTTTCCTTTTCTAGCTTCTGAAGGCTGCCTGCATTTTTTGGGTCATGACCCCTTTTACTGTCTTCAAAGCCAACCATGTAGCATGCACCTTTCTTCAATTGTCACGTTGCCTTCTTGTTGTGAAGTAAAATTTCTTCCTGCCTCACTCTCATAGACACACTTTGCTTATATTTGGCACCCAAACAGATAATTTAGGTTAATCTCCTCATCTCAAGGTCTTTAACTTAATCACATCTGCAAATTCCCTTTCCTCATATGAGATTGCATTCACAAGTTCCAGTGGTTAGCACATGGATATTTTGAAGGGACATTATTCAGTCTATCACAGGCTCCATGACATAATACTCCTAGTTTCCTTCCTCACACTTCTTTAGCCACTTGTTCTCTGTCTACTTTGCAGATTTGTCTTGTTCCACACAAAAATTAAATATGAGATTTTCTGAAGGTTTAATCCTAGATTTTCTGTTTTTCATATGCAACGTTCTATTTACTTAGTATTTATGAGCCATAATTCTTTTGCAAAAGTATGTATTTAAATAGATAAATTTAGTTCAAATTTCGTAAGTTTAAATTAAATCGAATATATTATTTAAATTAATAAATTTTAAAATTGTGAAACATAACACACATAGAGAAAAGTGTAAAAACCATAAATATCTAACAACAAATTATTATAACATAAAGACATGTGTTACTACCACTCGGGTTGAGAAATAGAACATTGCTAGTAGCCTAGATACCCTCTGTGGGCCCCTTCGTAATTACATCCCCATCCTTGGTAAATTTATTTTCAAGCATTTTAATTTGTATAATGCTATTGTATTTTATTCCTTTTGAGAAAGAGAAAAGCAGCCTCAATATCTGGGAGCTGGTCTGGCTCTTTCCTGTTGAACATGAACAAAAACAATTTCACATGAAGGTAGCAGAATATGTGACCCCAAAATATGCCACTTTAAAATAAGATTTATTTAGAGCTAAAGGCACTTAAAAAAATCAGGTGCAAGAATGGCACTCTGACCCTTCTCTGAGAAAACCCCTGTCTGAAAGATGTCCTTCCTATACCAGAAGGAAAGTAATATTCTTGTCATCAAAGATGTGAAGTTGCAACCAAGATAATTCTACATAAGTAGACATTGTTAAAATAATTCTTCTATCTATCCTTCAGCTTCGTAATTTAGTTACTTTACTGCAATTGCCTCTTTTTGTTCAACCTAATAGAAAAACATTTAAGGATTTTCACTTCTCTGGGTCTTCATTTCCTTATAATGGTTTCTGTGCCATGTAAAACTTACATTAAACAAATTTGTATGCTTTTTTTTTTTTTTTTTTTTTTTGTCAGTCTGTCTTATGTCAGTTTAATTCCCAGATTCAGGTGATAAAACCGTAGGAAAGGAGTGGTCAAGTTTTGACTCCATGACACATTGAACAACAACATCAGAGAAGGCCACTCTCCAATCATGATGGATCAAGACAAATGCTGGAGTACCTTGTAATCATGACTGAATGCAGACAAAAACATAAGCTCTGCCAACCCACAAAAAATGCCAAGGTATCCCACTCTGCCTTCTGAGAGAAGTAGACTGCTTTTTTTTTTTTTTTTTTAACCAATTAGAGCTCTGACCTCACTTTAATCTTTTGTCTTACCAAAGATGTATTAAGATAATAACAAAATTACCTCTGCTTCCTGAGAGCATGCAGCTCAGAGCAAAGCTCTGCTTGAACTCTGTCCCAAGAGCACCAGATACAAGCCCAAATCCTATAATAAATCATTTCTTAACATCCTTTCAAAGAGATGTTTTCTCATGATATGCATTCCCTCTTCACAATGAGCAATATACCCACCTCATTCAATGACATGTGTGTTCCTGGCGGTCTATGCCTATAGGACACTGACATTTTGGACTTTCTAAGTTATTTTTATTTGTGTAGAGATTGCTAATTTTTGTGTATACTAATTGCATTAATTTTATGAATAATCTCCTTACTGATTTTTCTTATTGCTAAGCTTCCAAAAATAATATTTACACAATTATGAAAAATATTTCTACCTTCTTTTTTTAGCATTTATTCCTCTTATTTCTTTTTCTTGTCCATTTTCATTGATTAGTACTTGCAAAACATAATAAATATACCTGGTGATAATGGGTATCTTTGCCTTACTCTGACTTAAATGGGAATTTCTTGAGTTTCTCACTATTAAATATGATGCTGGCCTTTTATTTGAGATGTATACCATGTAAGGAATTCTGGTTCAGATTCTGGCTCTGCCACTTAAATGCTGAGTTACCTTAGGCAAGCTGTTTACACTTTTGGCACTGATTTTCTCATCTGAATATTATGGCAATAGTATCTCCACTTCACAGGGCTTTGCCAAAATTAAATTCATTAAAATATTTTCAGATTGTGAAAATGCTTACAGCAGTGCTTGGTTCATAATTACTACATAAATGAATTTATATAATATCAATACAATATTCTCTAACACAAGATGGTTCTATACCATATACTATATAATAGTACAAACAATAGTATTTCATGTATTGTATAAATGCTATTTATTTTTTATTTATTTATTTATTTATTTATTTATTTATTTATTTATTTTATTGAGATGGAGTCTTGCTCATCGCCCAGGCTGCAGTGCAGTGGCGCGATCTCGGCTCACTGCAAGCTCCGCCTCCTGGGTTCACGCCATTCTCCTGTCTCAGCCTCCCTAGTAGCTGGGACTACAGGCGCCCACCACCACACCTGGCTAATTTTTTGTATTTTTAGCAGAGACGGGGTTTCACCGTGTTAGCCAGGATGGTCTCGATCTCCTGACCTCGTGATCCGCCTGCCTCGGTCTCCCAAAGTGCTGGGATTACAGGCGTGAGCCACCGCGCCTGGCCATAAATGCTATTTATTAATCCTCTATTCCGATTTAATTAAGAATTTTATCAGCACTAGAGGTTGGATTTGATCAAATGCCTTTATGACATCTACAGCAATTTCTCTTTTAATGGATTCATCTTTCTTAAACACCCATCTGATCAGGTTACACTCCTGTTTGGAATCCTTATGATTGCATAACATAATGCATAATTCCTTAGCAAGGCATTCAAGAACTCCCATAATATAACCCCAGCTTTTGTTTCCTCGATGCACTCTCTGCTCTGGATATATTAAAGTATCTGCTTCATAAAAGGGCCATGCTCTACAATAATAGTTTTAACATGTGGATTTATTCTGAGGATTTAACAATGTACGCATTTTAAAAATATGTAAAACACATAAAACTACCTGGTGCAGAATAAATGTAATATAAGTGTTCCTATATATATATTTTTTATACTTAGGGTTTTATCAGTAATAGGTGTTGAATGTTATCGAGATCCTTTGGGGCATTTGTAGAGATGTTTATATGGTATTTTTCTTGTGATGGAGTCATTTTTTAAAACAAATGTCTGATCATATGACACCTTCATAGCAACTTACTACTGACTACTGTTAAAGCGGAATAATATGGTCTGAGAAGGATTCCCTACTTCTATATTTGAGTCCTTGTGGATGAACTCCAACATAACTTAATAGGTAGACAAGATTGAAAACCTAATTTAGGAGTATGTGCCTGTAACAATAGCTGAGTCTTGGCCAATCCCAGCAGCCATACTTCAACCACTCATCCACTGCTGAATGTTCAAACTATGTTCAAATAAGGCAAACGCTGAGCTGTAACCAGTCCAATTGTTTCTGTACCTCACTTCTGATTTCTGTATGTTATTTCCCTTTTTTTTTTTTTTTTTTGTCTATAAATCTTCTACCACGTGGCTGCACTGGAGTCTCTCTAAATCTGCTGTGATTCTGCGGGAGTGGACTGCCCTATTTGCGAATTGTTCATTACTCAGTTAAACTCCTTTAAATTTGATTCGGCTGAAATTTTTCTTTTAACACTACAAAGCAAGGCATTCAAGATATTCCATGATCTAACTGTATTGGGGGGACATGACTGTGGTCCTGTAAATAGGTTTTAAAATTTTCTCTTAATCCAAAGCAACTTTCACCAGGCTGTGAATTTTCATTTTTGTTTGCTGCCTTCTTTTGTCCCTAGTGTTTGTGCAAATTATAAGACAGACACGTAGCATTATAGATGTTGACATTAATTGATCTGAAACTTTTTAATTTATTGGAGCAATTCCTTGCCAATCTTGTGTTCCTTCTTTGAGGCCTGAGAAGCCACTTGGTTAAGTATTCATTAGTTTGACTTCTATACTGCATATGTAAAAATTCTACATGTATTAAAAAGACTTTCACCTCAATACCTACATCCTGTTCTAGCAGTTTCCTGTTTACTATGCATACATTATAGACAACAAAATAATATTTGGAGATCCCCTTAGGGCTGCCTGAAAATTCAGAGATATATTGAAATCACATCAGCAATATATTTCCCTTTCATAATATATTATGCCATAGGTTTGTAATCTCTCCTAAGGAAACAAAATTAATTTTTCAATGTTCTTCGCTTGTGAGAGAGGATAGCATAATAAATACTCCTCCTTTGTACCTTTGGAGATAATTGGCTGGAAAACTATTGGGTGAAAATTGTTTTCTCACTCACGGTCATTCTGCTACACATCAGCACCATTGAGGCATGCTTTTGAATACCAGGAACATGCCCTTCAGACAAAGATTAATTAGATGCAAAAGTTAAAAGAGAGAAACAGATGAATCCTCAGCATGGCTTTTGGAATATAAGAAGTGTGGTCCGTGTTAATGGCTATGCTAGTTTTCAAAGCTCGCCTTTTGAACTCATCTTTTTATGTATCTAGTTTAAAAGGCTTGCATTCCTATTAATAATGAAATTTTAAAATGAAAGAGAGCCATATAATGATCTAGCATTCATGCAAAGGAAATCATTATTTACCATATAATAATTAATTCACAACTATCACCTAAGGAACCAAACTGAGGAGAAACTCCTGCTTTACTCATCCTCTTTCATTCAATTATAACCATCCACTGTGTTGGAAAGGGCTGCAGTGGAGTTGCAAAGATGGGTATAATGTCATCCCACTACTTGATGACAAGTTCTTTAAGAGCAGCAACCAGGACAAATATACAAATTATCTTTGATGCAAGGCAGAAGATGTTACGGCCCAGAAGAAACATTTCAAAAGAGGGAAAGATCACATCCTTGTTTTGCTTCTGATACTTTGTCTTGCTTTATTATTTTATCACAACTATTTTAAGTTACAAGAATAAAGAGATATTGCATAACAAGTCAAATAACACAGATGCTTAAAAAGAAATAGTTCATAATCTGCTCCTCCATCCCTTCAATCTCTACCCCTGTTCAGGGTAACAAATCTGATATGTTTGATGTACAATTTCTATATCTTTCTAGATTCTCATTTTAAAATACCTAAACTTTTTATTCTTTTACCAAAAAGATAGGATCATCCAGTATGTCTTTTCATGCTTCCTTTTTTAAACTCCAGTGTAAGATATAAAGAACTAGAAATGCTAATGCCGTTTGATGGAAGAAAAGGAGTCTTTTCAATGAGTGGATCTGGAGAAACTGAATATCTGCATGGAAAAAAAAAAATCCTTGACCCCCTCCCTCACAGATATTTAAAAATTAATTTGACATGGATCATAGATCTAAATGTTAAAGCTTAAACTATAAAACTATAAAGCTTATAGAAGAACCCACAAGAGAATATAGTCATGACCTTGTAGTAGGAAAAGTTTCTCAATAGGATAGATAAAGCACTAATCAAGAATGAGAAACTTGATAAATCACGCACACACACACACACACACAAACACACACACACAAACACACACACACATACCTGCTCTGGTTTCCAAAGTAAACATACGAATTTGTGCTCTCATCAGTAGCATATAATGGTTCCACTTGTTCCACATCTTGGTCAGCACATGATATTGTAGGTTTTTAATCTTTACTATTATTGTTGTTGTTTTAATTTTAGCCATTCCAGTTGGTGTGAATCTTATTGTGGTTCTAATTATACTTCCTTGACAACGAATGAAGGTGAGTACCTTTTCATTGGCTGTTTGGATACTTTTTTTGGTGAAATGCCTGTTAAAATCTTCTGTGCATAAAGCAAAAAAGGAAAGAAATGGGTTGTGTGTTTCTCATTGATTTGGAGGCATTTAAACATATATTCTGCACATTATATATACTATATAAAATATCTGGACCTTGCCTCTTCACTGTTCTAATAGTCTTTTGATAAAGAAAAGTTGCTAATTTTAATGAAGTGCAATTGGCCAATTATTTCCTTTATTGTTAGTGTATTTTGTGGAGACTAGCTAAGCAAGCCCAAAACCGATATGGCAGGCAATCAGGAATGCAGGATCATGGATAGACAGGAAATCCACAAGCATGAGTTTACACTTGTCCACAGGCAGTCAGTCAGGATGGGAAGATGTCCAGCAGGCTGAAATAGCACATATGTGAGCTAAAGTTTATTGTTCACAGACAGCAATCAGGGAGGAAGATACAGGAGGAAAGGAAGAACAATTGTAGATACAGATGCTATCTGGGTCTCTAAACTCAGGGACGGCCTAAGCCCTTTTGTAAAGCCCTTGAAACTAAATCAGGCCAGCAAAGATGTTCCCCAACTTACAATGAGGTTATGTCCCAGTATTGCATATTCAGTCAAAAATTATAAGTTGAAATGCATTGAATACCCTGATAAGCCCATTGTAAAGTCAAAAAATTATAAATTGAACCATCCTAAGGGAGAGGCAATCTGTAATACCACTTTTGATTAACTTAAAGTCAACCGATTATGGACTTGAATCACATTTACAAAATCCCCTTACAGCAGCACCCAGATTATTTGTGTGAATGAATATCTGGGAGAAGGCCTGTGTATATTATGTAATGACTGCTGCTTCCTTTCCATTCTCCAACTTTTGTTGGAGAACCTCCCTCATAACCACCCCCCATCTAGAAACATACTAGAAAGGGAATTCTGAGAACTTGTTTTCAGCCTAGTCCAATTGACACATCAAATAATTGTCATAAATATTCTTCTGTGTTATCTTCGAGAATCACAATGTCCAATTGGTCATACTTATTTAATTTAAGTTAAATTAAATAAAATTTAAACTTCAGTTATTCAGTCACACCAGCTAAGTTTCAACTGCTCAATAACTACATATGGCCACTGTGTGAAACAGCATGGAGACAGAGTATTTCCATCTCATTTAGCCAAGTTTTATCGGACAGTGCTATTTCAGAAATGATTATTTTGCCTTTAACATTTAGGTTTGTCTCTCATTTGGAATTCATATTTTACTAAAGGGCAAGGTAGAGGTCAATATTTATTTTTTTCCATATGGAAATCAAATTAATTGACCCAGTATTATTTCTTGAAAAGCCTACCCATTCGCATTGCATTTCAGTGACTGTCATCTTTATTGTAAATTCGATGACCACATATGTGGTGACCTGAATGGCCTGTTTTGGGGCTTTTTATTCTATAAGTTTTGTCTATTTATCAATACCTCCTGATCTTAATTCTTGTATTTTTATAAGTATTGATATTTGGTAATAAAAGTTTTCTAATTGTTTTTCTTCTTCAAAACTACCTCAGTAATCTTTTACCTTTTGCATTTCTATGTGCATTTTAGAACCAGCTTGTCAATTCATACAAACAATTTTCTTGGGTTTTCATTGGGATTGCATTAAATTTACACATGAATTTGAGGGCAAATAGGCATTTTCTTTTGCATTTAAATGCTATTAAATACCGTTCAACTTGTCCAGTTATGTTCTTAGACACATTCCTATTGGCAATATGTGAAGTTCCTACTTCCTTGTGTCCTTATCGCCACTAAATATTTTTTAAATTTAATTACATTAATTAATTAATTAATTGAGGTGGAGTCTCATTCTGTTGCCCAGGTTAGAGTGCAGTGGTATGATCCTGGCTCACTGCAACCTCCGCCACCCAGGTTCAAATGATTCTCATGCCTCAGCCTCCGTAGTAGCTGGGAGTACAGGCGTGCACCATCATACCTGGCTGATTTTTGTATTTGTAGTAGAGACGGATTTTCACCATGTTGGCCAGGCTAGTCTTGAACTCCCGAGCTCAAGTGATTTGCCCACCTTGGACTCTCAAAGTGCTGGGATTACAGGCGTGAACCACCATGCCCGGCCACCACTAAATATTTTTAATCTTTGAATATATATAGTATCTGATGAGAGAAAATATCTTGCTGTTTTAATTTGAATTTCCCTAACTTTTAATGATGTTGAGCATCTTTTTATATTTTTTCCACTTAAATTTTCGTTTCTGTGAATTGATTTCTCACTTAAAATCATTTTTGCTAATTCAAATGCAGGTCTTTTCATGTATTATGGATGTAGTGGATACTATGCCATGTCGCTCAGGTTTTCTTTCAGGAAAGTTGCACTTATTTTACCATTTGCCTGGAGTGTTATCTACTGACTGGTCACAGTTATGTCTTCTCTGGGAATTACCCTTGGCCAGAGGATGCTGCCTCACCCAAGGTTGTATTTTTTAATTGACTAATGCTAGTGTACAGAAGCCTGCCTTTTTACGTTGTGGCGGGGAATCTCTGAAAGGCCATGCCAGTTTTAGCGTTGCCCCTTTCGACTGGCTAAAGCTGCTGGTACATCTGTACTATAGTTCAACCTCTCCCTCTGACCAATCTTGCTTCTTTTGTTCTCCTGCAAGTGTTTTTGCTCAAGAGCATTCCCCAGTAAATTTTCTATGTGCAAATCTCAGTTTCAGAGTTTTTTTTCTCTAGAAACCTGACCTATGACAATTTGTATAGGAAGTGGTTCTAATTAGTATTTTGGAAATAGATCACCTGCGGGTTTGCTGTCAATGACCCCAATGCTGGTCGTAAGTGGAATATAGAGAGTCCTTGGCATGCTGTCGTGGTATAATTGTTAAAACTTTCACCAGTGGTAAACTCTTGTGGAATATGGATGGAACAGAATACATTGTTGGGTACAATATCTTAGGCATTTGGGATATACAGGGGAAATAGTAATTTTAAAGATTGTGAGATTGGATAGCTGTGATTGGGGGCCTTTTTGTCAGATAAAGGCAATGCAATACCTAAATGGATGAATTGGTAATTAAATGCTAAATGTGAAAGTCAGACGGTCTCCTTGGTAACATATAAAGAGGCTTCCCTATAGCCATGGGGTAAAAAAAAGTGGAGAATCAGGTCTGGGACTTAATTATAAGAGTAGCAAAGCTCTGCAGAAAGTTGAATTCTCAAAAGTGTATTGTCGGAAGGGCACAGGTCAGAGATTCATGAGACTTTTTAGAAGGTGAGATTGAAACCATTATATTTTTAAACATGTACTCATGAATATTAAGTTTTAGTACTCCCTTTTATCTCTTTTCTGGCCCAATAAACATAAGTGTTATAGGTACTGAAATCAGGTGAATTTAATGATGTTACTATAAAATTATTTATATCTTGATATTTGCCAAAGAACCTGAAATGGCAGTTCCAATTTTGTATTTTCTTCCTGTTTTCTTTCATCTGTTTTAGTTTTTAAAACTACCTGGAAAATCTATTCAATTTGATTATACAAGTTTTGAGATGTGTCAGGAATACTTGAAGAATAAAGATTTAGGAAAATCTTTCAAAGTGGTCAGAGTAAAAAAAAAAAAAAATTCAGAGAAAATATAGCCCCCTTATGTTTTTCAATACTAAATAATCAACTCAGCATAAGGAAAAACCTGAAAAACAAGAAAATTCATTTGAAAGACAAGTGAGTGTGGAAAAAAATGAGACATGACAACATGAGATTAAGAAAAGAAATTAATATTAAATAAAAAGTAAAATAAAAGTTTACAGTCAACAGGGTCCCAGAGTTTTATTACTAAAGCTGCTTCACAGAGTACCAGCCTACACTGAAAGGAACAATTTCCTAAAAGTCAATATTGACAGAATGAGAGAAAAGATTGCATTTTCTTGCCTCATGAGTCCAATGCAAGACCTTTTTGTAATCACACAAGTCAGAAAGATACTACTTCTTAGTTTTTCGTTGTCCTGCTTTTTAAAAAAATTAAACCAGAAATGCAGAAATGTCCATGAAAACTAATATTGAGAATCCTTCATGGACTTGTATTTTTCTAAATGACAAACTTTTGGAAGATTAAATGACAAGAAATCCCTAGGAAGTTAACTTTGCTAGGACAGAAAGATCATCTGACAATATCGTTTTTTCGTTATTTGGTATAACTCTAGAGTGAGGTGTGCCCAATATATAGAACATATTCTTGCCTATCTAAGTCAAGTGAAACTATATTCAAATGCCCATTAGGCATTGTATTTGAAAAAAAGCAAAAATGACAATATCAATATTACATAACCAGGCTGTACAACACAAATTCTAATGTTCATGTGTATTATGCTATATTATGGTGTGTCTGAAAGAGACAAAATTGGCATCACTTTGCATTCTGCTAATGTGTATTTTTCAATGATTTCACTGAATATCAGAATCTTGTGCATAGAGTGATATCAGGTGGAAAATATGGCTCTTTCTTTTAGAATTTAAAATGATCTGGCCCCAAAGTGTCACTTATTCTTTAGATAATTTCTACATAGTGCATACAACAGCTTTGTAGCTGCATTTTATTCAGAGTCTGGCTTTGAAAACACAAGTGTAATTAAAATCAGAATATACGTACAGGAGCTGGCTTTGTTAATGTTATCACAGTTGATTGTTTAAGCCTGGTGCATCATTGCACAGGGCGCTGTACTTATTGCAATGTTAAGGCTCTGGGTAAAGTTCAGGACTTTTGTCATTAAGTCGCCCACACCTTCCTTTCCTTACTCCCTGCTCAGTACAGCTTCTGACGTTTGGAGACCCATAGGAGATGCAACTGAGCTTTCCATTTGGCATTGTCTTGCCTGGTATCTTTTCAACAGTTTGTGAAAAATAAATGAGTCAATTAATTATCTTTCTGTGAGTATTATGAATCCAATGATCTTCTTTGTATAAATGAAAAATGCTAACTGATATTTTCAGGCTGCAATACAGATTCATATTAAGATAATTTACCTCACAAGAATCCTTCATCAGGATTTTAGTGAGTGCTGGTTGTAGACATTTGGGACATAACCCTTCTCTCAGAAAGTTTCCAATCTCAAGGGAGCAGCTAAATAAACAGAGAACTATATTAATATAGATGAACAGAGTTAATTAGAAGGAAATTAGACAATCAAATTTTAGAGTGAATCAAAATCACTTGGAAAGCTTGTTAAAACACAGTTTACTGGGGCTACCCCACTATTTCTGATGTAATAGGTCTGGGGTAGGGCCTGATAATTTACATTTCTAACAGCTTTCCAGTTAATATTGATGCTGCTGGTCTGATGGCCACATTGATTGCAGTCAGATTCTGAGAATTCACTCTACTTAATGATGAGGGTCTCATACAAAGAAACCCGCATTTACAGGGGACCAATATGGCATAATCAGTGAGTCACACAGGAAAGAATGAGTAGAACTTTTGCAAAGCTCTTTCCTAGGAACCTCCCAAACTTATTGTGTGAATCAAATGAGTTTAAGTAGTATCATCCTCATTTTAGTGATGAGCAAAGAGAGGCCAAAGCAAGCTAAGTGACTTATCCAAGATTACACAGCGACACAGTCACAGACCTACTGCTGCAACCCAGCCCGCTTGGTATTAGTACTGTTTCCACGAATATCTGTGCAGAATAGCATTGTAATGAGAATGTTTGGAACAATATAGAAAGAGTCTTGGAGGAGATAAGGCTTTCAGTAAAATTTCAAGCATGGTTAAGTTGTAAATGATAGGCAGCGTGAATGCACTGGCCTGCCATTAGGCAATGATGTAGCAGTAAGATTGGAAGATCTATGTATAAGAGGGGCAAATAGGGACCTCTGACTATAAGGAAAAGTCAGACTAGGATGTAGCAAGGTATAGAGGGGATGGCCAGGTCAGAAGTAGTTAAGGAGGGGCCTTAGAGACCTAATAGTGTAGGTGCATCTTATTAGGAAGCAAATGGAGAGACTCTCTCAAACATAAAACAGAGAGGGGGTTGCCAAGGAGCAGGTATGGAGGACACTTTGGCCTTAGTGTTGAGATGCATGGGCAAGGTTTCAGTGCAGAGGCACAGAAAGGTCATTTGTATAGTCCTGAGCAAGTCACTGAAAAAGGAGATTGACACTTAAAATTGATTGACAGTTCAATTAAGAATCCTGAACTAACAATACCACAACTCTAAAAGTTACAGGTGTGAATGGGAAAGCCCCCAAATTGCTGCAGGTCTGGAGGGTCACACTAGAAATGCCTAAAGCTTTCTTTGTAATCTAACTGAAGAATCTGTTCTTAGATTTGGGGCCAATCTGGAAATTACTGTTGCTGATAAAAGCAGAGATGCTTGCACTGCTACTGCTGCTTACCCATTACTGTACTAGGGCTGAGCATTGAGGCAGAAAGAGGTGCTCAGGAAAGGGGACAAAAGGACAAGAATCCCGAAAATAAATAGCTAAACCATTCTCAGGATAATAAATGAATAAGGCCGGGCGCGGTGGCTCAAGCCTGTAATTCCAGCACTTTGGGGGGCCGAGACGGGCGGATCACAAGGTCAGGAGATCGAGACCATCCTGACTAACACGGTGAAACCCCGTCTCTACTAAAAAATACAAAAAAATAGCCGGGCGAGGTGGCGGGCGCCTGTAGTCCCAGCTACTTGGGAGGCTGAGGCTGGAGAATGGCGGGAACCCGGGAGGCGGAGCTTGCAGTGAGCTGAGATCCGGCCACAGCACTCCAGCCTGGGTGACAGAGCAAGACTCCGTCTCAAAAGAAAAAAAAAAAAAATGAATAAAAAGAAATATGCAGAGTTTCCAGAATATTATTAGAATTGGTTGCCTATGGTATCTGAGAATTTACTATAATTAATGTCTAAAACTTGCACCCAGGTGGGGCCAAACCAACATGAGTCTTATAGGAAAGAATGAATAGAACTTGTGAAATAATAAGGAAAGATAATTTAGAACCAAGTTGAAAGATTCCATCAGGGACTTCACCACTGTCTAGATGGAAGAAATGCCCTTATCTCAACTGTGCAACATGTAAATATTGTCTGGCTGAAAAATAAAGTCATATTCAATAGTCAGTTCTTTTGGGAGGGTTTCCTAAGATGTTATCTTAAATTTAGGCATTGTATCTATCAACAAATGTAACTAGCTATCAACCTACAAACCTGCCTCCTCATCTGCTTATCTCTCTATTCTCCATCTGTATCTATCTTATGGTCATAGTTGGCATTTGGTAATACCAACTTTGAAGATTTTTAGGCTAAAATTCCTGCATGCAAGTTCTGTGCAATGAATCTTGAGTTCTAATCACCTATAAATTCATATTGAAGAGAGGATCCCAAGTTACTTTTTAGAAAATCCAGGGCCTTCTCTGCTTATAGTTTCTTGGCTACCTCTATGAGCAGCTGAACACTTGTGTTCCTTTGACTGCCCAACTTCTACATTTTATTTTTTTTTAACTTTGAGATGTTCATTTTACTAGCAACAGAGTATGTATGTACTTTAGATACATTCAGGGAGTATAACCTTGAATTCGCTCTCAATATCAACAAAACCCTCATTCTATAAGTGAAGGACAGCCAAGACACATGTAAAACTTCATTTCTCCAGAGGCTCTAAAATTATCCTTGGATTAACCTAGACCATCAGAGAGACATACACACCTGGACTGTGTTGTTTTTGCCCATCTCTCTCCCCCACATCCTGTTTTTATTGAATCACACTTTGACTTTATGTTATTGAACAATATTGAAGAACACTTCAAGAAAAAATCAACGAAAGTAGTTGTATTTATTGTACAATGTTGCTGAAGCTGTTTGGATATTTTTATTGCATTAGATATCTCTTCTTTCTGTGATCGCATGGAAGAAATTCCTGTCTGGCCTCTGCTATACTACCCCTGAGCCCTTTTTTTGGTTTTTATTTTCTGACCATCTTGAATAACTTTCTTCCTTCTTTGTGTTAATCACTGGAGAACTTAGAAATTTATGCCTCCTATCTTGTGAGTACACAGGTCTTTACACTAAGCATTTTGTTTCCTAACCTCACATCTGGCTTCCAACTTACTTTTTTTAACGTACATTTTCCCGTTTTACTCATTTTCTCACTTGTTTTTTGCTGTGTGTGTGTGTGTGTGTGTGTGTGTGTGTGTGTAAAATAAGGCTATTTTCTGCCTCCCTCCCTCCGCATAAATTTATCCTCAGGAATGAAGAGTGTTGGAATGGGTCAGAGCAGGATACATCACTTAATCTTGAGGACTGAGTAAGTTTTGACATATGTGTTATCCACAGAACCATCACCAAAATCAAGATAACCATCATATCCATTACCTCCAAGAGTCTCTTCTTGCTACCTGCTAATTGCTAATTAGCTACTTGCTACTTGCTAATCTTCCTCTCATATTTTCCAGTCCCCACTGTTATCCCCAGGCACACACTGATATGTTTCTGTCACTATAAACATTACATTTTCTAGAATTCTATAAAAATGAAATTATACTATATGTACTCCTTGGTCTGGTGCCTTTTGTTAATACTTAGCATAAGTATGTTGAAATTAATCCATACTGTTGTGTGTATCAATAATTCATTTATTTATATTGCTAAATGATATTTCATTACATGAATATGCCCCAATTTGTTTATCCATTCACTTGTTAATGGTCATTCGGGTTGTTTTCAGTTTTTGGCTATTACAGATGAAGTTTCTATGAACATTTGCATGTAGATCTTTGTTTGGGTGTATTTTTTCACTTCCTTTGAGTAATTATTAATATAGTCACTCCAGCTTTTTTTTTCAGTAGTGTTAGAATGATATATCTTTTCCCATTATTTTACCTTTAACCTATTTGTGCATTTATATTTAAGCGTGTTTCTTACAGGCAGCATACAATGGAACTTTTTTTATTCTAATCTGACAGTTTCTGCCTTTTAACTGGAATGTTTGGACCATTTCCATTTAATGTGATTATAAATGTTTTTAAGCTTACGCCTACCATTTGCTGTTTCTTTTTTATTTATCTCATTTTTTTCTTTGTTCCTCTTTTCTTCTGTCTGCCTTCTTTTAGAGTAATTATTTTTATAATTTCATTTCAATTACTTTGTTGGCTTATTAGCTATAACCTTTTGTTTTGCTCTGTTAGTGGTTATTTTAGGGTTTATAGTATACATTTTTAATTTTTCCCAGTCTGACTTCATTTGATATTATGCCACTTCACGGGAAGTATAATAACCTTAAAGAGTATACTTTCATGTCTCCCCTTCTGGGCTTTGTTCTTTTGTTATCACACATTTACTTAATACATGTAAAAGTAAAATTAAGGTAAATTTTAGTTTTATTACATTTCGAAGAATTGGGGCCATAATTTCTTCAAATATTTCTTCTGTCTCCTTTTATCTTTTCTTTCCTTTATGCATGCCAATTACATGTAAGTTAGATGTGTGAAGTTGTCCTACGTTTCATTGATGATCTGTTCATTTTTTTCATTCTTACATTCTCTCTGTGTTTTATTACAGATAGCTTCCATTGCTGTATTTTTAAGTTTATTAATTATATATTCTTTAATGTCTTATCTATCATTCATCCCATCCAGTATATTTTTCATCTCAAACCTTATTGTTTTCATCTCTATAATTTTGCTTTGGATCTTTTAAAAAACTCTTTAATGTTTCTACTTAACATGTTCAATCTTTCCTCTAGCTTTTCGAACATAGGGAATAGAGTTATATTAACCATTTTAATATCGCTGTCTTCTAGTTCAAATATGTGTGTCAGTTCTGGGTGTGTTTTGGTTGCCTGGTAATCTTTAATAGGACATCAGGAATTGTGAATTTTTCCTTCTTGAGTGCTGGATGTTTTTGTGTTCTTATAAATATTCTTCAGCTTGCTCTGGGATAAAGTTAATTTACCTGGAAACAGTTTGATCTTTTGGGGTCTTGCTTTTAAGATGTTTGTCAGGAATAGAGCAGCATTTAATCTAGGTCTAATCTCTACTACTGAAGCAAGGCCCTTCTGATTACTCAACACTCCATGAATTATGAAAATTACCAGTCTGGCCAATTAAAACAGCACTATTATTGGAGTTGTCTTAGTACCAAGTATTCTTTTCTCTAAAACTTTTTGGGGGTCCTTTCATTGGCCTTGGGTAGTTTTCTTAAGTGCATGTGCTGTTTGGTGCTCTGCTGAATGCTTGAGGTGGATTTTCTGTAAATCTCCATAATTTCTGCCTGTGCAGCTCTCTTGTTATTGCTCTCTTTTGTTAACTCCAGATGTCTTGCTCTCCTAGGCCTCTTAGCAATGTCTCTTCAACCCAGGGAGTTTGACACATTCTATTTGAGTTTGCCACAGTGGCCTGGAAACTCTCTCAATGCAGTACATTGGGCAATAGTAGGGCTAATTCTGTTAGCTTCTCATTTATCAGGAATTATATCCTTCATAGCCTGATGTCCAATGACTTAATGACCATTGTTTCATATATTTTGTCTCACTGTTTCAGATGGGAAGGTAGATCCTGTCCCTGTTATTGCATCTTGGTTTGAAGACGTTCCTAGTCATTCTTTCTTTGATGTTGGGTTTTAGCTCTCTTTTGAATGCTCTCTCTCGGAATAGTTTCTTCCTCAACTGTATGAGCAGTCAGCACAGGATAGATCTGCTCTTGTCTCTGGAGGGAATAGGTACTTATCTTGGTATGCTTTGCCTTGATTTAATGCTTCCTTAACTCTCTACTCACAGTCAAACGAAATATGCTGAAGCTCAAGATTAGCAATTGGGCTGAGTACAGTGGCTCATGCCTGTAATTCCAGCCATTTTGGAGGCTGAGGTGGGAGGATCACTTAAGCCCAAGAGTTCAAGACTCACCTGGGAAACACAGTGAGACCCTGTCTCTACAAAAAATTTTAAAAAATAGTAGGGCATGGTGGCACACACCTGTAGTCCTAGCTACCTGGGAGGCCAAGGCAAGAAAATAGCTGGAGCCCAGGAGGTTAAGCCTGCAGTGAGCTGTGATCACACCACTGCATTCCAGCCTGGGTGACAGAGTGAGACCCTGTCTCAAAAAAAAAAAAAAAAAAAAAAAAAAGCAATTGTACCTGGGGATGAGGGGCCCTGGAGATCACCCAGTCACCTCTAAAATGTCTTCATATAGAAGCACAAAGCATAACCTTTGTTTCAATCTAGATCAGAAGGAACCAAAGCTCCCACATTTGACTGGAGCATCCTTTCATCAATTCTGCCTCTCATGACATCAGCAGCTTGGCTGAGGATTTAGAGATTCAGAATTCTAGCCAAATATCTTTCCATCCTCTATGACTAACATGGTAAATCCATTTTGGAACAAAGTAGGAAGAAAGAATTTTTTACTTAAATGCCAGTATTTATAGTTTGTTGTGTATGATTATGTTAATGTTAACTGTATATATTCATTTCCCCTTGGTATACATTCACTTTTTCTCAGTTTTTGTTATTTTTGGAGTTTTAATCCCCTACAGATCTGTCCATAGGTAAGTACTTGAACTTGGTGGGTCCAGATATTGATAACTATAGCACAGATGAGCGGAATGAGCATACAAGGTAAGTAGCCCCTTTACAGGTGACTTGAACTAGAAATCTTTCTGCACATGCTGTAATTTATAATAGTAAATCTGAGTGTGCACATACTAGTCATGGAAATTGAGCTCAGAAAAATTTAACGGGTATCAAAATTTTACACTTAAAATTCTAGTCTTGCTCATGGGAGTAATTAGCCTTTACTCAGACAGAGATTATCAAGCAATCTTCATACACTTACTCTTATTATTTATAGCAAGAATATTTTGACAGTAGTGGAAAGCGTCCAAATGGGAAGAAGGTTGACTTTTATGAGACTATGACTTTAGGGTCAAATGACTGATAATATTCAGTCTTGCTTTCAAAAATAGACAACTGAAAATTAGTAATGGGAAAAGTGTTCCTCAGAAGACAGGCTGATATAGATCTTCAAATACTTGGGGTGAATCACTGGAAAGCAGTGTTAAAAATGTTTCCTCGCCAACTTCTCCTTCATTAGCAACAGAGAAAATCAAGTCTTTAGTTTTTGACCACTTTGTTGAGAGGAATTATGATCAGGTTGGGAAGTCTTAGGAAGGCAGTGTGGAAAGAGCACTACTGGAAATTTTTGTATCTGTGCCCAGATCAGCCATGAAAAGATGTGAGTTTTAGGAGACCATGGGCTGAATTCACAACATCCTGCATGTTAGCATTTCTTCCAAGAGTAAATTTCTCATTCATTAAATAGATATTTTGCAAGCACCTACCAATGATCATGTACCATTAGCCAAAAGGAGAAGAGGCAAGCAAATATGAGTAAGGCAAGCTTTGCCTCTAGGAGCCCTCAAATTGGGGTCATCTAATTTATTCACTTAACGCATTCCATACACTTCATGTTTCTTCTGTGGGGAATTGATGGGGAGGACAAAGCTATAGTTTGTATGCCTATAACTCTGTCTGATTAAGATGTATTTGTCCACCTTTTGTACTTTATTGCATTTGTTTTTCTCTACTAATTATCAATCTTCCCAGAAATAGGAGTTGTGTCTGAAATTACTTTTCTGACCCTCCCTTCTATCCCCTCCCAATCAGAACCATAGACAGAAGATTCTACAAACCATATCAAGCAACAGTTTAATAGGTTTTAATGACTCAAACTCCTAGGAGTCTCCATTATGTCAGGTAACATCAGATATCTCTTATTTTTGAAATACTTTGTATGATCTTCTTCTTGTTTAGATATTATATATTCTTGGAGCAGGCAAAAGACCCACTGTACCTTTGGGAAGAGCTTAAAACTGAATTCTAAAACTGGCATGTTCATACAATGGAATACTATTCACCAATAAAAACAATGAACTACTGATACAACATGGATAAATCTCAAATGTGTTATTATATGTGAAAGAAGCCAGACTTAAAAGATTACATACAGTATGGTTCCATTTATATGGCACTCCGGAAAAGGAAGAACTATAGAAGCAGAAAATAAATCTATAGTTTTCAGGGTGTGGGGGCTGGTGGAAGGAGGAATGAGGACTATAAAGGGGTATGAGGGAATTTGGGAAGTAATGGAAATGTATATTTTAACATGGCAGTCATTACTATATGCACTTGCCAAGATGTACAGAACTGTACACTAAAATGGTGTATTTTATTATAAATAAGTTATACCTCAATAAACCTGGGCAAGAGGAGACATGTTCAATGCCCATTAGGACCTATCACCTTGAGTTTATGTGTGTTAGGGAGGTGCTGAGAGCTATGAGCTCATACAGGATGCAATCTTGGGGGAAATATGTATTTCCACAATACATATTACTTTGCACTCTGCTGTATCAGCCAGACAAAAAAAGGATGAATAACTGTGTGTGTGCATGTGTATATGCTTATATTTCCTATTTAAGGCAGTAAAGGAAAGCTATGCTGACTGAGGATAAGGAACGAAAAAAATGAGTTAAAAGATAAAAAAGAGATAAATTGATAAATCTGGCTATATGTAAGGTACTCTTTTAAACATTTTACATATATAAATTATTTCACTCTCATAACAGCTCTATGGTGGGTACTATTATCGTCCGTGTTTTACAAATGAGAAAACTGAAGTGTGGCTTAGATAAGTAAATTGCCAAAGGTCACACAGTTACTAAATAATGAGTCTGGGATTTAAACCCAGGCAGTCTGGTTCCAGAAGTCAGGCTCTTCCTAACTCTACTCCACTGCCTTTCTAATCATTAGAGAATACTAGCTAGAACATTAGAAAATAATTGTCCCCACCTAGATTTCATGTCAAGTTTAATTTCCAGGATCACTTCTAGTAAACAAAGAGCAATGTTCTCCCCACCCAAATCCAAAGGGGGAAATCAGGAGGCAGAGTGTTCATAAGTTGTTCATTCCCAGTCATGTTATATCAAGCTACACTGGACTTCACTTTTGACAGGGAATAGAAAGATAAGACAATATTTTAGAAAAAGAAGAGGCAATTCGTTTGTGGGGTGATCAAAGGGCAGGCTATGTCACAATTCATTTTGAGTGTCAGATATTTACAGAACTGCTTTCTCCCCCACAATTCGGTTTCTTGTTACATAACTTTTTTGTAGCTACAATTTATTCCATTAATCCCACATGTTCTAATATGACGGCAGTGTCTTTAAAGCTGCAACCCAACGGCAAAAACATTGGCTCTGCCACACACACACAAATCCCCAGCAATAAAATCTGTTTAAAAAGATAAATCCATTTCGATATTCTTATTTATTTACACTTTACCTTGCTCAAAAAAAAAAAAAAAAAAAGATATGTGATATGGTATTTTTTTCTGCAAAGCCCATAAACATTCACAATTTAACCAATCTATATGTCTGCAATCTCACCATAGATGATGTACTGACCAAATATGATACATATTAGAATTCGTACTGAGCATCACATTCATCTTCAAGCTGCAATCTTTTCCCATGTTTCTTTGTCAAAGACTTTTGGAAATGTTATGCTAAAAATAACAGATTTTTAATGTGAGTAACAGGTTAACAAAATGAAAGTTGCTATAGAAACAGAATGCACACTTCAGAAAATGGAACTGCAAGGAGAAATCGTATTTATTGGCTACAATGAATTGGCGAAAGCTTATCAATATATATCTTATAGTCTGTTGCAGATAGCATTGGTAGCTACTAATTAACAATATTTCCCAAAATTTTCCTGAGTTTTAAGAATGTAGGCAATCACAGATGTTCATTCAAGAGGCAGAAAAAAAAGATGGCTACTTCATGGATTCATGTACATAAGGAATCATTCCTTCAGCATAAGCAAAAGTAGGTCTATTAGGGTAGGGCCTTCATGTCTCCTTAATGCTGCGTTTTGTTTTGATGTCTTAACCATTACTATGTGCAAGGTTGTCAGAATTATTCACATCAATGAGGGAGCGCCCGAATCTCTGAGGATTATAATTTACATGGGGTTTGGTATGCTTGGTTTGCTCTGTGTAGTAATCCTGTAGTGTACTTAAGGAAAACCTTAATGATTGGATATCTCCTGTTTAACTGCTTTATTAGGGAGTATTTTATTTATTATTGCTCTCCAACTGCGACTTTTGACTGAATATTGCCAAGATTTGACTATATTCTATTAAAGAGAAACAAATAGCAGTTTTTATACAGCATGCACCACTCTGCTTTTATAACCTGCATTTTTCATGCAGTAAATCCAGACACTTTACAATCATTAAGGATATAGAAGAAGACTTAGCTCCATAACAGCTTCTCTCCAGAGCTCAACCTGTGCTATAAAACAAGCCACCACAGAAAACATGCACTCCGGCTCAGCTCCCTAAAAGCCCAAACCCCCTGTTGTAAATAAGGTATTTCTGGTAGGAAAGTCATAGTTTGTGTTGAATGTTTTGCTTCTTTGATCCAGACGGCTGTTGTTTCTTCTCTGCTTACCTCCTCCAAATTACAATTTGCCCTCTTTCTCAGATCATTAATAATGTAGCCTCTGATAAGTGCACAGGCCTTAAGTGAGACGACTACATTGCCATTGCCAGGACCCAGCTGGTTTCTGCACTGAGGTTATGTAAGGCTCTAACTAGGCAGGCTTTTTCTTCTCCTCATACATCTGGAAAGCTTTCCTCCAAGGAATATCGAGATGATTGTGATGAGCACTGCTTTGGACTTTACTGAAGTTGCCCTGGGACTCCCTTATTCCCATGCTGTCTCCCCAGCACCTGGCTCCTCCTGTGTGAGAAAGCAGTGATGGTAACAAATGGGGCTGTTTGGGCTAGACCGACAGAGAGAAAGTTAATAGGCTCAGACTTAATTGCTTTCTACCTGAGACTGCAGTTTCCTTCAGGATATGCAAATGGCTCTCTGGAGAAAATGGAACCAAGATAGATCAGGGCCATTTTCAAACTTTATGAAATTCTGGACATGAAGCAGTAAAAATGACCTTTCTTTCTTCCCTTGACCCTAAAGAGCAGTCTTAACAATACAGGAGGATCATGTTCAGCAGCAACAATACCTGATGAAAACTGGGCCACATTGGAGTGTAGGTACTTTTATTGAGTCTTGACTATATGCTGGGCATTGTGCCTTATCTCATGTCTTAGCTTATTCTATTTTTACAACAGCCATGTGAGGTAAGAAGTATTCTTGTAATGGTTAATCAATTCTTTTTTCACCTCAGTTCTTTTGAATGCTTGTTCTCTTTCTTGTTGAACACATAAAAAATTCAGAACTACTGAATTCCCTTTTTCCTTCTGTCATTTTTTAAATACTACATCTTTCTCAAACAAGAATCTTACTTTTTTTCCTCATAATGTTACTCTAAAAATAATAATTTTAAACATCCTTTTAATGGCATTGATCTTTCAATTTAATACAGAAATCAGCAAACTTTCTTTGTAAAGAGCCACATAGTAAATATTTTAGGCTTTGCAGGCTATACAGTCTTTGTCTCAATGACTCAGCTCTTCTGTATTAGTGTGCAAAAGCAATATAGACAAAACATAAAGGAATGGACATGGCCATGTTCCAATAAAACTTTATTTACAGAAATGAGAGGCCTGCCCATGAACTTTATTTTGTGAAATCTGGATTAAAAAAAAAAAAAAAGAAAAAGGTGGCAGAGAGATGGTGGGGAAAGCAAAGCGATAGTTATTAATTAATTCATTTCTAGGACCACTTTATTGTGTGGTTTTAGACAAGTCACTTCATTTCTCTGTGGCTTAGTTTCTTTATCTGTGAAATAAGAGTAACAGCTTCCTCATGGGATTATTGTGAAGATTAAAAGACAAGAAAGTTCATCCTGGACTTCTCCCCGTTTAAGTTTGGTTAACACTGTTAGATTATTTACAATATTTTAGGCATTTGTTTAAATGCTCATTATAGAACCATAAGACAAAGCGCTTGTTTCCTTTACCACCTCCCAGGAATTCAAAGAACATTAATCCTGGCTCAGAGGATAAAGGAAAGCTTCAGATAGGAGGCATTTAAGGTCAACCTTGAAAGATGAGTGGAATTTTTTAGGTTGAGAAGCAAGAGAAGGACGTTCCAAGTAGAGATAATAGCAGGAGCAAAGAGATATAAAAGCTTTTTAAAATTGCATGGTATTTTCACAGAACTGTGAAAAATAGTCCAATATGGCTGGAGAACATGATGATGCATGGCACGGTAGATACTGATGGACCCTACCTGATATCCATTCTCCTTCCTTCTTTACTCATAAGTCTTTGATTTTTTTCAAATCAGAATATGTACCCAACTTAAAATATACAATCTTTCAGTGTCCCTGGAAAGGGACAGCAAAGAATAAGGCTTTCTTTTTTGCCACTTGTATTTTGGGTTCGGGGGGTACACATGCAAGTTTGTTGCATAGGTAAATTTCATGTTGCTGAAGCTTGGTATACAAATAATCCTGTCACCAAGATAGTGAGCTTAATACCTGATAGGTAGCCTTCTAACCCATACTTCTTTCCCATCCTGCCCACTGAAGCAGTCCCCAGTTTCTACTGTTCCCATCTTTGTGTCCATGTGCATTCAGTGTTTAATGAGAATATGTGATATTTGGTTTTCTGCTCCTGAGATAATTTGCTTAGTATAATGGCTTCCAGCTGCATTCATGTTGCTGCAAGGGACATGATTTCATTCTTCTTTATGACTACATAGTATTCCATAGTGTATATGTACCACATTTTCTTTATTTAGTCCACTGTTGATGGCCATCTTGGTTGATTCCATGTCTTTGCTATTGTTAACAGTGCTGCACTGAAAATACCAGTGCCTGTGTCTTTTTGGTAGAACAATTAATTTTCCTTTGAGCATATATCCAATAGCGAAATTGCTGCGTTGAATGGTATTTCTGTTTTAAGTTCTTTGAAAAATCTCCACACTACTTTACACAGTGGCTGAACTAACTTACATTCCCACCAGTAGTGGGAATGTGCATAAGCATTCCCCTTCTCTGCAACTTTGCCAGCATCTGTTGTTTTTGACTTTTTGATAATAGCCATTCTGACTAGTGTGAGATGGTATCTCATTGTGTTTTTAGTTTGCATTTCTCTAATGATTAGTGATGGTGAGTACTTCTTCATGTTTGTTGGACATGTGTATGTCTTCTTTTGTGAAGTGTCTGTTCATGTTCTTTGCCCATTTTTTATGGGGTTATTCATTTTTGGCTTGCTGATTTGTTTAAATTTCTTGTAGATTATGGATATTAGACTTTTGTCAAATGCATAGTTTGCAAATATTTTCTCCCATGATGTAGGTTGTCTCTTTACTCTGTTGATAGTTTCTTTTGCTGTGCAGAAGTTCTTTAGTCTAATTAGGTCCCACTTGTCAATTTTTGTTTTTGTTGCAGTTGCTTTTAGGAACTTAGTCATAAATTCTTTGCCAAGGCCAATGTCCAAAGTGGTATTTCCTAGGTTTTCTTCTAAGTTTTTCATTATTGTTTTAGGTCTTACATTTAAGTCATTAGTCCATCTTTGGTTAGTTTTTGTACATGATGAAATAAAGAGGTCCAGTTTCAATCTTCTGTATATGGCTAAAGAAGGCTTTCTTCTGACCTGGAATGTGGATTTAACACTTGAAGTTTCAGTAACCCATTCACAACCATAAAAACCAAAGCCACATATTGTCAGTGACATAACAGCCTGTTTTCCCTGTGACATTTTTCAGCCGCCACACTGGTTCTAATGACCTGTTTCCAGATTTTTGCTACATGAGAAAAAAATAGTCTGCTTATTTGTTTAAGCCACTGCACATTATGTTTTTCATTGTTCACAATTGAACAAAATTCTAACTTATTCACAATAAAGTTGGAAGTAATAAGAAAGATGCCAAAAATAGATTAAGTTCATATTGTTAAGAGTACCAATTGTTACAGTAAAGAGTTTAGACTCTATTCTGTAGACAGTTGAGAAACATCAAAAGTTTCTAAGCAAAGGAGAGATGTAAAATATTTTATTAAACAGTAGACCATTAAGCTCTGAGTATACGCCAGGTACTGTGGGGAACCACGTAGACAAACAACAATAACAACGAGAAGGAGACAGACAAACAAATACAATTACTACAAATAATATGTTTATGAAGGAAACAAATGGTTTAGCTAAAGAGTAATCAGAGTGGCCTACTTTAGATATAATAAGAAAACCTCTTTGTGGAGGTAAAAATTGAATTCAGACCTAAAAGATGAGATTAAATTGATCATTCAAATACTGCTAATAGCATTCTAGGCAAACAGGCCAGCATTTGCAAAGGTTCTGAAGCAGGACAGAGCTTAACAGCTTATAGGAACTTTAAGAAGCTCAGTGGGACTAGAGCTTATTACCCAAATTGGGAGTTAAAGGTTTCATCTGAGGACTTAGAGATATGTAGTACCTTGTAACACTATGGTAAAGGGTTTTAAAGGCAACAGGAATCCATTGAGGGGTTTTAAGTGGTATGATCCAAGTGATGTTTTAAACGAGTGTTCTTGATATGGTATAGAGAATGGATTAGAAAGGAGTAAGAGTAGAGTGATATAAACCAGACATCATTTGTTGTACTAGTCTAGACGAAAGATGATGGTGGGATGATGATGGCCTTGTCTAAGGCAGTGATGATAGGGATGAAGGAGTGTGGATACTTGAGGTTCATCAGGATGACTTGCTGTATGGATTGGATATAGGGGGTTAAGAAAAAGGAGGAATCAAGGATGGCTGTCTCTGAACTGAGTTTCTGGGTGGAAAATGATACCACTTACTGAGATGGGGAAGACTGATAGGAGGGGATAGGTTTTGGATGGAAAATTAATTGTTCTGTTTTAGACATGCTGAGTTTCCAATGCCTCTGAGATACTTAAGTGGAAACAAGTAGACTGTTGGATATGTGGAATGTGTGAGTCTGAGATTTAGAGAATTCCTCTGGCCAGAGATAAAATTATGGCTCATCACCAAAATGATGGTATTTTAGTCCAAGAGAATAGATGGGCTCACTTTGGAATATTGTGTAGAGAAAGAGAAAATATGAAGTCTGTTTGTGAAAGGAAGAGGAAGAATTGATTAGAAAGAAGAGAGAGGAAGGGATGGATTTAAGAGAAGTTTACAGGAAGAATCCACAAATTGTTGGAGCCTGATTAGATTGCAGGAGTAAGAAAGTTGAAGTCAAAGATAGCCTGGAGGTTCCCTTTTGCTTGATTATATGCTGATGCTTTCTATCAGTATGTGATACACAGAAGGAAAGTGGAGTTTCAGGGTGAGATAACAAGTTTGATTATCGTGCTGTAAGGTTGAACATCAGATAGGCTTAAAGCCTGGAACTGCTGGCTGATGCTTTTGAAAAATTGTCCCTTCTTCACCTATACCTGAAGCAAACACTCAGGAATTGTGCGTAGTTGTTTTGAAGCTGGTGGAAAGGTAGACAGAATGCCCAGAATAGTCATGTTGGTTGTGGAGGGCTTTTTGAAGGCTATGAACCTCCATAAGGATGGCAAGGGGAATTTCTTATGCCTAGTGCAATTCTTAGTCCATGTTAGTTGTGTCATCCACAGCTGAATGTTCCTGTGGGGAAATTTGGGGACCTAGAAAGCCTTACCTTCAACTGGGCATATATTCTGTACATTCAGTGCCATTTACTGATCTTCACAGAAACTTCACAGAAACTTCACAGATCTTCACAGAAACTTCAGCTGTGTCTATTGCTGTGTTCCTGAGGATCATATCACTGATTCACTGTTTAAATGGAATTCCTACAAGGTCCTTGGATCCTGATAGCTGTGTTGATAAGGAGAATGAGAAACCACAAAGGTATTACTATCAGAATGCTAAGGTAACAAGTGGACCATCTTTGTTATTAAAATAAAAGGTGTGGCTAGGAAGAAAGGAAGAAGCATTACAGTGAAGTATGTCAATTGCCACCTTGGTTCCACATAGTTTGACTTTCTGGATTGAATATTAGAAATGGTCACAGTTATAATTTCCTGGTTGCTTCTATTGCTTCAAGTCAAAGGGTCAAAGATACCTGAGGTATTATGCCAGAACATGAAATTACTGAATCCAGTCTGAGTAGTCATGGAAATTGAGACCAAAGCTGTTTTCTGGCAGAAATTGAATACTTACGGCATTTTAGATGTGAACGAAAGAAGTGAAAATTAAACAGAGCAAATTCTTTGCCTTTATTTTAGATTTTGTCAGAGGCAGCAGATTTTTATAACAAAAAGAATATTAAAATAAGAAGTTTTAAATGTGGGAGGAAGTAGTGGCGATAATGATAAAATTAAGTAAAGCTCAATCTTCACTGATCTTGCTTGAAAAAAGTGGATAAAGAATAACTGGGTCCATGTAGAGTTTTAATTATGAATAACTATGCTTTAAATTTTGTGTACTAAATGTCTTCCTTTATTGTCAGCTCTGACCTTAGAACTCTGAGATTTATGCAAACTAATTGGGTTTTAAAAAATATGTTCAGAGGCAGCCACTCAAAAATAATTTTCTCATTGGATCAGGCACTGTTCAAGTGGAAATCAAAAGTATTTCAATGAGGCGTAAAACATCCATCCATTAAGGGGTAAAAGAAATGATTTCTTTTTAAAATTTCTGTTTGAAAGATAAATGTTTGTTTGCATGAAAGTTGACCAGGAGGTGTTCAATTGTTTAAATGTGATTGAGAATGACAAAGCTATGTGCCATCATTTTCAGGATAACTCACAGTTCCTAAGTATACCAATTGAAATGACATGTGACAATGCAACTAAGATGGTAAATAATCGACTTGATAATTATAATTTTGCTTGGGAAAAAAACAGCTCCCTAAACTAAGGTAAGAAGAAGATATTCAACCTCTCCAAAGTTACAAATCTTGGGGCTAGGAACAATTGACACATGTATGTGTTTTAAACAATCTCGAAGCTAGGAAATAATGAGAGGTTTGACAAATCTGTCCTCCCTTGAAACTTCAGTAAAAGATGGAGAAATATTATAAAAGGTTTTTAAAGTTACAGTGGTGGGGAAGGTCTCAAAAAATAAATGAATGCTAGTGAGAAAAACAGGTATCAAAGTGAGTTAGTAGAGAGTCAGGCACTCTTGCACTGTCAGCCTGTTTTAGTCTGCTCAGGCTGCCATTACAAAATACCATAGACTGGGTGACTTAAACAACAGACATTTATTCTCTCACAGTTCTGGAGGTTAGAAGTTCAAAATCAAGGTTCTGGCTGATTGGATTCTGTACCCAGGGACAGAAAAAGAGAGAAAGTGAGCTCTAGTGTCTTTCTTATGAGGACACTAATCCTATTAGATCAGGGCTCCATCCATATGCCTCATTTAACTTTATTTACTTCCGTAAAGGTCCCATTTCCAAATACAGCCATACTGGGTTAGCGCTTCAACATATGAATTTTGCAGGGACATGAACATTCAGTTCATAGGACAGCCCAAAAGAGGAGTGAGGGGAGGGACAGACTCACTGGGATACTGTGGGCAGGACGGAGTGAGGTGTCCTGGTCTGTGTGTAGGCCCAGCTGAGAACTACTCTGAGAAACAGAAGTCCCTTGAACTACCCACCACCCACCTGGCAATAAGGAAACCTGATAGTGGGGAGGAAAGGCTGCAAACCTGGATGAGAAGATGCTGTGAGGCCAAACTGTGGGCTGGCTGAGCCCACCCCTAACCCATCCCAGAGCTGATTAAGCCTGAGACTAGGGTGTAATGGACCACCCAGCTGGAGACCAGTGGTGTCACTTGGAAAAAGTGACAGAAAAAAGGTTTTAGCAGTACCAAACAGAAACTTCAGGTAGACATGTTTTCATTCCCTAAATGAAGGTCTAAGAAGACAAACTGTAAGCCTCTAAAATTGCCAGTTCCAGCCGGGGTAGTGGCTTACAACTATAATCCCAGCACTTGGGGAGGCCAAGGTGGGAGGATCGCTTGAGCAATAGGAGTTTGAGAACAACCTGGAAAACATAGTGAGATCCCGTCTCTACAAAAAAATAAAAACCTTAGCCAGGCATGGTGGCATGTGCTTGCAGTCACAGCTACTTAGGGGCTGAAGAGGGAGGATCCCTTGAGCCTTGGAGGTCGAGGCTACAGTGAGCAGTGATCATGCCACTGCACTCCAGCCTGAGCAACAAAGCAAGACCCTGTCTCAACAATAACAAAATGCCAATTCCTAGGAATCACTTGTGTAGGAGATACCTGGGACATTTAAACATGTGTAAGGTTATGTTAATAAGGATACAGAGGTTAGCATAAAAAGCAGGGTTTCCCAACTACAGGCATTTTGGGCTGGATAGTCCTTTGATATAGGGGTCTGTCCTGGGCATTGTAGAACGTTTAGCAGCATCCCTGGCCTCCACCTACTAGATGCCAGTAGCACTGCTTCCCAAGTTTTGACCACCAAAAATTTCTCCAGATATAGCCAGTGTTGAGAACCTCTGGCCTAAAGGGAGGGCTACTAGTGGCCTAATAGAGACAATGTATACGCCCAAATAAAATGACCGTTTGCAGAATTAACTGAAATGCTAAATGAAGTCATAAGACCATGGCAATGCTAAAAAGGAAGCCATCATATAATACGCCCCAGGAAAAAGTCAAGCCAATGTGAGTCAGTTTCTTTCAAAAATGGGAGGGATTAACAAATTGTTCAATTAAAGAAAATGTTACCAAAACCAAAAAAAAAAAAAAAGTTACAATTAATTAATTATTTAGTTTTGTGATTTAGTTCTTTCACTGGATAGTTATTGTAGTGTGCGTGAAATGTCAAACATCCACACATTCACACTTACAAATATAATAATTTGACAGTGCAAAATTAATAACTCTGAGGTCAAGTTATGGAATAAAAAGTATACTTTGGGGGGTTACTTTGGGAAACTGATCTTCACTTTGTCAGGTCTTACTGTAAATACTTGAATGTGCACTGGTATTTTTATATGATTTACACCTGATGACTCTCAAAAGTCAAGCAGTACGTCACCAGTAAGCTGTAAAACCATGCAAGGAGAGCTTTCCATGGCACCCCACCTCAGTTCCATGTCTCTGTGTGGAACTTTGGGGGAGCTGGGATATTACACTTTTAGTGGGGAGGATGATGTGGTAGCTTCTGTTTTCTATAGCTACCTCCATAAATTTTTATGTCTTTTGCTATTGAAAAAACTTTACGTCTTCTACAACAATGTCTGTTAGTGTCTTTCTGTCAATCATATCACTGTCCTGTTGTGATGACTGAGCAGGTGCCTTTTTTATCCTGTAGTGTTGTGTATTAGACATTAGGAATTGCAGAAATGAGACTTAAATTTGCACCAGTCTCTTGTATTTCCCTTTGGATTTTTCTCCTCCTTTTATCTTTGGGGTCATCAGAGGACCCCTGTGTAGTCACATTACTTTCTTTAGATTGCTCTCTCTTTTTAAAAAATTTCCCCTTAATCTAATTTCTTATTATATTATAAAATTTATAAAACCGCTCATCTCTCTTGAACACCTTTTAGAGACCTTGATTGTGAGATTATAACCACATTCTATCTGATATTTTAAGAATAAAGTCCAGGGTACCTTTATTTCTATTGCCAATATTGCATTTTTAGAAACTCCTAGATCCTGAGGCTATATATATCTATATATACTCCAAGAAGATTACTTACTTCCAAAGTTTCTGTCATATTCATTTTAAGAACTCTATTGGCCTAGTTGGTGAGAATTAAGCCCAGAGTAAGAGTTCATCTTGATAGTTCCTCTACATGCAGATACAGCATTGTCAGTGAGAATAGTCAAGTATGTGTCAAATACTTAGTTGAATGATAACTTATTTAGATATAAATACCTTGCCTCCAAAACAGATATAGAAATGGTATTAAGAAAGCATAGTCTATTTATGGTGAATTCATAATTGCTGAAATGCTTTTTATTCTGTTTTAAGCTTATATACTGACATAATTTCAGACCTACATAAAAGTTGCTAAAATAGTACAAACATACACCCTTCATCCAGATGCCGTGAATGTTAACATTTCAACACATTTGCTGTGTCTATATGAATCATTTTAAACAAAAGACACAGGCTGAAACACAAGATGCTCCTAGAGATGTGCAAACTATGACCACAAATATTGCATCTTTCTCCCTTCACACAAACCTCCTACCAGCCACACAGCCAGACATGGACAGTTTCCTAGTTGCCCCTTTCCTCTTACATTAGATGCATGGATCTGCCTCCCTCAGTAGACATCTTACTACCTTGGAGAGCAGGAACTATCTATTATTTACCTCTCAATCCTTAGCCTGCTATTCAGTGCCCAGCACATTGTAAAGGTACTCAGTGTGTGTGGAATAAATTTTTCCTTTTATAGGGATGGGTTTGTCATTTTTGTTTGTTTGTTTTAGTATTGGTTTGCCTCTAAAACAGATGTTCCCTTTTGTCCTCAAGTTCTTCCAGTAAATATAGACCTATAAGCATATAAAGCCATAGCTGAAACTTTTAGGTCCAGAACTATGAGGATGGTGCTAGAGAATATGTGGGCATGGGAAACAATTCTCATTAAAGAAAGAGCAAGGGTTTTGATGATGTTCCAGAATCCACCCCCCAACCTTTTTTTTTTTTTAAGACAGTTCAACAGGATAGCACAGTATAAAAGTGTGACAGATTATCATGTGTTTGAATAGAGTAGTATTGCTAGTTAACAAAAACCTGAAGTTTTGACACATTCAACAGTGAGCTTTTAACCTAGTCATTACAGTTCAGATTATGGAATGAGAGCCAATTAGATTACACATGCAGATATCCAAATATTAAAATATTGGGTAAAAATAGTATGGATCCAGCTGATGAAATCATGGGCTAAAGAAGTGACTGGACCACAAATAGAAATGCCAGATTAAAAAAGATCTATCCATTCACTCTTTATTTTTATTATTTTTTTAAAATTTTTTAGGATGGAGTCTCACTTAGTCACCCATGCTGGAGTGCAGTGGCGCAATCTTGGCTCACTGCAACCTCTACCTCCTGGGTTCAAGCCATTCTTGGGCCTCAGCCTCTTGAGTAGCTGGGATTACAGGCGTATGCCACCACACCTGGCTAATTTTTGTATTTTTAGTAGAAACGGGGTTTCACCGTGTTGGCCAGACTGGTCTCAAACTCCTGACCTCAAGTGATCCACCCACCTCAGCCTCCCAAACTGCTGAGAATACAGGTGTGAGCCCCTGCACCTGGCCAGCCATCCACTCTTTTAATAGACCTCTGTTATAATCATAACTTCCCATTATCTTTTGAAAAGTTTTTCTACATTTGAGGAAACCCCACCTGTGATTCCTGTGTGTAGAAGTCTGAATTCAAATTACCACCCTCCTTTACGGCAAGCAATGTGACTTAGACTCCATGAATCAGATATATCTATGACAGATTTAAATTTTGAAATAAACAAAAAAGCGAAACAATCTTGGCATGAAGTTTCTGTTTGTGCCAGCACAGATAATAGCCAGGGCACTTGCAACCTTGAGTGCCTGATGCAGAAGTAGCATTGTGGCTGGCAGCAGTAATGGTAGAAGTAAAGTCAAACTTTTGGCATTTTAATGCCTAGCAGGAGCAGTAGAGGTAGTTTATTCTCACATATATCAGATATATCAATTCTGGGATATCATTATTTTAGTTACCTAATACCTTTATTTTTGCCTTTAAATCTGTTACAGTGAAAACAACCGAAGTAGATTATTTGTTTGCAACTGCCTAATACACTATTAGAGATAACTCCCACTAAAAGGAGAAATGTAATCAACAATCAAGATTGAAGGTATCAAGAAACAGGAAGAGTAAATACAGTCTTTAAGAAAAGCAAATGCTGCAGAAACTTAATTGGAACCACAGCATTCTTGGGTAGCTCATATTTGGTTGACTCCTTGGCTCTTACCTCATGCTCACTTTGAATTCATAATTGGCCCTTCATAGAGTTCCCCAAGACAGAACTCACTCTACGACACATGATTGGAAGTGGATATTTTCTTGAGGATTTCATGGACACATAAAGGGGAGGTTGCATTTTACCATCTTAAAATGTTACACTGTGTTACTGTTAAACATCCCTATTCCATTCCCGAAGTCCTTATCTAGCTGACAAAAAAAATAAGAGGGTTGGATTTTGGTATCAAGAGCATAAGGAAATTTTAACTACATTCTAAAATCGGAGAGTGCCTTGAAAATACACTTCCCATGGAATAAGCACCATATACTTACAAGTTCCTTTCCTTTAAAGACTTTGGAGAATCTCTTAGAACTCATTATCAATTTTCAGGGAAAATGGGAACATAGACATCAATAATTGTGGAGAAATGGCAAAGAAGAAAGAAGAAATTGTTCTTTGTCTCAGTACACTGTTGTTTGTCTCTTTCAGTACATGTGTTTGTGTGTGCGTGCGTGCATGTGTGCGTGAAGCAGGGATAGAGAAGTTACGTAGAAGCCTTTAAGTGGCCATGGACCAGTATGCTTTCTGTGAATTCTCCTGGAAATTCTCCCAATTATTTAAATTTTCCATGCTAATGGGCTTGCCCATCACAGCCCTCTGGAAGAGCGGACTCTGGTCCTTTGTAAGAGCCAAGAGAGTGTCTCTTTTCCCTGGAGCTGACTGCCTCTATTTGTTTTCATTAGTGGAAATGAAAACAAATGGAGTCCCTAGGTGCCCTAGGCAGAAGGGTTGCTGTGCACCCACATTGCTTCTGCCTGCAGACTTCCAAGCTCATTCAGAAACCTTGCCAAGAGAGGAATGCTTCCGCCATGGCTCTCCCCTTTAGGGCCTCGGGACACATTATTTTGAATTATATCAGAAGAGGAGACTGTTGACCAATTAAAATGCAGCACTAGTACTAACTTATTTCCAACCAAATGAAAGCTATGTAGAATCAGTCTCCTTAGATATTACCATTTCTAGGTGTATGCTGAATACTTGCTTCCTCGGCCTGAATTTAGCCACCATCCTCATACAACACTCAAGCTCTATTGCTGTCTATGGAATTTTGCATAAACAAAGGATCTCATAAATAGTCACAGTGATTTGTTGGAATTTGTCTTTACAAAAGGTTTTTTCCTGCTTTGCAAACTCAGCCTCAGATCTGCAGCATTGTAAAGCTGTTTGCCCTCAACAGATGTTCTGCCTCTTGCTGGCTGTGTTATTGGCTCTACTCATTTGTCTCATTCTGCTATTCACTTCCATAACACAGCCTGGAAATGTTATTTCTCCTCTCCCCTGTACAACCCTCTCTACTAGTGACTTGTCCACTGCTTCACTCCTGAAACCACAGCTACTGAGCTCTGTATCCTCCTCTGTATTGCAGTTATTTCTGCTTCCATGGCTCTTCACAGTTGGATACTAAAAGCAGTGATGACTAACGCCTTCATTTTTTCTCTTGACACCATCTCCCCATGCTTAAGCTTTTCTGTCACAGTGGGAGACAGCACCACTAGAAAAATTCAGTCACCCAGCAAGGATGTCTTAGAGTAATATTGACCCTTCCCTCTCTTTTGTTTCTTTAGTATTTAAAGCAATCTCTATATGCTGCTGAAATGTGTTTAATCTTTATCATCTTATCCATTATTGTAGTCAAATGCCTAGTCCTATCTCTAATCCAACCTGTTGTAATAGTATCCTCACTGATAATCACATCTGGGGCTTTATTTCAACAAATGTTTACTGAGAAATGAGGAGACATTTATTGGGAAGTTGCTTCTGGATGTAGACTCCCTTTTTGTCTGTATTCTCAAGCTTCTGGAGAAGTGATTTTTTTGTTTCACAGAGACAAGTAACTCCTTTCTTATTTTCCTCCAAAGGGGTATGCCATTGGACCCCTCTTCTTGGAGAGGTAACTCTGAGCATCAAAGATGAAAATAAGAGGATGAGCATATTATTTAAAGAGGGGGTTATCTGAGACAAGTCATAGCTCTGTGACAAGTCAACAGTACCTGGGTGTCAGTGGACCCTAAGGTAGTTTGCCTATGGTGAGTTGTGAAATTTGACAACGTGTTATAAATCAAGCATTTCCCCTGATTAATAAACTGTCTCTTGTATTCTGTGCCAAGCACTGTGTTCGAGGCTGTGGGAGATACAAAGATGTGGAGATGAGGTTTCTTTCTCTACTTATTTATTGTGAGTTCCCGCTTTGACTACGATCTCCATCCCTCTCCAGCAGCCACCTGCACAGACAAGCCTATAGCAGCTGCAAGAAGGGGCAGAGAGTTAGGAGGGTCAGTGTGACACCACAAGCCACCCACTAAAGATATCAACATCCAGTCTAATGTTCCGTGGGGTTCTGAACACCTTAGTGTCTCTCCATTGTCCTCACCCTCTACGAATCTAAGTAGTTCTCGAGCCTGGGTGCACATTAGAATCATTGGGAAACTTAAAAAATATGTTATAAAATCTAAAATTGTTAACATAATAAGTATTATGTTTTGTATATTTAAGATAAGATATATAAAAGATAAAAAATGTAGTGGACCCTCTACCTTCAAGAGGTGGAGCATAACTTTCCACTCCAATTGTGGGCTGCCCATTGTGTGACTTTCTTCCAAAGGGTACAATATGGAAAGCGGGGTAAGTATCCAATGAAGAAACCTGCCAAACCTCAGCCAGGTGATCAAGGATCTCAACAGCGATAAGATATGTTGATAACATGTGCCAGTGAAATGTGATAAAAATGGCACTTTACCCCTATGATCTTTCTCTCCAAAATCTATAACTCAAATCTAATCATGAGAAAGACATCAGAAAACTCCCAATTAAGGGACAGTCTAGAAAATACCGAACCAGCAATCTTCAAAACTGTCAAGGTCATCAAAAACAAGGAAAGTATGAGAAACTGTCACAATCAAGAGGAGCCTAAGGAGACATGACAACTAAATATAATGTGATATCCTGGGTGGGATCCTGATACAGAAAAAGAACACTGGGTAAAAATCGAGAAAATCTGAGTAAAGCATGGATATTAGTCAATAATAATGTATCAATATTGGTTCATAATTATCCCAAATATCCCATACTAACATAAGATGTTAATAATAGGGAATAATAATAAGCTGGATGTGGGGTATATAGGAACTCCCTGTACTATTTTTTCAATAATTCTATCAATCTAAAGCTGTTCTAAAAGAAAAAAGTTTATTAAATAAATAAATATGCTTGGCTCTTACCCAGGTTAATACAATCTACACCTTTGCACGTGGGGTCTGGGAAACTTTTATTACAAGCTCTCCAGGTGATTTTGATGCACAGTGAGGTTTAAAAGCCACTGGTTCACCTGGCCCTGCCCCTGCAGTCAAGATTCTGATGTAAGCCTGCTGTCTTATTTCACCTGCTTTTGCCTTCCTCAGTTCTTAGAACTAGATTTATTGATGGGCCTCATTTCTTGGCCCAGGTCCGGCTTGTTTTCTGAGTCAAATCTGAGCAAGCCAAGATATCCAGCTTATAATGGGAGTGAGCTCAGGCTGGGGCTGGACATTTGTTTCCCTTACCCCGCATAGACTTGAGACAATGTTCAGTACTCCCTGGCTCCTCCCAGCCAGCAATGACCCAGTGTGTAGGAATGTGCTTTTATGTTAATTCTTCTCCGTGGTCTCTTTGGGGAAACTGTTCATATCAAGATTTCCTCTTGTGTAGGGGCCTCATACCTCTTATGTGGAGACCTTACCTTTGCTAATTTTCTTTCTTAAAGACTTTGTCCCCTCTCCTTGGTCACTGATTAGACCCTGATGGAGGTAGAAAGAGGCTCTAAATGACTCTACCTAAATCCTGTGTCATTGACTTTCAGTTTTCTGGAAGTTTTGCCTTTCATGCCTCATCTGCCAGGTTAGACCTCCTGAGCCCTGTGCCATGAACTGCCCAACAGGGTCTCTGCAGCCTCTGGGTAAGGTTCTGCAGTCCATACCTAAATGTTAGAAATGATCCTAGCTCAACTTCATCTTGCTGGCCCTCTTTTACTCATCATGATACATTGAGACTTGAATCCACTGCCATTATGACAAACAGCCCTTCTGCCAAGCCAAACTTCTCTTTCTCTTGACATTCAATTTGTACCTCTAATGGATCTGCCACCCTGATATCCAAATACATCAGTCAGGGAGCAGCACTCTCACATCTACTGCTCTCCACTAAAACTTATTTCTTATCCCACACTTATCCCATTCTGCTAGATTTCATCTATATATTCCCCTTGCTCTTTCTTTCTGCCATTGCCTGTGGAATTTTTCTAGTTCTTCTTCCTTGCCTCACCAATATCATCACCAGGCAAGTGAACAAAATCTGAAATTTGAAAAACAGACAAAAACAAACAGAAAGAAAGAATTTAGAAGAAAAGACAATATAGGAAGTAGAAGAAAACTTAAAAGAGAAATAAAAACCTATAATTATTATCCTAAAAGTGATAAGAGAAACTATTTCATCCATGAAACGTAAACAAAATGATATATTAAAAATGTAAAAATAAGAGAGTTCTTGGAAGTTAAAATTTGATACAGAAAATTTAAAACCCCATTAGAAAAGTTGTTTGTTTGGTTTTTGCTTGTGCTTTCACTTCTGGGTACGGACTTGATAGGTACCCTTGACTTCTTGCCTCTTTGAAATGAACAAATTAGGCAGAATATTCTTTGGCTACTGCTATTGGGTGTGTGAGGCTGCTCCAGAGTGCTTGACCAAGTACCTGGTTAGATTAATGAACCTAAGTCTACACTGCAGGGCCATTCATATATCTGTAGGATCACCTGAGTTGGGAGGGGGTCTCAAGATCAAGATTTAGGTTGAGGATCAGAAAGTTTCCTTTTATCCTCGAGTCCAAATCAGATTTAAAAAAAAATTCCAACTCTTATTTTAAGTTCAGGGGTATATGTGCAGGATGTGCAGGTTCGTTACATAGGTAAACGTGTGCCATGGTGGTTTGCTGCACAGAGCATCCCATCACCCAGGTATTAAACCCAGTATCCATTAGCTATTCTTCCCGATCCTCTCTCTCCTCCCACCCCCTACCCTCTGACAGACCCCACTGTGTGTTTTTCCCCACTATGTGTCCATGTGTTTTCATCATTTAGCTCCAAATTATAAGCGAGAACACGTTGATATGATTTGGCTGTGTCCCCAACCAAATCTCATCTTCAGTTGTAGTTCCCATAATCCCCATGTGTTGTGGGAGGGAACCCACTGGTAATTGAGAAGGTAATTGAATCATGGGGGCAGTTTCCCCCATGCTGTTCTCGTGTTAGTAATTTTTCACGAGACCTGATGGTTTTAGAAGGGGCTTCCCCCTTCCCTTGGCTCTCGTTATTCTCTCTGTGGCCACCTTGTGAAGAAGGATGTGTTTGTTTCACCTTTCACCATGATAATAAGTTTCCTGAGGTCTCCCCAGCCCTGCAGAACTGTGAGTCAATTAACCTCTTTCCTTTATAAATTACTCAATCTCAGGTATGGCCTTAGAGCAGCGTGAGAATGGATACACATATGGTATTTGGTTTTCTGTTCTTGTGTTAGTTTGTCAAGGATAATGGCCTCCAGCTTCATACATGTCCCTAGAGAGGACATGATCTCATTCAATTTTAAGGCTGCATAGTATTCCATGGTATATATCTACCACATTTTCTTTATCCAGTCTATCATTGATGGGCAATTAGGTTGATTCTATATCTTTGTTATTGTGAATAGTGCTGCAATAAACATATGTGTGCATGTATCTTTATAATAGAATGATTTCTATTCCTTTGAGTATATACCCAGTAATGGGATTGCTGGGTTGAATAGTATTTCTGCCTCTAGGTCTTTGAGGAATTGCCACACTGTCTTTCACAATGGTTGAACTAATTTACACTACCACCAACAGTGTGAAAGCATTCCTTTTTCTCCATAACCTCACCAGCATCTGTTGTTTTTTTACTTTTAATTGTCATTTTGACGGTGTGAGATGATATCTCATTGTGGTTTTGATTTGCATTTCTGTAATGATCAGTGATGTTGATCTTTTTTTCATATGTTTGCTGGCTGCATGTATACCTTCTTTTGAGAAGTGTTTTTTCATGTCCTTTGCCTACTTTTTAATGAGGTTGCCAAATCAGATTCTTAAATACAGAGTTTAGCTGTTAGCCCTGTATTGGGATATTTTGGGATCAACCATCAAGCTATTAATAAAGTCCTATTAGGCCCCATCTGACTTCTGACCTTTGTGTGCATGCTTGAACAAGCAGAATCTCAGATGGGAGAGGAATGAATAGTAACTTAAACCTCTAACATTACCCCTTCCCCCAGTAACTAGAAGGAAATGTCAGAAAACTAAGGCATGTGTCAAACATGTATGTTTAAGAAACTTTTAGTGACCTAAAATAAAATAAAAAATTCAAATAAATTCCCAATACTATATCAGGACCTTCATGTGTCTCCATAGTCTACCTCCTCAGAGGGTTTATACAATATACCTCCCACTCATTGCTCTTATTAACCAAAACAATAATAACAAGAATAATTGTTTTATGAAGTACTTACTTTGTGCCAGGCATTGTGCTAAGTACCTTATAAATATTATTTTACTCAGACTTCATAAAATATTCCAAAAGTCCAATATTCTTGTTATTCTCCTTTCACAGATTCAAAAACTGAAGCACAGCCCCCTCCCCCAATGTGGTATAACATCACTCACAGAGAATTTCCCTAGACCCATGGTTTCCAAGATGAGAGGAGGAAATTGGAGGTGGACATTCTGTCTCCCCACCAGTCTGGGGATATTCACAGGAAGCCCACTCCAATCCTGTACCACAAGAACCCCTGGGAGTTGCAGGAGAATTGAACCACTAGGGGCAAATTGGGGACCAGAGAGGAGAGCTGATCACAGTGACTGAAACACAGATCTTGGCAATTCCTCTGAACTCTGGTTGGCAGGGTGCCACATTGAAGAGACAGACTGGCACCATAGCACTCCAGGGGTCACAGTTCACTAGAGGGCCTAAATCCCTGGCCAGAGTTTTCATAAAGGTGCTCATACAGAGCCTATCACTGATCTGGAAATAGTTAAAAGGTCAACATTAAGTTCTGATACCTGCTTAAGTCCTTCCAAAACTAGGAAACAATGGCAGGGCAGCAATATAGTTCTAGGGCAACATGTGCCTTCTAATGCTCACTGTAAGTCTTCCCTAGACCAGGAAACGAAAGAAGGATAACCAGTTAGTTCCAATGTAGTGTTTAGTTCTGATGCTCACTATAAGTTCTCTCCAGAATGGGAAGAATCACCAGGCCATCACTTACGTTCTGATGTTAATCAGTAAAGGTCTAACATCGCCAACGTACAACTGCATACACTAGAAGAGGTGGCTGTCTCTTCAAATGTGTAGGCATCAATGTAAAGACACACAGATTGTGAAAACTCAGATAACTATAACACTATCAAGAGAAGCCAACAAAGTTCCAGCAATGGATCCAGAAAAATTGAAGATCTATGAATTGTCAGACAAAAAGTTCAGATTGATCCTCTTGAAGAAATTCAGGGAATCATGAGAAAATACAGATAGAGAACTAAAAGAAATTTGGAAAACAATCCAGGAACAAAATGAGATTTGTTAAAGTAATATAAATCAAATAGAAATCTTAGAATTAAAAAAATAGAAATTTTAGAAATGCTGGATACAAAAACTCAACTGAAAACTTATTTGAAAGCTTCAACAGAAGACTTGATCAAACAGAGGAAAGTATAAGTGAGCTTGAAGACAGAATATATGAAATTATGCAATCAGAAGAGCAAAAAAAAAAAAAGGAGTAAAAAAGAATGGAGAAGGCCTATGAGAATTATGGAACACCATCAAGTAAACTAACCTCCATATAATAGAAATTCCTGAAGAAGATGGGAGAGAAAAAGACCTAGAAAGCATATTTGAGGAAACAATGGCTGAAAAGGGACAAAGATGACAACATTCAGATACAGAAATCTTAAAGGTCACCAATTAAATTCAGCCCAAAGAGAAAATTTCCAAAACACATTATACTCAAATTAGCAATAATCAAAGACAATAAAATAATACTCAAAGCAACAAGAGAATAAAATACATATCACATTCAATGAAGCCCCAATATGGCTTTTAGAGGACATCTCAGCAGAAACTTTGAAGGCCATGAGAAAGCAGGATGCTATTTTCAAAGAGCTGAAAGAAAAAAACTGACAAAAAACAATACCATTCCCAGCAAAGCTTTTCTTCGAACAGGAAAAAGAGATGAAGATGTTCCCAAACAAACAAAAGCTGGATAATTCATCAACACCAGATCTGTCTTATAAGGAATGTTAAAGGAGGCTCTTCAATCTGAAAAAAAAAATGGACATGCCTGTCTAACAACAACAACAAAAAAGATGGTATTAAATTCACTAGTAAAGGAAAGAAAACAAGTTAACAATATGCTAATACTGTATTTGGAGTAAGTAAACCACATGTATCTTAAGTGTGAAAACTAAAAGAAAAAAACTGTAAAATCAACTACAACAGTTAGTTAAGAGATAGACAATATAAAAAGACGTAAACTGAAACATCCATAACTCAAACTGTGTGTCTGTGGGAGGGGGATGATGTTAGAGTGTAGAGGTTGCTTTTGTTACCTTTATTTTCCTTGTCATCAAAGTTAAGTCATTATCAGTTTAAAATAACGTGTTTTAACTATAAGATAGTTTTTAAACCTCATGGTAACCACAAACAAAATCCTGTAATAGATGCACTATAAACAAATAATACAGCATCAAAACATACTGGTAGAGAAAAACACTTAAGAACAAGAAAACAGAAAGACGGAAATGGAGAAATGATTAAAAAAAAAAAAGAAGAAAAGAAAATAACTATCCAAATGGCAGTAGTAAATCCTTATCCATCAATATCATTGAATGCAAATGGATGAAATTCTTCAATTAGAATAAATAGAGTGGTTGAGTGAATTTTAAAAAACAAGAACCAAATACATACTGTCTACAAGAAACTGACTTCACCTATAAAGACATATACAGAAAGGGAAGGGATAGAAAAAGTGAAGGATGAAAAAGATATTGCAATCAAATGGATACAAAAATAGAGCAAGAATAGATCTTTTACTAGTAGCTCTCTTTTTTTAAAAATAGAGTTTAAATCAAGAATGGCAAAAAAAGACAAAGAAGGCCATTATATAATGATAACGGGATCAATATAGCAAGAGATATACAATTTTACATATATATACACTCAACTCTGAATCAGCCAAATATATAAAATAAATATTAATAGACCTATAAAGAGAGATTAGCTACAATACAATAACAGTAGGGGATATCACCACCTCACTTTCAGTGACGGACAGATCATCTAGAAAGACAACCAAGAAATAAATTCAGAGTTATACTGCACTCTAGACCAAATGAACCTAATAGATATTTATACAACATTCCATTCAGCAGCTACAAAATACATATTTTCCTCAACAGTATATGAAACATTTTTGAGGATAAACCATATGTTAGGTCACAAGACAAGTCTTAATAATTTTTTTTAAATTGATATCATGTCAAATATCTTTTCTGACCACAATGAAATAAAATTAGAAATCAGTAACAGAAGGAACATTGGAAACTAAAACTGCATGAAAATTTAAAAAAAAAAAATGCTCCTGAACCATAAATGGGTCAATAAAGAAATTTAAAAGGAAATTTAAAAATTCCTTGAGAAAAATGAAAATAGAAACAGAATATAGCAAAAATCTATAGGATATAGCAAAAGCAGTTCTAAGAGGCGAATTTACAGCAATAACTGCCTAAATCCAAAAAGTAGAAAGAATTCAAATAAACAACGTAATGATGCATCTCAAGGAACTAAAAGAGCAAGAATAAACCAAACCAGAAATTAGTAGATGAAAATAAATAATAAAGATCAGAGCAGAAATAAATGAAATTTAGGCTAAGATTAATGAAATGATAGTTGGTTATTCAAAAATAAGAAGAGTTGACAAACCTTTAACTAAACTAAGAAAAAGGAGAGAAGACCAAAATAAATGAAAGCAGAGACAAAAAGGAGACATTACAACTGATACCACAGAAATACAGATGATCATTAAAATGTATTACCAACAAGGATATTCCAACAAATTGGAAAACAGAGAAGAAATGAATAAATTCCTGAACATATACAGCCTACCAAGATTGAATCATGAAGAAATAGAATATCAGAACAAACCAATAACAAATAATGAGATCAAAGCAGTAGTAAAATGTCTCCCATCAGGGAAAATCCCAGAACCTGATGACTTCACTGCTGAGTCTTACCAAGCATTTAAAGAAAAATACCAATTGTACTCAAACTATTTCAAAAATGAAGAAGAGGAAGAAGAAGAAGATGAGGAAGAAATGCTTTCAAACTCATTCTAGGAGGCTAACATTACACTGATATCAAAAGTAGACAAGGACACAACAACAGCAACAACAAGAACTACAAGGCAATATCCCTAATGAATGTAGACACAAAAATCCTCAAAAAAAGCTAGCAAACAGAATTAAACAACACATTAAAAAGATTATTGTACTTGGCCATAAAAAGTAATGAAATAATATATTTTGCAGCAACTTTGATGGAACTGGAGACCATTGTTCAAATGGAGAACCAAATACTGTATGTTCTCACTTACAAGTGGGAGCTAAACTATGGGTATGCAAAGGCATACAGAGTAGTTTAATGGACACTGGAGACTCAGAAGCAGGAGAATTGGAGGTAGGTGAGGGACAAAAAGTCACCTGTTAGGTCAATGTACATTATTTGGGTGACAGGTACACTAAAAGCCCAGACTTCATCACTATACAACTCATCCATGTAATTGAAAAACACCGTACATTTAAAGCTATTGAAATTGTTTAGAAAAAGATCATTGATCATGATTATGTGAGATTAATCCCAGTGTTGCAAGGATGGCTCAACATGTGCAAATCAATAAATGTGGTACATCATATTAACAAAATCAAGAACAAAAACCATATCATCATTTCAATAGATGTTCAAAAAGCATTCAATAAAAGTTATACCTTCATGCTAAAAACTCTTAACAAACCGAATATAGAAGGAACATACCTCAAAAAAATAAAGGCCATATATGACAATCCCACAAATAACATCATAGTAAACAGAGAAAAAAATAAAAGCCTTTAGTCTAAGATCTGGACTAAGACAAAGACGCCCACTTTAACTGCTTTTATTCAACATAGTAATGGAATTTCTAGCCAGAGCAATTAGGCAAGAGAAAGAAATAAAGGGCATCCAAACTGGAAAGAAAGAAGTCAAATCATCCTTATTCACAGATGAAATGATCCTATATTTAGAAAAAACTAAAGAATCCACAAAAAAGAACTGATAAATTCAGTAAAGTTGCAGGATACAAATCAATATACAAAAATCGGTTGCATTTTTGTACACCATCAGTGAGCATTCTGAAAAAGAAATCAAGAAAGAAATTTCACTTACAATAGCTACAAAAATACCTAGGATAAATTTACCCAACGAGGTAAAAGATTCCTACAATGAAAACTATAAAACTCTGATGAAAGAAATTGAAAAAGGACACCAAAAAATTTAGATATCCCGTGTTCATGGACTGAAGAGTTAATATTATGAAAATATCCATACTATCCTAAGTGATCTACAGATTCAATGCAATTCATATCACAATATCAATTACATTCTTAACAGCACAGAAGAAAATACAATGCTACAATTTGTATGGAATCACACACACACAAAAAAACCTAAATAGGCAAAACAATCCTGAGCTAATAGAACAAAGCTGAAGGCATTACACTACCAGACTTCAAAATATTCTACAAAGCTGACGTAACCAAAATAAGATGGTACTAGCATAAAAAAACAGGCATGTAGACCAACGGAACAGAATAGAAAACCCAGAAACAATTCCTTGCATTTATAGTTTTTCAGCAAAAGCATTAAGAACATTCATTGGGGAAAAGACAGTCTCTTCAATAAATTGTGCTAGGAAAACTGGATATCCATATACAGAAAAATAAAACTAGGCCCCTATTTCTCACCACATAAAAAAATCAAATAAAAATGGATTAAAAATTAGATTTAAGACTTAAAACTATAAAACTACTTGAGAAAAAACATTGAGGAAATTATCCAGGGCATTGGCCTAGATGAATATTTTTTTGGGTAAGACCTCAAAAGCACAAATAGCAAAAGCAAAAATAGATAAATGGGATTGTATCAAGCTAAAAAGCATCTGCACAGCAAAGGAAACAGTAAACAAAGTGAAGAAACAACCCATAAAATGGCAGGAAATATTTGCAAACTATCCATCTGACAAAGGATTAATAACCAGAATGTAAAAGAAACTCAAATAACTCAATAGCCAAAAAACAAACAAACAAATAATCCAATTTGAAAATGGACAGTAATCTGAATAGACATTTAACCAAAGAAGATATACAAATTGCCAACAGGTATATGGAAAATATGCTCAGTATCACTAATCATCAGGAAAATGCAAATCAAAATCACAATGGGATAAAATCTCACCCCAGTCAAAATGGCTATTATCAAAAAGACAAATATATATATAACAAATGCTATTAAAGATGCAGGGAAAGGGAAATGCCAGTACACTGTTGGTGGGAATATAGATTACTACAGCTATATTCCATGTTCTTATGAGAACACTCCTCTTAGCTATTAAGCCACTTTGTCTTGACATACCAAAAGCCTGATATGTCTGCAAGTTTATATCTTCCAGTATAGAGGTTCCTTTAAAAACTAAAAATCGATCTACCATATGATTCAGCAATCCCTGCTGGGTATATATCCTAAAGAAAGGAAATCAGTATATCAAAGACATATCTGCACTCCCATGTTTATTGTAGCACTATTTACAATAGCCAAGATATGGAAGCAACCTGAGTGTCCATCAGTGAATGAATGGACAAAAAAAAAAAAAAATGTGGTATATATACACAAGAGAATATTATTCAGTCACAAAAAAGAATGAAATACTGTCATTTTCAGCAACATGGATGAAACTGGGGGACGTTGTGTTAAGTGAGATAAGCCAGGCACAGAAATATCAAATGTTCTCACTCATAAGTGGGAGCTAAAAAAGTTGATCTCATGGAAGTAGAGATTAGAATGGTGATTACCAGAGGCTGGAAAGGGTAGCAGGGAGGAGAAATAAAGAAAGGTGGTTTAATGAGTACAAAAATGCAGTTAGATAGAAAGAACAAGTTCTAGTACTGTAGCACTGTAGGGTGATAATGGTTAACAATAATTTATTGTATATTTCAGAATAACTAGAAGATTTGGAATGTTACCGACACAAAGAAATAATAAATATTTGACATGATGGATATCTCAGTTACCCAGATTTGATCCTTACACATTGTATGCATGTATCAAAATATCACATGTAATCCAAAAATATGTACAATTATGTATCACTAAGGAATTTTTAAGAAGAAAACAGAAACAGAGAGATCAAGTAAATTGTTTATGAGCTATTAAGAGAAGGGGTCTGGATTAGAATACAGGAAAACTGCCTCTAAGCTGTATTCTCATTTCTAAACTTCTTAATAGTGCTTTAGTGCAATATTAGTTCTTTGACTAGAGTCTCTCTCCTTTCCCTCTCTCTATGGAAACTTGTTTATTACTCAAATGCCAACCCAAATATCATTTCTTCCATGAAACATTCCTCTCTCAGAATTCCTCTGTCCTCAGTATTCTCATCAAATTTTAAAAATACCCATATGACATAGATGAGGTTCCCCAGAAGCAGACCTAATATGAAGGATTTTGTGTGATTTATGAACTAGGTGGTCCCAGGAGAAACTGGTAAGGCAGTGGGGAAGCTAGACAGGGAGAAGGAAGAAGACAGGAAAAGGGGAGATTTCAGGTGAAGCCCTAGCCACAGTTTGATCCCACAGGAAAGCTCTAGAGTATAAGTTAATCTTCAGAGTTTGTCTTGACCTAAGGCAAAGGAGCTAAAATTTCCCCTACACTTAACAGTCATTAGCTAAGCACCTCACCCCTGGAAGATATAAACTTGCAGACATTTCAGGCTTTTGGTATGTCAAGACAAAGTGGCTTAATAGCCAAGAGGAGTGCTCTCATAAGAACATGGAAGCTATGGGCTCTTAGAGGCAAAATCATCCAAAAACTGGGGAGGGGTTCACAAAAATGTTAAAAGGGATATGAAGGCATCAGGGCAGAGCCCCAATAGTGTCTGGTAATCTCTGCAATATAATTTGCAGTATTACCACATCTGCACTAATCTTGATTTCAGTATGTGCATCCTTTACTATACTACTTGATAACACCTCCTGTATCTTTTTATTTGCACCTAACAAATGTTATTTCGATTTAATTCACTTTAATAATGAAGAGAGGTCATGACCAGACTTGTGAATTATTAATTCATTTCTTGGCTCCTCTGAAAATTGTTTACTCTCTATCACCTATGATTAGCTCCACTCTTGTTAAAATCCCCAGAGATATCAACCTGTACTGAACATGCCCTTTTAAATCCTATAAGGATAAAGTTCAGAGGACCTAGCTAAAGACCACTCTCCAGGGCTATTTTCATCTAGAACTCATTCTGAACAACCAAGTTAGCCATTGTACTACCCTTCTAGAACCAAATAAGTTTCTACCCTCTCAACACCATCCCTTCCCCCTTCTTAATTTCAATACTGAATAAAGAAAATTTGAGGATAACTTTGTAGCTGACTTAAGGTAAAGACAGTGAGTGAATTCATAAGTGAATACCTAATTTCACAACATCAAGATAGAGAGAAAGCTCTGCATGTTGAGTTGCTGCCATTGCAAGCGTTGTTCATGAAACAACCTGCTCACAGGCTCATAAAACCATTTCCTTTCAGTGCTTTCTCGAGGCTGGAAGATGACCTTAGTGCAGAGTCATTTGATTTCCCCAGAATACATATAGCAAGAACTGCAACGAAGAGAAATCCCTGAAATAACTTGTGCTATAAACATAAAGTAGAAGCAAGAGGTAGCCCTCTATCAAATTTCTACATAATAATGCCCCACATTATTTAATACGTACTGTGGGCCAGCCCATATGTGAGTGTCAGAGATGTCTTAGCTAGTTTATCCACATAACTACACTTTGATGTGGGCCCTGTTTTTTAGATGAGGAAACTAAGATCTGAGGGCGGGAATCAGATTTCCAAAAGTTTTTTTTTAAATTTATTTATTATTATTATACTTTAAGTTGTAGGGTACATGTGCATAACGTGCAGGTTTGTTACATATGTATACTTGTGCCATGTTGGTGTGCTGCACCCATCAACTCGTCATTTACATAAGGTATAACTCCCAATGCAATCCCTCCCTCTGCCCCCCTCCCCATGATAGGCCCCGGTGTGTGATGTTCCCCTTCCTGAGTCCAAGTGATCTCATTGTTCAGTTCCCACCTATGAGTGAGAACATGCGGTGTTTGGTTTTCTGTTCTTGTGATAGTTTGATAAGAATGATGGTTTCCAGCTGCATCCATGTCCCTACAAAGGACGCAAACTCATCCTTTTTGATGGCTGCATAGTATTCCATGGTGTATATGTGCCACATTTTCTTAATCCAATCTGTCACTGATGGACATTTGGGTTGATTCCAAGTCTTTGCTATTGTGAATAGTGCTGCAATAAACATACATGTGCATGTGTCTTTATAGCAGCATAATTTATAATCCTTTGGGTATATACCCAGTAATGGGATGGCTGGGTCATATGGTACATCTAGTTCTAGATCCTTGAGGAATCGCCATACTGTTTTCCATAATGGTTGAACTAGTTTACAATCCCACCAACAGTGTAAAAGTGTTCCTATTTCTCCACATCCACTCCAGCATCTGTTGTTTCCTGACTTTTTAATGATCGCCATTCTAACTGGTGTGAGATGGTATCTCATTGTGGTTTTGATTTGCATTTCTCTGATGGCCAGTGATGATGAGCATTTTTTCATGTGTCTGTTGGCTGTATGAATGTCTTCTTTTGAGAAATGTCTGTTCATATCCTTTGCCCACTTTTTGATGGGGTTGTTTGTTTTTTTCTTGTAAATTTGTTTGAGTTCTTTGTAGGTTCTGCATATTAGCCCTTTGTCAGATGAGTAGATTGCAAAAATTTTCTCCCATTCTGTAGGTTGCCTGTTCACTCTGATGGTAGTTTCTTTTGCTGTGCAGAAGCTCTTTAGTTTAATTAGATCCCATTTGTCAATTTTGGCTTTTGCTGCCGTTGCTTTTGGTGTTTTAGACATGAAGTCTTTGCCCATGCCTATGTCCTGAATGGTACTACCTAGGTTTTCCTCTAGGATTTTTATGGTATTAGGTCTAACATTTAAGTCTCTAATCCATCTTGAATTGATTTTCGTATAAGGAGTAAGGAAAGAATCCAGTTTCAGCTTTCTACTTATGGCTAGCCAATTTTCCCAGCACCATTTATTAAATAGGGAATCCTTTCCCCATTTCTTGTTTCTCTCAGGTTTGTCAAAGATCAGATGGCTGTAGATGTGTGGTATTATTTCTGAGGACTCTGTTCTGTTCCATTGGTCTATATCTCTGTTTTGGTACCAGTACCATGCTGTTTTGGTTACTGTAGCCTTGTAGTATAGTTTGAAGTCAGGTAGCGTAATGCCTCCAGCTTTGTCCTTTTGACTTAGGATTGTCTTGGAGATGCGGGCTCTTTTTTGGTTCCATATGAACTTTAAAGCAGTTTTTTCCAATTCTGTGAAGAAACTCATTGGTAGCTTGATGGGGATGGCATTGAATCTATAAATTACCTTGGGCAGTATGGCCATTTTCACAATATTGATTCTTCCTATCCATGAGCATGGTATGTTCTTTCATTTGTTTGTGTCCTCTTTTATTTCACTGAGCAGTGGTTTGTAGTTCTCCTTGAAGAGGTCCTTTACATCCCTTGTAAGTTGGATTCCTAGGTATTTTATTCTCTTTGAAGCAATTGTGAATGGAAGTTCATTCCTGATTTGGCTCTCTGTTTGTCTGTTACTGGTGTATAAGAATGCTTGTGATTTTTGCACATTAATTTTGTATCCTGAGACTTTGCTGAAGTTGCTTATCAGCTTAAGGAGATTTTGGGCTGAGACAATGGGGTTTTCTAAATATACAATCATGTCGTCTGCAAACAGGGACAATTTGACTTCTTCTTTTCCTAACTGAATACCCTTGATTTCTTTCTCTTGCCTAATTGCCCTAGCCAGAACTTCCAACACTATGTTGAATAGGAGTGGTGAGAGAGGGCATCTCTGTCTTGTGCCAGTTTTCAAAGGGAATTTTTCCAGTTTTTGCCCATTCAGTATGATATTGGCTGTGGGTTTGTCATAAATAGCTGTTATTATTTTGAGGTACGTTCCATCAATACCGAATTTATTGAGCGTTTTTAGCATGAAGGGCTGTTGAATTTTGTCAAAAGCCTTTTCTGCATCTATTGAGATAATCATGTGGTTCTTGTCTTTGGTTCTGTTTATATGCTGGATTATGTTTATTGATTTGCGAATGTTGAACCAGCCTTGCATCCCAGGGATGAAGCCCACTTGATCATGGTGGATAAGCTTTTTGATGTGTTGCTGAATCCGGTTTGCCAGTATTTTATTGAGGATTTTTGCATCGATGTTCATCAGGGATATTGGTCTAAAATTCTCTTTTTTTGTTGTGTCTCTGCCAGGCTTTGGTATCAGGATGATGTTGGCCTCATAAAATGAGTTAGGGAGGATTCCCTCTTTTTCTATTGATTGGAATAGTTTCAGAAGGAATGGTACCAACTCCTCCTTGTACCTCTGGTAGAATTCAGCTGTGAATCCATCTGGTCCTGGACTTTTTTTGGTTGGTAGGCTATTAATTATTGCCTCAATTTCAGAGCCTGCTATTGGTCTATTCAGGGATTCAACTTCTTCCTGGTTTAGTCTTGGAAGAGTGTAAGTGTCCAGGAAATTATCCATTTCTTCTAGATTTTCCAGTTTATTTGCGTAGAGGTGTTTGTAGTATTCTCTGATGGTACTTTGTATTTCTGTGGGGTCGGTGGTGATATCCCCTTTATCATTTTTAATTGCGTCGATTTGATTCTTCTCTCTTTTCTTCTTTATTAGTCTTGCTAGTGGTCTGTCAATTTTGTTGATCTTTTCAAAAAACCAACTCCTGGATTCATTGATTTTTTGGAGAGTTTTTTGTGTCTCTATCTCCTTCAGTTCTGCTCTGATCTTAGTTATTTCTTGCCTTCTGCTAGCTTTCGAATGTGTTTGCTCTTGCTTCTCTAGTTCTTTTAATTGCGATGTTAGAGTGTCAATTTTAGATCTTTCCTGCTTTCTCTTGTGGGCATTTAGTGCTATAAATTTCCCTCTACACACTGCTTTAAATGTGTCCCAGAGATTCTGGTATGTTGTATCTTTGTTCTCATTGGTTTCAAAGAACATCTTTATTTCTGCCTTCATTTCATTATGTACCCAGTAGTCATTCAGGAGCAGGTTGTTCAGTTTCCATGTAGTTGAGCGGTTTTGATTGAGTTTCTTAGTCCTGAGTTCTAGTTTGATTGCACTGTGGTCTGAGAGACAGTTTGTTATAATTTCTGTTCTTGTACATTTGCTGAGGAGTGCTTTACTTCCAATTACGTGGTCGATTTTGGAGTAAGTACGATGTGGTGCTGAGAAGAATGTATATTCTGTTGATTTGGGGTGGAGAGTTCTATAGATGTCTACTAGGTCTGCTTGCTGCAGAGATGAGTTCAATTCCTGGATATCCTTGTTAACTTTCTGTCTCGTTGATCTGTCTAATGTTGACAGTGGAGTGTTGAAGTCTCCCATTATTATTGTATGGGAGTCTAAGTCTCTTTGTAAGTCTCTAAGGACTTGCTTGATGAATCTGGGTGCTCCTGTATTGGGTGCATATATATTTAGGATAGTTAGCTCTTCCTGTTGAATTGATCCCTTTACCATTATGTAATGGCCTTCTTTGTCTCTTTTGATCTTTGATGGTTTAAAGTCTGTTTTATCAGAGACTAGTATTGCAACCCCCGCTTTTTTTTGTTCTCCATTTGCTTGGTAAATCTTCCTCCATCCCTTTATTTTGAGCCTATGTATGTCTCTGCGTGTGAGATGGGTCTCCTGAATACAGCAGACTGATGGGTCTTGACTCTTTATCCAGTTTGCCAGTCTGTGTCTTTTAATTGGAGCATTTAGTCCATTTACATTTAAGGTTAAGATTGTTATATGTGAACTTGATCCTGCCATTATGATATTAACTGGTTATTTTGCTTGTTAGTTGATGCAGTTTTTTCCTAGCCTCGATGGTCTTTACATTTTGGCATGTTTTTGCAATGGCTGGTACCGGTTGTTCCTTTCCATGTTTAGTGCTTCCTTCAGGGTCTCTTGTAAGGCAGGCCTAGTGGTGACAAAATCTCTAAGCATTTACTTATCTGTAAAGGATTTTATTTCTCCTTCACTTATGAAACTTAGTTTGGCTGGATATGAAATTCTGGGTTGAAAATTCTTTTCTTTAACAATGTTGAATATTGGCCCCCACTCTCTTCTGGCTTGGAGAGTTTCTGCCGAGAGATCTGCTGTTAGTCTGATGGGCTTCCCTTTGTGGGTAACCCGACCTTTCTCTCTGGCTGCCCTTAACAGTTTTTCCTTCATTTCAACTTTGGTGAATCTGGCAATTATGTGTCTTGGAGTTGCTCTTCTCGAGGAGTATCTTTGTGGCGTTCTCTGTATTTCCTGGATTTGAATGTTGGCCTGCCCTACTAGGTTGGGGAAGTTCTCCTGGATGATATCCTGAAGAGTGTTTTCCAACTTGGTTCCATTTTCCCCCTCACTTTCAGGCACCCCAATCAGACGTAGATTTGGTCTTTTTACATAATCCCATACTTCTTGCAGGCTTTGTTAATTTCTTTTTCTTCTTTTTTCTTTTGGTTTCTCTTCTCGCTTCATTTCATTCATTTGATCCTCAATCGCAGATACTCTTTCTTCCAGTTGATCGAGACGGTTACTGAAGCTTGTGCATTTGTCACGTATTTCTCGTGTCATGGTTTTCATCTCTTTCATTTCGTTTATGACCTTCTCTGCATTAATTACTCTAGCCATCAATTCTTCCACTTTTTTTTCAAGATTTTTAGTTTCTTTGTGCTGGGTACGTAATTCCTCCTTTAGCTCTGAGAAATTTGATGGACTGAAGCCTTCTTCTCTCATCTCGTCAAAGTCATTCTCCGTCCAGCTTTGATCTGTTGCTGGCGATGAGCTGCGCTCCTTTGCCAGGGGAGATGCGCTCTTATTTTTTGAATTTCCAGCTTTTCTGCCCTGCTTTTTCCCCATCTTTGTGGTTTTATCTGCCTCTGGTCTTTGATGATGGTGATGTACTGATGGGGTTTTGGTGTAGGTGTCCTTCCTGTTTGATAGTTTTCCTTCTAACAGTCAGGACCTTCAGCTGTAGGTCTGTTGGAGATTGCTTGAGGTCCACTCCAGACCCTGTTTGCCTAGGTATCAGCAGCAGAGGCTGCAGAAGATAGAATATTTCTGAACAGCAAGTGTACCTGTCTGATTCTTGCTTTGGAAGCTTCCTCTCAGGGGTGTACTCCACCCTGTGAGGTGTGGGGTGTCAGACTGCCCCTAGTGGGGGATGTCTCCCAGTTAGGCTACTAAGGGGTCAGGGACCCACTTGAGCAGGGAGTCTGTCCCTTCTCAGATCTCAACCTCCTTGTTGGGAGATCCACTGCTCTCTTCAAAGCTGTCAGACAGAGTTGTTTGCGTCTGCAGAGGTTTCGGCTGCGTTTGTTATTGCCCTGTCCCCAGAGGTGGAGTCTACAGAGACAGGCAGGTTTCCTTGAGCTGCTGTGAGCTCCACCCAGTTCGAGCTTCCCAGCAGCTTTGTTTACCTACTTAAGCCTCAGCAATGGCGGGCGCCCCTCCCCCAGCCTCGCTGCTGCCTTGCCGGTAGATCACAGACTGCTGTGCTAGCAATGAGGGAGGCTCTGTGGGTGTGGGACCCTCCCGGCCAGGTGTGCGATATGATCTCCTGGTGTGCCTGTTTGCTTAAAGCACAGTATTGGGGTGAGAGTTACCCGATTTTCCAGGTGTTGTGTGTCTCAGTTCCCCTGGCTAGGAAAAGGGACTCCCTTCCCCCTTGCACTTCCCAGGTGAGGCAATGCCTCGCCCTGCTTCAGCTCTTGCTGGTCGGGCTGCAGCAGCTGACCAGCACCGATCGTCCGGCACTCCCCAGTGAGATGAACCCAGTACCTCAGTTGAAAATGCAGAAATCACCGGTCTTCTGTGTCGCTCGCGCTGGGAGTTGGAGACTGGAGCTGTTCCTATTCGGCCATCTTGCTCCGCCCCCCCCTTAAGTCCCCAAAAGTTTTATAGTAGAAATCTGAGATTTGAGTACAGGAATAAATGACTGATGTCAGCATCTGAATCCAGAACCCGGTTCCCTTCTAGTTACCCGCACAGAATCAGAACATGAGGGGTCTTCAATCAAGCTCTCTCAATACATATAGAGCCTGTTTAATATCAATATCATCAAATAGTTTTGAAAGTCTCGCATTGAAGATAATGTTACTCCCAATGAAACCTTAAATACATATCCAGCACCCAACACAAATGTCTTAAGTACCTCTTAAGAATCCCTCATCATGTAAAGCTTTGCTGAACTTACATGAATTATAAATAGAATATTGATGTATAAAAATAATAGAAATAAGGACACAAGGAAAATATTTATCCTATTAGACAAAATGACTTAGAATTCATGTGTTTGAGAGCATTGGAACTGATCAGTAATGTTCACTAAAAGTAACAAGTATGTAAATGGACCTCTGTTCTAGAACATGTGCTTAGCCATTAATCCATATTTGTGTATACATAGACTACAATGCATACATAATTCTCTAATTCAGACCTTTCGTTACTTCAATCTGGCTTTATGTCTATTAATCCTATTTAATTGAACTTCTAATTAAATAGGTTTAAATTGAACTATTAAACTTCTTTGCTATTTTTTACTTAAAGTAATGAATTCTGGTATGTATGGCTGTTGAGAGTAGACAGAGTTTTTAATTTTGTTTGTTATTTTAAATTTTGTTTCATTCTTTCTTAGGTTAAATTTAATCTTACATGCCTATCTTTCCTAGGGTATCAAGATCCTACCAGGAAACAGAGGCATGCTTTAGTATGTAGGGAGAGTTTAATGAAACGACAATTTACAGAGAGGTGGACAGGATGTAGGGAAATCATTTGAAAATGGCACAGTACCCAGGGCTAGTAAAAAGGGCCTGGGCCTATTACTTATTGCTAGCCCTGAGTCCAAAGGGAGGGAGCTATTATCAAGACCTAGAGATCTATAGGGTTGTGTGGGATGGCAGCTAACAGGCCCTGCAAGAAGAAAGCTAAGAACATAAATACCCAACCGTACTCTCCCTCCTTCCAATCTCCCACTATGTGATGGTTTGCACCTGTAATCCCAGCACAACATGGTGAGACTCCATTTCTATGAAAAAATAAAAAATTAGCTGAGTGTAGTGGCGTGCACCTGTGGTCCCATCTACTTGGGAGGCTGAGGTGGGAGAATTGCTTGAGCCCAGGTCAAAGCTATTGTGAGCCACGATCATGCCACTGCACTCCAGCCTGGGTGACAGAGTGAGACCCTGTCAAAAAAAAAAAAAAAAGTGGGAGCAAAAGGGAGGGAGAAGCTGCCATACTTTTTTTTTTTTTTTTTTTTTTTTTTTGAGATGGAGTCTTGCACTGTCGCCCAGACTGGAGTGCAATGGCATGATCTTGGCTCACTGCAAGCTCCGCCTTCTGGGTTCATGCCGTTCTCCTACCTCAGCCTCCCAAGTAGCTGGGACTACAGGCACCTGCCACCACGCCCAGCTGCTTTTTTTGTATTTTTAGTAGAGACGGGGTTTCACCGTGTTAGCCAGGATGGTCTCGATCTCCTGACCTCGTGATCCGCATGCCTCGGTCTCCCAAAGTGCTGGGATTACAGGCGTGAGCCACCATGCCCAGCCCATACTCTTTTAAACAAACAGATCTCATGTGAACTAACAAAGCAGGAACTCATTCATCACCAAGAGGATGATGCTAAGCCATTCCTGAGGGATCCATTCCCATCACCCAAAAACCTTCCACTGGGCCCCACTTCCAACATTGGGAATTGCATTTTGACATTAGATTTGGAGGGGACAAACATCCAAACTATATCAAATGCTTTTGTTGGAAAGAGATGAAGTATCAGTAAATTAAAAGGATATCATTGAAACTAAATGTATTTATTTAAAAGATTCGAAACAATCATTTTCTCATACAAATAATCCCACTCTGCCAGGGCTCTGGGCATTTGATTCTAAAATCAACATTATTCTTTTCATGATTACTCATCATTCATTGTGCACCTATCATGAAATTGGCTCTTCTACTCACTAGCTGGGTATTTAATTCTGTACGCCTCAGAGCCCTAATCTGTAAAATGGAGACCAAAATAATACATATCTCATAAGGTTGTTGTAATAAATGAGCTAATACATACAAAATGCTTGTATGACTTTGCCTGATCCTTACTGTTCTCAGTAGCAGCTATTATTTGAATCAATGTTATTATTACTATCACTTTGCTTTCTTTCAGTTCATCTGTGAAGATTAGCTATTTTGATGATTCTAGTTTTACAGATGAGAAAAGTGAAGCCCAGAGAAGTTAAGCAACTTTCTCAAGGTAATACAGCTAGTCAGTGGAGAAGTCTATCTGAAGAGTCTGTTACCAAAGACACTGTAATCTGAATTTCATTGATATTGATCTAAAGGAAAATTTATTGTGATAACTATGTTGAAAATAGACTGCTTTGGTACATTTATTCAGTGACATTTTCATTACAAAAAGATCTCTGCCTCCAGGTTTCTTTGGCCCCATTTGTTTTCCCATTCTTCCATCCCAGGTCCTCCCTCAGCAATTATAGACTGCAGGATGGAAGAGAAGAGGGAAAGGTGGCAAGCAAGCAGCAGAATCAGGCTGGAGGAGGGTATGATGCCCATTTATACCCAGAACTCAAATGTTCAACTCAGCTTCAGCAACAATTCATCTTATAAATCAATTTGGCAGGGCATCAGCTTTAAAATCCATTACATTGAATCAGGAGTGGAGTTTGCAGCTAATTTGCCGACAGGGAACCCTTACATGGCAGTGACCTTTTAAACTAGCATAAACCAATGTTCTTGTTCGCCTCTGCTTCTCTCCACGCCACTGAGTCAGTTTTGTTCCTGCCTGTTTCTTCATGTGGAAAGAAGAGTTGAAATGTTTACTCTCACTCTCCTTAGAAAAATAGATATTAGCTGAATGATGACATTGTTTCTTACTCTAGATTATCTCTTCGACTTTTACTTGCCACAATAGCTGTCACCAAATCATTTTTCTTAATAGGAAGAGGCTTAATAACTATTTTTTAAATGCTCATTTATTTATCAGTTACTTAAAATCTGGCTTCCCCTCACCAAGACTTGACAGAAATTGTTTCTTGGAAAACCACCCGTGATATCCTAATTACCAGACCCTGAAACTTATTTTTTCTTTTTTTCTTTGTCAATGCTTCTCCAGCATTTGACCATGTGGACTACCAATCTTTTCTTCTTGAAAATCTCTATTTCCTTTGCTTCCACAGCATTCAAATATTTTGGTACTTTATTCAGCTATCTAAAGACTGCTCAATATCAAGCTCTTCAGTCTCTTGTAGTTAATCCATGAGCTTATTTCATTAACTTCCATGGTAGACAGGATATATCCATCCCACAGAGGTCCATATGTTCTAATCCCTGGGATCTGCAAATTTTGCATGGTAAAAGGGAGTTTGCAGATGTGATTATGTTAAGGATTTTGAGATGGGGAGAAATGCTTGTATTATCCAGGTGGGTCAAATGTAATCACAAATATCTTTATTAAAGAGAAGCAAGAGAGTTAGAGTCATAGCAGGAGATATAATATTGAAGCAGAGGTGAGAGAGGAGAGATTAGATTGCTTGCTTTGAACATGGTGGAAGGGGCCATAGCCAAGGAAAGTGGACAATCTCTAGAAGGTGGAAAAGGCAAAGAAATAGATTTTCCTCTAGAGACTCCAAAGGGAATTCAGCCCTACCTACACCTTGACTTTAGGATTTCCGACTTCCCATACTCCCAGATGATAAATTTGTGTTATTTGGAACCACTAAGTTTGTGGTGATTTGTTACAGCAGCAATAGGAAATGAATAAAACTGTCTTTTTCAATTCTTTATTTCTCAATGTGAAAATTCTTCCAAATTCCAGATTGACAATTATCTTCTAGACATCCTTACCTGGATACTTCAGCAGAATCTCAAACACAACTAGTCCACCATTAAAATTATTGTCTTTCTCCAAAAATCTGTTCCTCAGTGGACTTTAACAATTGCATTCATTCATTTATGTATTGACTCTTTCATTAATGTATTTATTCACAAACTAATATGTTTCTGAGTGCCTACAATGCTGATACCACTGAGACTCTTAGAATGCAAGTGTTAACAAAATATAAAGTTTCAGCCTCAATGGGGATGATATTCTAGGGAAGAGATAGACAAAACCAGGAAAAAAATAAAATAAAATAAAATAAAATAGTTCCTGCTAGTGAAAGTTTTCTGTATACTGTCGAGCAAGGTAATGGAATAGAGAGTAACATGATGTAGGACAGGTGAATGGTGGCTCTTTTAAATAGGATGTTCAGAGAATGTCTGTCTGAGAAGGTGATATTTGAGCAGAGATCTAATTGAAGAGAAGAAGTAAGAATGAGAGTGTATATAGGAGTAGCATTCCAGAAAGGAAGTACAACAAACAGAAAGGTCCTGAGACAAGAATGAATTTGGATTGTTCACGTTCAACTGATTGCAAGAAGATGGGAGTAGACTGGGCAATGTGCGGAGGGGTAAAAAATGGGGTCAGAAAGATAGGCAGACTTTTTTGGGTCATAGTCATAATTTCGATTGTTATCTAAATGTGATAGGAAACCACTAGACAATTTTGAACAGGGGAGTGAAGTAAACTGATTTATAGTTTTTAAAAAAAAAAAAAATCACTGCAGCTTCTTTATAAAGAACAAAATGAAGACAGAAAGAGGAAGTTGTGATGATGAGGGTGATCCTCTAAAGAGGGGATAATTTCCAGAGCAAAAATATCAGGTGGTACAGAGGAGGGGGTTTACAGTATAAGTTTAGTCGTCATTGTTATTCCTTATTTTTTACGGGTGGCACAGAGAGAATATCAGTTCTGGTAGAAGAGGTTGTAGATTTGATGACAATAAAAAAGTATGAAAATATGAATATGATGAAGGATTGGAAAAGGGAAAAGAAGATAGGAAATAGACTTCTCAACAAGTATCACAGCAACTTTACCAGCGAAAGAAGGCACATTTACTAGGCAGCAGTGATGAAGGCCCACTTAGATAGTGGTTAGGAATTCTGATAGGATTTAAGAATAGTTGAAATGAGGGTAATAGAATTATGAGCTAGAAACATAGATGACTGTGGTCATGACATTTGAGTTCAGATTAAGGATATTTTCCAATATGAATGAGGCTGAGTAACTAGGAGTACAGTATACCATGACTGCTAAAATAATAAACTAGGAATTGTGAGGTCTGGGGCAGTGCAATTCAAAGACCTGTGGCTTTTGGTGGAGAATGAAGGTAAAATGATTTGGAAGTGACAAGGACACCTATCTTACCTTGAGGTCCTATAAGTAGCATGTAAAAGGGATGCAGAAAAATCCATTATTGTCCTTAGGAAACAGCCAGATTATAATTAAAACAAGAAGGTGAAGGGAACATTAAGAGATAAAGTAAAGGAAACAGGGAATTGTGCTGGTGACAGGCCTTGAATTTCAGAGGATGTGGAACTCAGGATCATGGAAATGTGAGAGATGATATCAGACTTGCACCTGCATGGAGGTGGATGGAGAGAAAGTCTAGATGATGATGGATGATCTGGGAGATTTGGACTTCTGGTAGTAACTGATGAAAACACACATGGGAGGGAGGTTGATGGAATAGGAAGGACAAAGAATTAGTCTTAATATGGTCTCTTAGAAGAAGATGGGGCATCAGTTGTATTGAGAGTGACAGTTGATATCAATGGCCTTCACAATGTTGAGTTCTGTTGTAAATATTGTCTTGCCTGGTGTACTCTGAGCCCCGTGGGCCTATTTTATAGTGGAAGAGGAGTCCACTAGAAACAGGTGCTGTTTAGGCCTGTCTTGAATCTGGTTGAGACTGATGGTGTTCTGGCCAAGGGATAAAGCTGATCTTACTAGGTCTTCTTGCCCAGATTTGCTTTTTGAGTCCTAGGCCTCCATATCTAACTCTCTGCTCAGCTTCTTCATTTCAATGGCTCAAAGGTATCTCAAATTCAACAAGTTCAACACAGCACTGATAATCTCCAAACTCTCTACCCCAAATTTAATCCTCTTTCAGTGTCTCCTCATGTATGAGACTGTACAAATCAAAATTGAAGAGTCATCCTTGACACTTCCTTCTCCTTAACCACCGTGTCGTATCTACTCTGGAGGAAAGTGGAGCAAGACAGCTGAATAGAAACCTCTACCGATTGTCCTCCCCACAGGAAAACCAACTTGAACAACTATGCACACAAAAAAGCACCTTCATAAGAACCAAAAATCAGGTGAGTGATCACAATACCTGGTTTTAACTTCCTATCACTGAAAGTCACTGAAGAGGGTAAGAAAGACAGTCTTGAATTGCCAATGCCAACCCTCCCCCATACCCTGGCAGTAGCTGTGTGGCACAAAGAGAAAAATCTGTGTACTTGGGGTAGGGAGAGCACAGTGATCGTGGGACTTTGCGTTGGAACTCGGTGCTGCCCTGTCACAGTGGAAAGCAATACTGGGAAAAACTCAGCCAGCACTCAGAGGGAACACTTAGACAAGCCCTAGCCAGAGAGGAATTGCCCATCCCAGCAGTTGGAAGCTGAGTTCTGGCAAGCCTTGCTGCTCCAGGTTAAAGTGCTCTGAGGTTCTAAATAAACTTGAAATGTAGTCTAAACCACAAGAATTGCAATTTCTAGACAAGTCCTGGTGTTATGCTGGGCTCACAGCGAGTGGACTTGGGGGCCATATCACCCCGTGAGACACCAACCGGGGTGGCCAGGGGAGTGCTTGAGCTACCCCTCCCCCAACCCCAGGCAGTGCAGCTCACAGCTCTGGGAGAGACTCCTTCCTTCCATTTGAAAAGAGGAGAGGAAAGAGTAAAGAGGGCTTATTCTTACAACTTGGATACCAGATCAGCCACAGTAGGATAGGGCAGCAGGCAGAGTCCCAAGACCCCCATTTAAGGCCCTAGCACCCTGAAGACATTTCTAGACGCACTGTGGCCCAGAAGGGAACCAACTTCCTTGAAGGGAAGGGCTCAGTCCTGAAAGAATTCATTGTTTGCTGACTGAAGAGCCCTTGGGCCCTGAATAATCAGCAGCAGTGGCACCTAGGGAATACTCGCTATGGACCTTGGGTGAGACTCAGAGATGTACTGGTTTTAAGTGTGACCCAGCACATTTCTAGTTGTGGTGGCAATGGAGAGGGACTCCTTCTGCTTGAGAAAAGGAGATGGAAGAGTAAGGGGACTTTGTCTTGTAGCTTAGGTATCAACTCAGCCACAGTGGGGTAGACCAACAAGCAGCCTCCTGGGGCCCCTGATTCCAGGCCTTGGCTCTTGTATAGCATCTGAACCTGCCCTGGGCCAAAGGGGAGCCCACTGCTCTGAAAGTAGAGTCCCAGACCAGGCAGCAATCAGCACAAGCTGACTGAAGAGCCCTAGTGCCTTGAATGAACATCAGCAGTAGTAGCCAGTATACAATCTAGACCTGAGGTAATGGTGGCCATGGGGAGAAATTCCTCTGTTTGTGGAAGGGGAGGGAAAAATGGGAAGGATTTTGTCTTGTGGCTTGGGTGCCAGCTCAGACACAGTAGAACAGAGCACCAGGTAGATTCCTAACGTTTCCAACTCCAGACTCTGGCTCCTGGGTGGCATTTCTGGACCCACCTGGGACTGTGAGGAACTCACCACCCTGAAGAGAAGGACACAAGCTTGCACAGCTTTTCCACCTGTTGATTATAGGGCCCTAGGGCCTTCAGCGAACATTGGCAGTAGCCAGGCAGTGGTTACCATGGGCCTTGGGTGAGACCCAGTGCTGTGCTGGCTTCAGGACTCACCCAGCACAGTCCCAGTGGTGGTGGCCGCAGGGGTCCTTGTGTCACCCCTCCCCCAGCTCCAGGCAACTCATCACGGAGAGAGAGAGATTTGGAAGAAAGTGAGGGAAGACAACAAGAATCTCTCCATGGTGATCCAGAGAATTCTTCCAGATCTTATTCAAGACCACCAAGGCAGTATCTTTACCAGTCTGCAAGATCCACAATGTTACTGGACTTGGGGTGCCCCCTAATGCAGATATAGCTACAGCAGCCAGTAAGTTAGATCACAATACCTAAGTCCCTTCGAATACCTGGAAAACCTTCCCAAGAAGGATGGGTAAAAGCAAGTCCAGACTGCAAAGACTAAAATAAATATCTGATTGTTCAATGCCGAGACACCAATGAACATACACAAGCATCAAGACCATCCAGGAAACATGACCAAAAAAATAAACTAGATAAGGCACCAGGGATCAATCACAGAGAGACAGCTATCTGACTTTTCATACAAAGAATTCAGAATAGCTGGTTTGAGGAAACTCAGCAAAATTCAAGATAACACAGAGAAGGAATTCAGAATCCTATAAAATAAATTTAACAAAGAGATTGACATAATTAAAAAGACTCAAACAGATATTGCAGAGTTGAAAAATGCAATGGACATAGATACTGCAGAACTGAAAAATGTAATTGATATACTAAAGAATGCATCAGAATGTCTTAACAGTGGAATTGATCAAGCAGAGGAAAGAATTAATGACCCTGAAGACAAGCTATTTGAAAATATACACGCGGAGAAGAAAAAAGAAAAAAAGAATAAAAAAGAATGAAGCACATCTACAAGATCTAGAAAATAGACTTGAAAGGGCAAATATAAGAGTTATTGGTCTTAAAGGAGAGGTAGAAGGGAAGATCAGGGTAGAAAGTTTTATTTGAAGGGATAATAACAGAGAACTTTCCAAACCTAGAGAGAGATATTAATATTCAAGTTCAAGAAGGTTTTAGAATACCAAGCAGATTTAACCAAAAGAATACTACCTCAAGACATTTAATAACTAAATTCTTAAAGTTCAAAAATAAAGGATTCTAAGAAAGCAAAAGAAAAGAAACAAATGACACATGATGGAGCTCCAAAACATCTGGCAGCATGGCATATTTGAAGTGCAGAGGGGAAAATAAACAAACAAAAACAAACAAACAAACAAAAATTTTATCCTAGAATCCACGGAAAATACCCTTCAAACATGAATGAGGAAGAGAGACTTTCCCAGACAAACAAAAGCTGAGGAATTTCATCAACACCAGAACTGTACTACAAGAAATGGTAAAGGTAGTTCTTGAATGTGAAAGAACAGGACATTAAGGAGAGATAAGCAATCATCTGAAAACAGAAAACTCACTGGTAATAGTAAATACAAAGAAAAATAGAGAATATTATAACACTATAATTGTGGTATATAAACTACTCATATTTTGAGTAGAAAGACTAAATGATGAACTAATAAAAATAATAACTGCAACTTTTCAAGACATAGTACAATAAAATATAAATAGAAACAACAAAAGTTTAAAAGCAGGGGGATAAAATTAAAGTGTAGAGTTTTTATCAGTTTTCTCTGTTACTTTGGTTGTTTACAAAATCAGTCTTCTGTTGTCATCAGTTCAAAATAATGGGTTATAAGATATTATTTGCAAGCTTCATGGTAACCTCAAATGAAAAAAATACAACAGATACACAAAACATAAAAATCAGGAAATTAAAACATACCACCAGAGAAAATCATCTTCACTACAAGAAAGATAGGAAGGAAACAAAGAAGGAAGAGAATATCACAAAACAGTCAGAAAGCAAATAACAGAATGGCAGGAATAAGTCCTTACTCATCAGTAATAACACTGAATGTCAATGAACTAAACTCTCCAATCAAAATACATAGACTACCTGAATGATTTTTTTTGAAAAAGACCCAAAGATATGTTGCCTACGAGAAATATAATTCATCTATAAAGACACACATAGACTGAAAATGAAAGGATGGAAGAAGACAGCTCATGCAAATGGAAACCAAAAAGAGAGCAGGAGTAGCTCTACTTAGACAAAATATATTTTAACAGAAAAACTATACAAAGAGATAAAGAAGGACATTGTATAATGATAAAGGGGTCAATTCAGCAAGAGAATATAGTAATTGTAAACATATATACATCCAACACTGGAGCACCCAAATATATAAAACAAATATTAGAGCTAAAGAGAGAGATAGACCCCAATACAATAATAACTGGAGACTTCAGTATCCTATTTTCAGGATTGGAAAGATCATCCAGACAGAAAATTAACAGGAGAATATCTGACTTAATCTACATTAAAAACCAAATTGACCTAATAGATATTTATAGAACATGTCATCCAGTGGCTGCAGAATACACATTCTTTTCCTCAGCACATGGATCATTGTCAAAGGTAGACCATATGTTATACCACAAAACAAGTCTCAGAACCTTCAAAAAATTGAAATAATATCAAGCATCTTCTGTGATCACAATGGAATAAAACTAGAAATCAAAAACAAGAGGAATTTTGGAGGCAATACAAACACACGGAAATTTTAAAAATATGCTCCTGAATGATCAGTGGTTTTATGAAGAAATTAAGAGAGACATTGAAAAATTTCTTGAAATGAGTGACAACAGAAATGCAATATACCAAAACCTACGAAACACAGCAAAAGTGGTACTTAGAGGGACGCTTATGGCTATAAGTGCCTACATCAAAAAAGAAGAAAACCCTCAAATAAGAAACCTAACAGTACATCTTAAAGAACTCGAACAACAGAAGCAAACCAAACCCAAAATTGGTAGAAAAGAAACAATAAAAATCAGAGCAGAAATAAACAAAATTGAAACAAAAAACAATAAAAGAATCCACAAAAAGTTGTTTTTTTGAAAAGATAAAAAGTTGACAAATCTTTCCCCAGATTATCTAACAAGAAAAGAAAGACCCAAATAAATAAAACCAGAGGTGAAAAAGAAGACATTACAACCAATACAGTATAAATGCAAATGATTATTAGAAGCTACTATGAGCTTCTAAGTAACAAGAGCCATGATAAAAAGTCTTGCAGTAAAGAAAAGCCTGGGACCTGATGGCATCACTGCTGAATTCCACCAAACATTTAAAGAGGAACTAATGCCAATCCTACTCAAACTATTCTGAAAAATAGAGTAGTAGGAGATACTCCAAATCCATTCTATAAAGCAAATATTACCCTGATATCAAAGCCAAAGGCACATCAGAAACAGGAAACTACAGGCCAATATCCCTGATGAATATTGACGTGAAAATTCTCAACAAAATACTAGCAAACTCAGTTTCAGTGTTCAACAACACTTTAAAAAAAGCATTCATCATGACCAAGTGGGATTTATCCCTGGGATACAAGGATTGTTCAGCATATGCAAATCAATTAATGTGATGCATCATATCAACAGAACGAAGGACAAAAATTATAGGATCATTTCAACTGATGCTGAAAAAGCATTTGATAAAATGCAACATCCCTTCATAATAATAAAAAACTCCCAAAAAACTCGGTGTTGAAGGAAAATACATCAACACAATAGAAGCCATATATGGCAGTTCCAGAGCTAATATCATACTGAGTGGGGAAACACTGAAAGCCTTTCCTGTAAGATCTGGAACACAACAAGGATGCCCACTTTTACCACTGTTATTCAACATAGTACTGAAAGTCCTAGCTAGAGCAATCAGAAAAGAACAAAATAAAGTACATCCAAATTGGAAACGAAGAAGTCAAATTATCCTTGTTTGCAGATGATATGACCTTATATTTGGAAAAACCTAAAGACTCCACACAAGAAAAAATATCAGAACTGATAAACAAATTGAGTAAAGTTGCAGGATACACAATTAACATACAAAAATCAGTAGCATTTCTATATGACAACAGTGAACAATCGGAAAATAATCAAGAAAATAACCCCATTTACCATAGCTGCAAATA